>NC_138779.1:39186440-39706440 GCF_965119305.1 Pelophylax lessonae | reverse complement strand
GTGGGAGACCAGATATAATGAATGCAGGCTCCCGAGTTTAGTAACACTTTAATCCTTGCTATCCAGCTACTCTGATAGAAGATGGACGTTTGTAGCCATTACTAGAGTTGAGTTCAGTTGCCAACGCCCTCTGTTTAGTGACTGTGCCTTGGGAAGGCAGCACACAGGGCTTCCAACCAGCTCCTTTTGTTACACATTCTGTCTTTTAATCAGTGGCTAGGATACAGGAGACCTCTGTCGTGCAGCCTCTCTGGGTCCTAGGACACAGGCAGCCTTTGTATCCTTAGTTGTTCGGACATTGGCAGCCCCCGCTCCATAGTTTCCGTCATTGGGAAGACATGGCCAGCCCCCGTTGTCTAGCTTCTTTGGTTGTTGGGACTCAGGTGGCTGGACCGCACAGCTTCATTAGTTGTTATGGTGCAGGCAGATGTCTCTTTATGGTGTAGGCAGACGTCTCTGGCCTACCAATCAAAGATGCTGTGCAGTAGGGGCCGTCTGCATCCGAGTGACAAATGAAATGACAGAGATGGGAGGAACAGGGGGCTGACATGCCCCCATCCCTCAGCATACATAGAGACTGTGTTTGCCATGGGGGAAGCTCCCGGTTCCCAAGACAAGCGCTGTCATTCATAGGTAATCCTCTACTTACTAGATGTATGGTTGGAAAATTGAGAGGGGAGTGCTATGTGGGGCCATTGTTGAACTACGCTGTCTCGGCAATGAAGCAAGCTAGAGACAAAGTGCTACTTACGTGTTGTCATCTAGGACAGTGGTCCTCAACCCTGGCCTACAGGGCCCACGAACAGGCCAGGTTTGCAAGATGACTGAAACACCTCACAGGTGATATAATTTGCTGCTCAGTGATTGCAGTACTCTAGTCTGCATCTCCCCAAGGTAATATTTAAAATCTGCCCTGTTAGTGGGCCCTGAGGACCAGAGTTGAGGACCACTGATCTAGGAGACCAGCGAGAAAAAACAGACTCCTTGAAAAAAATGCTGCCAATGCAAGTAATCCCAAAGTCATTGTGACCTCTATTTCAAATCTGTAACATTTGCTTTCACACATAATGGCCGGCTCCATGGAAAATTCCTTGATTTTTAACTGCTATCTTTTACATATGTAAAATATTTGCAATCAAGTAAATCTTGGTACTGTTGAAACCGTGTTGCATAGGGTCAATGTTTGTCTAGTCCAGTCTTTATCAACCAGGGTTCCTTGAGGCTTCTTCAGGGGTGCCCTGGCAAAATGCCTAAAGATTGCCCAAAAATTGTATACAAGCTGGCGTGTGGATGAAGGCTGCCTTTTAGTTACACTCACAGGTTTTCATTGTGCACCATTACAACCTTCTAGCTGCTGGCAACCTAACAGCCAATGGCATCGTCAGTTGAAAATAAAGATGTCAGTCGCCTGCACAGCATCTTTGTTTGACCCACCCCTGCCCCTCCCCATCAGCAGTGGGGTCACATTAGCTGAGTGATGGAGAAACTTTGGCATACTAGTCAGTACCAGTCTGCAAAAGTGTATTTGCTTTGGAAGAATAAATCGCCTCTAACATTGGGTGTCTTACTTGGACACGTGGATGTTGCTGCATTATGTAAAATTATTAGAATAGTTTTTTACATTTTATAATGGGATGCTTTGAGACTGTCCAAGATTTTTAAAGGGTGCCTTGACTGGAAAAAGGTTGAGAAACACTGCTCTAGTCTACCACCAGCCTTGCCAAGAAGTCACTGGGATTGATTTAGTAAAACTGGAGAGTGCAAAATCTGATGCAGCTCTGCATAGAAATGTAATCAGATTCTTATGCCTCGTACACACGCAACGATAGTTGGCCGTGAATTTTCGGCCAACGTCCGATCAGCCGATTTTCGGCTTGTTAGTATGATGCTTTCGACAACCGACTGCGACTTTTCGGCCAAACAAAATCTGATGTGCATGCTATAAAATTTTTGTTGGCCGTCAACACAACGGCCGATTTTTCCGTCGGTCAGTACAGATTTCGGCAGACAAAAAACAGATGAGCAAGACTGGGCATGCTCAGAGAAGAAAAAACACAGGGAAAGTAAACCATCACATGACATCACTTCTGAAGTTGGTTGTTGTTGGCCGATAAAATTTGTGTACATTTCAACCAACACAACAACACTGGACAAAAGACGGCCGATAATCGTTGCGTGTGTACGAGGCTTTACATCAACTTCATATAAGCTTTGACAAAAACTGGAAGCTGATTGGTTTCCAAGCAGAGCTGCACCAGATTTCGCACTCTCCGCTTTTAGTAAATCAATCCCAAGAGTTTCATCCTACTAGTGTCAGAGAATTGGAAGATTATATCTATGCCTGCCTTTTTTTTGTAAAGTAGTTTACCCGCAATATTTGCAGGTCTTGGCCGCTATGTAATTTTTTTTTTTTATGATCGGATGCTCTTCTATAAATCACCAAGACGTTCCATAAATGAGATAAAAATCCCATAATTCTTTGCCTGCCGTTTAGAATGCGGTCATTGCTGCTAGCTCCCAGAGCATGCTGGGATGTATGGCACAGTTCTACTAAGGTTTTCTTTTATGACCCCCTCTCACCTCTCTCAACCTTCATTCTAACTCCTCTACGGTTTTGTGCAATATTGCCGTTGTGTTGCAATTATAAATGTTTACATTTTTCTAGCGCTTACACCCTCACTGTTCATATGCGACTTCAGCATAATAAATCAGATCCTTCTTTTAAAATAATTTAGCTGTAGGGCAATACAAGCCAAGTATTTTACCTTTTTTATATTTAACGGGCAATGATGTTAGAACAATCATATATTTATGGTGCTGTGAACATCCACCCAGTTTCTTTTATAGTTTATATACGATTTTTTAACACAGCAGCTGATAAGTATCCCAAGTACCATGGAGTTTGCACATGAAGTTTGAAAAATGATGCAAATGTAGTTAGGTAAGCCTATGGACGTTCTACGTGTTCAGAATGACACTCCAGAAAGTCTGTGTTCTAATCTGAAATGTTTAAATAATGGGACACTAAACCCAAAAGAACAGCTTCTATGACAGCTGATAACATTTTTTGCATACCTTTTTGTAAACATTTCAGGAGATGACTAGAAAAAAAGATATCATGGGGGGCAATATTTTGCTTCATGCACCCAACTTCCTGCCTTGTTTTCTCACTCAGCCCTGGTTCACAATGAGGTGATGTGGAAAAAGCAGTGAACCCTGTGCGTTTCCTGCATTGCAGTTGCACGGCGTCCATGCGATCTGATGCGGTTGTCATTGTTAGACACCCTGAAACCGCTTGAAAAATGCAGTGAGATTACCAGAATTGAGATTACCAGGGGTGCGAATGCAATGTGATTTGAGCCATACAAAATGCAATATGGCTCAAATCGCACTGCACACACCGCATCCCCCCCCCCAGTGCGAATCACATGCGATGTCCCGCAATGGACAAGTGTGGACCCAGGCTGAAAGATGATGCGGCTTGTTTTTTTCTTAGCTCCTCTTCCCCTTAAAATAATCATTGGCAGTTGCACATGGCTATGCAGCAAGTGTAAAAACTGTGTAAAATTACACAAGTTCCATCATATGTATAATTTTACATCTATGGTCATGTATGTTTTGTTATTTTTATATAACTTAACTAGTTTTAAGGTTTAGTTGACGTTAAAGGGGTTCTTCACATTCAAGAATGGACATCCTATTAGGAACACACCTTACCACTATGGGCCCATTCGCACCTTATGCGCTGGTATAAAAATCTTTTATCCTTAAGCATATTAAGGTCATCTATTTATTAATAAAGTGTAAAATTCTTTTAAAAATAGACCTCGTATGGAAATCAAGGTAGCATGTGTAGCATCACATTGCCAGTAAGAAATTCTATGTTAAAACCAGAAAAAAATGGGAAAACTGTTACCTTTATACTTCTGTTTCCGGATGCTTCCTGTAGGCGAAGGTGAAGGCACTTTACCGTTTTCCAGAATCTTGGGAAAGCTGAGGATCCCCAATCTCAGTCCCTCTAGCACTGCACAGATGAGATTTCCAGGATCCTGACAGAAGGTCAAGTGAAGTCACCCTCACCTAGATGAGCTCACTGGAAGTTTCAGTGTAAATGGGTATTTGGATGTAAAGTGTTTATTTAATCTAATTAATTTTTCTTTAATTTTTTATTGAGTGTTCTGCAAAATTGGTGATCATTGAAATTCCATACATGGTAGACTTTTTTGGTGAACCTGTCAGGGCAGTAGTTTTTCTGTCCTTACCAGTCCACCAGGAGCTGTACTAATTCCAAGGTGTGCAGGTCACGTAATGCTTGGCACCCCTTTGGGAGTTGGGCTGTGGCAGTCTACACCACTGGTTGGTAGTCTTGGTCATCCCAGTAGTAGTGTCCATCTTGACGGGTTTGTCGCTTGATTATCAATGCAGATTGCTTTCCTAAAAACCGAAAATGGCATTATAGGGTTGCTAAGTGTTAAGTGTCCCTTTATCTAAACCTAGTTAAGGCAGCCATTTTGAATGGTTAACCCACAAGCAGTGGATAAAATCAATAGTCCAGTTTACAGATTCAGGTCACAAAATGCCTTCAGCACTTACAGGGGTCCTTGTTGGGAAGTACAGATATGTACCCTCACCCCTTTGATATAGAAGCCATGTTTGCTCTAATCTCAGCTAGGGTGCATTTTTTTTTTCCTTTTACTAAATAGTAGTGCATCCCATTCTTATAATGAACCAACTAAACAGAAGACTCCTCAATTACCGATTTTGCTTGTATTTTCATACAAAACTTTTATTCTAGTTCTGAAATCCTCACGGTTGAGGTCAAAGAATTTATCAAAGTTCTTGTTCCTCTTTATTTGCATATACCTATGAAAACTGTAATAGTAACCTATATGTTTGCCAAAGACTTTTTAAAACTACTTGTTTTTATGTATATGTACACACATGATATGGTTAAAGGTTTTTGGACTCCTGAACATAATGCTTGTTGGACACCTCCCTCCCCCTTATGGCCATAACATCCTTCATTCTTCTGGGAAGGCTTTCCACAAGCCTAAAGGACATTTGTGAGGTCAGGTACTGTTGGATGGATGACAAGACCTGACATGTAATCATCATTTCAGTTCATCCCAAAGGTGATCAGTAGAGTTGAGGTCAGGGCTCTGTTCAGGCCACAAAGATTCCTCCACACCGAAATCCTCAACCCATGTCTTCATGGAGCTGGCTTTGCACACAGGGACACAATCATGTGAACAGAGATGTACTTTTCCAGCAAGATTGTGTCCCTGTGTGCAAAGTCAGCTCCATAAAGACATGGGTTGAGTGGCGGAACTTGAGTGGCCCGAACAGAGCACTGACTTAAACCCTACTGAACAACTTTGGGATGAACTGAAATGATTCCTAGTCAGGTCTTCTCGCCCCCAAACTGTTACCACAAGGTTGGAAGCGCAAAATTGTATAAAAAGTCTTTGTATGCTGGAACATCATGCTCTTCACTGGAAACACCTGGGCTCGGCCTGGAGGCTTGTCCATACATTTAGCCATATATATGGTGTATATACAGTGTGCAATTTTCATATTACTTATTGGGTCCCTTTCTTTTGTTTTATTCAGAGTGGCTAAAACATTTAATGTTAAAATGCCCAAAAAAAATAAATCCCTCTATGGCCAACTACAGAGTATAGCTGCAGGACATCTCTCTTTGATCACTGGTGATTGGTGGAGTTGGGTTAGGTTGGCCTTATAGGTAAATGAGTCTCCCTCTGTCTTTTTGTATTACAGGTTTAAAAAAAAATTTCTCAGACCAGTCTGCTTTTTTAATTATTATTTTTTTTATTTTTTATTTTTTTGAGGAAGTTATTGCAGATTCCTTAACAGCTTTTTTGTCTAGTGGGGCAAGGCCCGTGCTACAGCGAGCAGCACAGTGACTTAGTGGTTAGCACTTCTGCCTTGCAGCACCAGGGTCTTCCATTCGAGTTCCAGCTAGGACATTATCCACATGCAGTTTTGTATGTTGTTCCTGTGCTTGTCCATTTTTACTTCCACTCTCCCCGAAGAAATGCTTGTAGATGAATTGACTCCTGTCTAAATTGGCCCTAGTTTTTGTATGTGTAAATGTGAGAGAGACCGTGGATTGGAACCTCCTTGAGGACAGACTTGTACGTATATGTGCAGTATGTAAAGAGTTGTGTAAATTGCCACTGCTATAGAAATGCTTACGATAATACCATAGATCCTGAATCAGGGCTTCACTTGTCAATGCTTAATAGACTGAAGCTCTAATAACATTGTGGGGTTGATTTACTAAAACTGGAGAGTGCAAAACCTGGTGTAGCTGTACATGGTAGCCAATCGGCTTCTAACCTGTTCAATCAAGCTTTGATAATAAACCCTGAAAGCTGATTGGTTTCTATGCAGAACTGTACCAGATTTTGAACTCTCCAGTTTTATTAAATCAACCCCTGTACAATTAAGAGAACATTTGAGAAGGAAATTGCCGGTTCTGCTGTTACTGGCTTTCAAAGTAAAAGCTCTAAGGTGGTCATTTTGACCATAGCCTCCCTATTTCGCAATTCAATGACCTGGAACATATGTCCAACCAGTGAAGTCTTAAAATTGTCGCCTCTTTCCCTGCATGTTTGGTGGCCACAGTCACTTGACATTGATCACATTAAATAGCTGTGGTGCCTGAAAGATACTGAAGTGAACCAAAATCCCCCCTCCTGCCCTTTGCATTCCAGTAGCAGTGAGAAATACTGGCCAGTGCATTGCAAGAAACCGTGCAAAGGTTTCACCGGACCCTGGGCTGATGAATAGAATCAGAGGTGAGCATTATTTACACAGCTAAGCCAGACTCCACCAATTCTTGCAGAGTGGAGGTTCTCTTAAAGATGAGTTGTGGTAAATTTTATGTATATATGAAATCTATAGATTATACTGGGTGGGAGGAAATGCCAAAGCCAAACAAATTGTCTATTGCACTTGTTTAGTCTGTGTGTGTGCGCGACATATGTGCATACCAAGTATTGTAGAGTACAGTGCTCCTATATATACAATCGTAAACACCTAATTCTGTATATCCACTAGAAAGCTGCTCATATTTGATTAGGTCATATCACAGATCGTTCTACAGAAATAATTCTGGATATTGAGAAAATAAATTCCTTTAAAGCTGTTGCGCATATATATATATATATATATATATATATATATATATATATATATATATATATATAATATATATATATTCTGCAGTGACCAATCAACGATTACATTTTCGCCAGTAAGCTAGCTTTAGATTTGTTTTCTTTAAATTTGGTTTAGAAAGGACTGGCTAAATTTTGATCCATCTATGGCCGCTCCCATTCCAGAGAAGTCAAATCTAATGATTTTTTTTGATCGGGGCTGCAGAGATCTTTATCTGTTCTGCTTTTAAAAGCCAAAAACAATTTTAGAAGGTGTTGGGTAAAATAGAGGCCTGCAAGTGTGGGGTAAGGGACACGGAAATCAAGAAGGTCTTTAAGGTTTTGACAATCTCAGGCCACACTGCCAAACGAGCAAGCTCAAGGAGAGAAGTGAGCATTGTGGGACCAGTTAAGCCTAAAAGACCCTAAAGATCCTCTCCTACTGAGCCTTTAGTAGGAGGTTGGGTGGTATATTTAAGTTGTGTATTTCTGAGAGAGAAAAAACAGGGCCTTTGTGCACAGACCTAACTCCTCATCATACAGCATATTCACAGCCTTCCTTCCTTGTAGACTGCCACTTCATGCCTATTTAGGAAAATAATTTGGAAGGGTAGTGCTGGAACCTTACAATTACCCCATTATGATGGGTATAGACATTATTTGACCAGAAAGGACTTCCATTTTCTCTTTGGTTTGTAACTGGGAAGTGCCGCACACAAAAATTATTTGTCATAATAGATATATTCCAAGGCTTTATCACAAAGCCAATGCGTTTCAGTGCCCTCTTCATCAGGGCTTGAAGTAATGATCCTCGACTGAATACAAAATTTTTTAACTGCTGAATGTGGTTTAAGCCCGTATGAAGGAGGTGCTCTCTGACCCTGAAACACGTTGGCCTTATGGTGGTCTTTTTTTCTTGCCTTGGAAAAAACTTGTATCTGGACATATAATTTAAAGGGTGGTGCTTCAATCTCAGATTTTCTCAGTCACTTGCCTATTTGTGTGAGCCAAAAAATGTTTGCCTTCACGTGTTTGGCCTATTGGGATCTAAACCGTAAAATACTGGTGTGTTTTGTTTTTTTACAAACCTTCCTGTGTCATGAGCGGACGTAAAATGGTTCATTATTAGACAATCCAATAGAATATTTAAAGTGTCCACCCGTTAAACTGCAATCAAATCCCCTTTTCCTTTCCTGTATATTTTATTTGCCTCCCCCCCCCCTTTTTTTTTATATATAATTGTTAAACCTCTGCCTATAACTGTATAACAGAGAGATCTGTTCCAGTAAAACAGTACTTCAGCCATTAGTGGCCCTAGCGAGTCGGTGTGTTATTGTATGTTTTGTTCATGTAAATAAAGCTCTTTCAACTGTCATGTTCAAGACCCGAAGCAAGGTTCTAGGAAGGAAATTTCAATAGGAATAGACTATTTTGATATTGTTCTTTAAGAGGTTGATATATGTGTACATATCTATATTGTATATATGTGATGAAAATGGATTTGGCTCTTTTTGTTTTTTTTGTTTTACTTTAAATGTTTTATGTTTTTTCCTTTTTTTTTTTTTGTGCAACACTACCTTTCTCCCTGTACTGCTGTTTTACAGTCAGTGTTTTAATGTTTATACTTTTTTGTTATTGCACGGTTTAATACATTTGCTGAATAAGACACAGCACAAACGCTTGTTAAACTGCAGTGCTGTCAGATTATTAAAAGTGTCAATGGGATTGTTGCTAACAGACCTGATATGCATGAAGGGCACTTATAAAAAAAAAAAAAAAAAAAATTAATAAAAAAAACTTGCTAACAGACTCCTTCATATACTGACCTCTGACTATTTTTTGTTCATCATTGTATGTTTATGATCATGTATACAAGCCAATTGCCTGAGACTTGCCCATTTTCACTTGTTTTTCACATTTTTTTATTATTGTATTGTGTACAAATATGTTTGCTCCCTCTAGTGGTTATCTGTATATTGGAGAATAGGATTAGCCTCCTCACAAACCTAAAATTTAAACCGCATATAAACCGAAAAACAAAAAGCATCAACAGAGCTTACTCTTCTGTGAAAATCCTAATGCATGGATTTCTTCTGGGTACTCTGGTTTCCTCCCACAGTCCAAAGACATGCTGGTAGGTTAATTGGTGTGTGTGTGTGTGTGTGTGTGTGTGTATATATATATATGTGTGTGTGTGTGTGTGTGTATGTGTATATATATATATATATATATATATATATATATATATATATATATTGTAAGGGATTAGCTCGGTGGTAGGCGTATGGGTGACCCCTTGGGGGGTGCGTTTTCCCAGAGAGGTAGCCGACAAGTGCTTGCAAACAAACAGTGTGGTTTATTAAATGGTGTTTTCTTCACCAGGCTGTATGCAGCAAAACATCCAAAATAAAATAAAACAGAAAATAAATCCTTGCCTCTCTGGGCGGCTACCTTCTCACAACTGGAACCTGCCTAAGTGTCTGTCTCCAACCTACCGTCGGGCAGACTTCCTTGTCCTACAGCGGACACTCAATAGTCCTTTTATAATAGCTTCACAGGGCAACACAGTCCTTTGTTTCTTTCACATCAACAGTTCGTCTTCTCACCTTTGAGACGTATTCACCCTTGGTTACCGTCCCGGGCACACATCACTCCGGGGGGTCTTCTCCCAGGCCCACACATCCTGTCGGGAGGCACACGCTGACTGTCCTCCTGCTCCCAGCCCACATGGCTTCAGGACACAGCTTCTGGAGGCAGCCGTTTGTCTGCCTTCCTCTCCCAGCCCACACGGCGACAGGAGGCAGCAATCAATAGGACTTTCTCTGAACAAATTATAGAGCCTTAACTCTCTCATTCTGAACAGGTGAAGGCCTTTCAACTTCCTGCTGGCTAGCTCTGTAGCCAACACCCTATAGTATCAGTGAACTTTCTAAATCAGGTGGAAATGTATCTCCTTCCTGTGACTACATTCCCAGATTTACCTGACTTCCTGTCACATACCCCCCCCTCTTGTTTCAACCCTAGGGTTGGGACACAGATTTCCAGGCACGCATGTGTCAAGCACTGCTGACTCACTGATAAGCCTCCTATTATCCTCAAGCTTCCGGATGAAACTGTTTTGTCATCTTCATTGACGGATTTCTCATAAATGCCACACAGTTTGTCTCTCATCTCATATACACATTCTTCAACTGCATTTTTGGCATCATTTTGCTCCTTCTCGTTTCTGTCATCTTCATTGACAGCTTTCTCATAAATGTCAGACAGCTTGTCCCTCATAACCGTCTGTCCAATCCACCATGGAGGACCGTGATCCATAGGCAACTCAATTGGGCTAGTCTTAATGTCTTCAACATTCTTAAGACGCCTCTCTCTGCAATCCATAAATGTTTTCCACAAAACTTTGAGAACCTTTGCTTCACTAAGCTTTGTTCCAAGTAGGGACTCTTGACATCCCTCTGTGACTTGAGTTGCCTCTCCATACAGCTGTACACAATCATTGACTTTTTGTTGTAAAAGGGAATGATCTTCCTTCTTGAGCTTTGCTTGCTCTAAGATGCTGTGCAGAGGATTTTCCAATTGAGACAACAGGCTGTCACACATTTCTTCAAAGTGACCCCTGTTCCTTTTCCCAGAGATATCAATATCATTCACCAAACATTTCATATTCATAGGCAGATCTGAAGCATTTGCACTCATCAACTTCTTAAACTTTTCGCCCTCCTGAGCGAGTCGCAGTAAAGGCCTACTATTTGATTTGATATTGAGTTTATATTTCTTGCCAAACTCTTCACAGAAGAAGCCAACCAGAACATCATCAACTTTCCTTCCACCAACATAGGGGTCAAAGGCAACAACATAGTTGAACCCAGCGATCTGGGTGGTATCCATTATAGACCTCCTCTCTGCATCAGTGAAGAAGCATGGAACTGCAACACATTCTTTTACAGGTTTCTTCAATGCACTTTCTGCTGAACTATTTGACCGCTCAAAGTCACCTAGTTCCTTTTCTCTATCTGAATTCCACATGGAATGCATCTTAAGATCACGATCAAACTTCTGCCACCCGTCTTTCACCAGTTCCATTTTCGAAACACTCCCTGAAAGGCACTTATTCATTTGCTTCATGTTTTCACCAACAGCCTTAGTTTTCTCCACTAGGTGGCGTTTGCTTTTTTCTCCCAGATTTATATCACTTGCTTTAGTTTTCTCCGCTTTAGTTTTCTCCACTAGGTTTTCAGCCTGAACTGAGAAATCATCACATTTCTTACACAACTCTTTTGTTTGCTGAAGCTCTAATGATACATTTTCCAATGCTTGAAGTTTTTGAAGGAACGGTTTATTCCAAAGGGGTGATTCAAGCCACGTGTCATCACATTTCTGAGGCTCACTCAGGACAGACCCCAAAACACTGATCCTTTTAAAAACTGCATCAGGCACACTATCCCCTCTTTGGGACAGATCCTCTGTTGCCTGGAATTCCTCTTCCAGTTCCTGCAACGGAATCTTCATCTCTTCTACTTGCTGTTCTAAGGCTCGCTTAGACTTTTCTAGCTCCTGAACGCTTTTCACAACATCATCCTTGGAGCTGACCAATTCTTCCATTTCTGTACGCAGCTGTTTAACACTTTCTAGTTCAGCCTTACACTCTAGAGCTTCCTCCAAAGAGCGAGCCAAGAACAGGGCTTTGCTCTCGTTATCACGCACCTCCGTTTCTGCACGTGCGCGTTCTTCTGCATATTTTGCAGACACAGTCTTCTCTTCACCAAGCATCTGATCAAACTTCTTTTTCACATCTTCAACACACTGTAATGAACCAACGCTTTCTTCCATGCGTTTTTTCATATCCGCTATCTGAGCTTGCAATGTTGCGACTTGCTCTGATAGGTTTTTCTTTGCTTCCGCCTCCTCTTTTAATTGTTCCAGGAAGCCATTTTTCTCATCTTCCATTTGTTTGAGCTTTGTGCTAAAACTCAGCCTTTGACACCTCTCTTCCTGTAAGAGTTCCTGCGTGTCTTGCAGCTGCGATTCCAAGATAGAAAAATCTTCCGCAATTTCTCTAGATTTGCTGTCTGCTTGAGAAAGCTGATTTGTAACATTGTCCAACTCAACCTGCAGTCGGTTTGCCTTCTCTGACAGCTTAGCACACAATCGGTCACCTTCTGACACCTTGACTTGCGATTCCAGAAGCTGTGCCTCTACTTTTTTCCTCTTATGTTCACAATCTCCTTTTCCCTGCATAAGAGCCTTCACCTCATTGGCTAGCATCTGGGAATAAGAATGTAATTCTGCCACACAGGCTTCTTTCTCCTTTAACTGCTGCTGGACACGTTGGGCTTCCCCTTTCCAACTTTCACAGTCCGCACGCCATTCATCTACCACATTGCTCAAAGTAGTGAGCTCATACACAGTACTCAGTAATTTAGCCTCTCTTTCACTTTTCTCGTTGTCGCTGAGAGACAATGTCGTTTTCAGAGCGACATTCTGTTCCTGCGACTCCTGCAGGTCTATTTTTGTAACTTCCAAACACTGAAGACTTTTTTCCAGCTGATTACGCAACTCCAACATTTCACACATGCTTTGCTTCTGCAAAGTCTGAATTTCACTTTCCTTTTCCATGAGGATGGTATCTTTCTCCATTATAGTCTCTCTGCGTTTTTGCAACTCGACCAAAAGAAGAGCAGTGGATTCTTCCCACTGTGACACATGAGACTTGAGTAGTTCATTTGTTTCCTGCAAGTTTCTATGCTCCATTTTAAGCAATTCCAAGGCTTGTTCCTTTTCTTCCATTTTCCGTTGCAAGGCATCCAACTCAGCCCTGCACACATACTCGGTTTCCTCCAAACCGATGGCCTCCATTGGCTGCTGGCATCTCTGTTTCCAGCCTGCCATGCTCGCTTGGTGAGCCTTTTGTTGAGCTGCAAAGCTCTGCTGAAAATCCGCATTTGCCTGCTGTTGAGCTGTATTTGATATAATCAGTTGTTTCAACATCTCCTCCATTTTGAGTTTACTTTTCATCTGAGCACACTGCATCTCCATAGCAGTTTCATCAGTGTTGCTAGGGACAACAACCTTCCTCTTTAGTAGACTCTCTTTAGGCATGGATGGGGCTGGTTCAGACGGTAACATCCCCTCCATCCATAGAATCCGGTCTCTCATTTCATCTATCTTTGCATTCTTCAGGCGTTTTGAACGCCCCATCTTCAATAACTCCACAAACAAATTTTTCACAGTCCAGCAAAAAAATTTTCAGACCACTGTCTCTTTAACACATGTAGTTGTTCTCTCTCTTGCAAGATCTCTTTTCCTGCGCACACAGTTTGTGCAGTCACTTGCACCAGACACAACAAAGTTCATCAAATAATTTTGAGACCGCTGTCTCTTTAAAACACTTTTTTTTTTTCTGTCAGGATCTTCTCTCCTGCACACATAGATTGTGCAATCTCATGCACCAGATAAAGTTCATCAAACATTTGCACTTCCTTGCAGGGATCTCTGCTTATGCCCGCATCCTCCACCATATGTAAGGGATTAGCTCGGTGGTAGGCGTATGGGTGACCCCTTGGGGGGTGCGTTTTCCCAGAGAGGTAGCCGACAAGTGCTTGCAAACAAACAGTGTGGTTTATTAAATGGTGTTTTCTTCACCAGGCTGTATGCAGCAAAACATCCAAAATAAAATAAAACAGAAAATAAATCCTTGCCTCTCTGGGCGGCTACCTTCTCACAACTGAAACCTGCCTAAGTGTCTGTCTCCAACCTACCGTCGGGCAGACTTCCTTGTCCTACAGCGGACACTCAATAGTCCTTTTATAATAGCTTCACAGGGCAACACAGTCCTTTGTTTCTTTCACATCAACAGTTCGTCTTCTCACCTTTGAGACGTATTCACCCTTGGTTACCGTCCCGGGCACACATCACTCCGGGGGGTCTTCTCCCAGGCCCACACATCCTGTCGGGAGGCACACGCTGACTGTCCTCCTGCTCCCAGCCCACATGGCTTCAGGACACAGCTTCTGGAGGCAGCCGTTTGTCTGCCTTCCTCTCCCAGCCCACACGGCGACAGGAGGCAGCAATCAATAGGACTTTCTCTGAACAAATTATAGAGCCTTAACTCTCTCATTCTGAACAGGTGAAGGCCTTTCAACTTCCTGCTGGCTAGCTCTGTAGCCAACACCCTATAGTATCAGTGAACTTTCTAAATCAGGTGGAAATGTATCTCCTTCCTGTGACTACATTCCCAGATTTACCTGACTTCCTGTCACAATATATACACACAATACAGTACAGACCAAAAGTTTGGACACACCTCATTCAAAGAGTTTTCTTTATTTTCATGACTATGAAAATTGTAGAGTCGCACTTTAAGAGGTAGTCACCTGAAATGGTTTTCACTTCACAGGTGAGCCCTGTCAGGTTTAATAAGTGTGATTTCTTGCCTTATAAATGGGGTTGGGACCATCAGTTGTGTTGTGCAGATGTCAGGTGGATACACAAGCTGATAGTCCTACTGAATAGACTGTTAGCTGCTTTTTTCTTGCCATAATACAAATTCTAAGTACAGGAAAACGAGTGGCCATCATTACTTTGGGAAATGAAGGTCAGTAAGTCCGAAAATTTGGGAAAACTTTGAAAGTGTCCCCAAGTGCAGTCACAAAAACAATCAAGCGCTACAAAGAAACTGGCTCACATGCAGACCGCCCCAGGAAAGGAAGACCAAGAGTCACCTCTGCTACGGAGGATAAGTTCATCCGAGTCACCAGCCTCAGAAATCGCAGGTTAACAGCAGCTCAGATTAGAGACCAGGTCAATGGCACACGGAGTTCTAGCAGCAGACACATCTCAAGAACAACTGTTAAGAGGAGACTGTGTGAATCAGGCCTTCATGGTAGAATATCTGCTAGGAAACCACTGCTAAAGAAAGGCAACAAGCAGGAAGAGACTTGTTTGGGCTAAAGAACACAAGGAATGGACATTAGACCAGTGGAAATCTGTGCTTTGGTCTGATGAGTCCAAATTTGAGATCTTTGGTTCCAACCACCATGTCTTTGTGTGACGCAGAAAAGGTGAACGGATGGACTCTACATACCTGGTTCCCACCGTGAAGCATGGAGGAGGAGGTGTAATGGTGTGGGGGGTGCTTTGCGGGTGACACTGTTGGCGATGTATTCAAAATTTAAGGTATACTGAACCAGCATGGCTACCACAGCATCTTGCAGCGGCATGCTAGTTGGACCATCATTTATTTTTCAACAGGACAATGACCCCAAACACACCTCCAGGCTGTGTAAGGGCTATTTGACCAAGAAGGAGAGTGATGGGGTGCTTGCGCCAGATGACCTGGCCTCCACAGTCACCGGACCTGAACCCAATCGAGATGGTTTGGGGTGACCTGGACCGCAGAGTGAAGGCAAAAGGGCCAACAAGTGCTAAGCATCTCTGGGAACTCCTTCAAGACTATTGGAAGACCATTTCAGGTGACTACCTCTTGAACTGTAACTCTACAATTTTCATAGTCATGAAAAATAAAGAAAACTCTTTGAGAAGGTGTGTCCAAACTTTTGGTCTGTACTGTGTGTATGTATGTATATATATGTATGTATATATATATATATATATATATAAAATGTGTGTGTATATATATGTATGTATGTATGTATGTGTGTATGTATGTATGTATGTATATATATATATATATATATATATATATATATATATATATATATATATATATATGTGTATGTATGTGTATATATATAATGTGTGTGTGTGTGTGTGCATATATATGTATATATATATATATATATAATGTGTGTGTGTATGTGTATATATATATATATATAATGTGTGTGTATATGTGTATATATATATATATATATATATATATATAATATAATATGTGTGTGTGTAGATTGTAAGCTTTCTGAGGGCAGGGACTGATGTGAATGTACAACATTTGAAGACTACGTAAATTGTCAGCGCTATATAAAGACTAATCATAAATGTCAATTGATCTGTAGATCCAGAAACACACAGGCATATTTTGACTTTTCCTGTAACTTGAAGCTGATTACACTCCTTCCTGTTTTCTGAGGTATTCTATTGGCCAATGAGGCCACCATCGCATCCAGGGCCCATTTACACCACCATGAAATGCATGAGTGTTGTGTTAAAGCTTGGTACACACTATCAGGTTTTTTATTTTTTTTCAACCCAGTGGGCTGAACAAACAAAAAGCGCTCAGGAGGAGATCCTGTACTAACAATATGTTGATAGTACCGCAATCTCCCCGCTGAGATATTGTGTTCTGACAGGGGGCAGCCCCCTGCCAGAACACACTGGTCAGCACTTTCAGTCATTGGCTGAGAGCGCTGATCGGATAGCCTTTTTCGATTATGCCCTTTTTGACAGAAGCTGACAAATGTACCACAAAAGACAAAAATTGTGAAGGCCATTGCACGGAGCAGGTAAGTATGACCTGGTATTAAATGTTCTTTAAAAAAAAAAAAAATGTATCACTTTAGGGTCAGTTTCATCTATGAGCAAAGCTAGCGTCCTGCCATGTGCGTTTATCCTCTTGTGCACTAGTCCTCTCACTGCCCCATGAGTTCTCCTGGCTCTGGACCTATGGGAGAAGACCCAGCCGCTGGAAGTGTCGGCTCCACCAATAGGAGATGTCCATAGTGAGTAATGAGGTTCTCCATTGCAGCGGTTTGTTGTTGTGGGGGGGGGGGGGGGGGTGTTGCTGCTAATATACTGGAGTTGGACTTTGGGTCAAATAACACAAGCTTTACACACTAGTGGATTGAGCCTCAAATATAAAAACAATGTTTTGAAACGTTATCACTAACTGAAATCTTAGTTTTCAGCAAAGTTAAATGTCTTAGTGTAGGTTTACACTATTGTGGGTGCAGGAACCTGTACAAATGGCATGCGCTCCTGCATCTATAACATGCTGCTCTGTAGCAGATGTGTAATGGCACCCCACGCATCTGGAAATGCAGTGTGGTTTGCATGCAGGACCTGCAATAGTGTGAACCTAGCCTTAAAGTCTGTTACCCTAAATATTTATTATTTCTCTGTGTCTTCACATATGTTGTATTTTATAATTCATAGTCTTTCATCTTCATATTGTTCTTCCATCTGAAGTACCTGGTTGATCCCGCTGGTAACCTTTCTTTCATGTTCTAAACTGATCACACAAAGTACATAAGCTGCTCTGTGTTAACGTGGTCAGTTTTCATCCTTTGGCTGGCCATTCCGGGGTATAGGACACTGTGCAGACAGACATTATGCCTGGATTGGGTAGTTTGTCTAGTCACCACACCCCCTGACCAGCCTGCCGCTTGAACACACCCCCTTCTCAAGCACTGACTGCATCTTGCCTCAGGCTGAACAGCCAATAGAATACAGACATGTAGTATGTCTGCACAGTGTCCTGTAACCCCACCCCCCCACGATCAGGAAGAAGAGATACATGGTCACATGACACAACTTTTTACTATTGGGAAAAAAAAAAAAAAGGATTTCTAAAAGTAAGAAAACAGTTCTAGTGCCTGCATAGTTATAACTGTTTGCGCCACACTGATTTCCAAAAGTAGTTCCTGTACTGCTTTTGGCGACTTTGGGGGGTGGATTCTGACCAAATGGGACAAGACTCCGCAATCTCGGGACAATTGGATCCGCTTGAGTCTGGGAAAGAGAGTCCCCAATATGGTGGCTTCGTTCTCTGGTGCTTAGGCTGTTAAAATCCTTCCTCCCCTTGTATTGGACAGTGGTCACCACGGATGCCAGCCTGGCTGGCTGGGAGGCGTTCTCAGCAAGCATTCTGCTCAGGGGATCTGGACGCTGGAAGAGTCCAGACTGCTGATCAATGTCTTGGAACTCCGAGCGATCAGACTGTGTTTGGATCATTGGATGGATCGTCTAAAGGGATGTCCAGTGTGCATTCAATTGTACAATTCCACGGCCGTGGCTTATGTCACTCACAAGGGGGCACAAGAAGTGTCCTGGCGGCTCTGGAGGTAGCCAGCATTCTAAGGTGGGCAGAACGGCTCATTCCAGCCCTCTCCACCATACACATTCCCGGGGTTTAAGATTGGCAGACAGATTACCTCAGTCGGCAAGCGTTGGACCAAGGGGAGTGATCCCTTTATCCAGAGGTGTTTTATCAGCTGTGTCTCCTGTGGGGAACCTCGCCAGGCTTGGTACGCCGATTTGGAGCGGCTGGTCACTGACGTTCCTAGAAAGCTTCCTCTCAGGGAGGATCTGCTGTCCCAAGGACCGATCTTCCATCCTGCTTTACAGTTGCTGGCTTTGACGGCCTGGCTGTTTATCTGAATCTGTGATTCCTACACTGTTGAACGCTAGGAAGCTTACTTCTAGGAAGATCTACCATCGTACGTGGAAGACCTACATTGCATGGTGTGAGTCGCTTAGGGTTCATCCTTGCTCTTTCTCGGTGGCTCCGATCCAAACCTTCTTTCAACAGAGGGTTGAACAGAAGTTGTCCTTAAGTACAAACAAGCACTGCAATTGCCCAGGGGACTTTAAATGAGGCTACACACTCACAAATGACATAGTACAATTGTATACCACAAAGTTCAAATGTTTTATTGAACAAACATGTGAAGGGTAAACCTATTCAGTTGAAGGCATATTGGATTGATCAGTGACAAAAATATAAATAACAGCAGGGGCATACATTATAAGCACATACAAACGTACAAAAAAACATGATAAAATATAAAGCACCCTTGTACTTGACTCGTTCCGTGAAATGTGATGTGCCGCTTTCACGCTGAGACTAATTTAGTAAGTATGGAGCTTTGATGACTGCTCCATCATCTGTTCAGTTTAGATACCCCACCATGTGTATACACATACCATTTGCAATACTATTTTACCTTATAGACACATGATATACACCTACTCCTGAGGAAGCGAATCGCATTTCGCAAAACGCGTCGAGTACAAGGGTGCTATATATTTTATCATGTTTTATGTACATGTTTGTATGTGCTTGTAATGTATGCCCATGCTGTCATTTATATTTTTTACGTGTCACTGATCAGTCCAATATGCCTTCAACTGAATGTTTACCCTTCACATGTTTGTTCAATAAAACTTTTAAACTTTGTGTAAATGACAATTGTACTATGTAATTTGTGAGTGTGTAGCCTCATTTAAAGTTCCCTGGGCAATTCAGTCCTTGTTTGTATGTATTTTGGGATGGAGACACACTACTCTGATGGGAGATCCAGATCACACTTTATTTTCTTCTCTCTTTTTTTATTTGTGTACCAATAAGGGCCAGGTGTCTGCTTTGGTGGTCTTCTTCCAACGACCTTTAGCCACACACTCCTTGGTGCATACCTTTCTTCAGGGTGTCTGACATTTGGTCCCTCCAGTGCGGGCTCCATTGCTGCCTTGGGATCTCAATTTGATGCTTTAAGCTCTACAGAAGCCTCCCTTTGCAAATATTCAAAAGATTCCCCTGCGTAGGCTGTCCCAGCAGGTGGCCTTTTTGGTGGCTATCACCTCTGCATGCACAGTGTTGGAACTGGCGGCATTATCCTGTCCACCCTATCTGATTCACAGAGATAAAATGGTTCTTCACCCTTGTCTATCTTTTCTTCCAAAGGTTGTCTCTGAGTTTCATTTGAATGAAGACATTGTGTTGCCTTCCCTGTGTCCCAGGCCTAAACATCCAAAGGAAATTGCCTTGGATGTGGTCTGGGCAATTAGGGTGTACCTGGCAGCTACAGAGTATTTCAGGAAGTCAGACTCTCTATTTGTGCTCACAGATGGACCTCGAAAAGGGTTGTTCCCTTCCTCTGCGACCATTTCCAGATGGATCAGACAGACTGTGGGTCTGGTTCCTCCTTTCCCTGTCAAGGCACACTCTACTAGGGTGTTTAATGCCTCCTAGGCCATCCGTCATCAGTGATGCAAGTTTGCAAGGCGGCTACCTGGTCGGCGGTCACTATATTGGCAGTGATTTTGGTGGTGGGTGCCCATCATCATCCCCTAGTGCTGACTCCTGGATCTTTATTTTCCTGATCACTGCATGGTGTGCAGTTTGCCTGGTGCTGTAAGTTCCTGATCGGGGGTGGTGAGTCTTTTTGTGGGGTTTTCTCTCCATCTCTGTTATAGCAGTGGTAGTGCTCTGTGCTGGATCCTGTTGTGCTGCGAGGGGGGTCCCTAGCAGTTGTATACACCTTTTTTTTGTGTAAGTCCCCCTTTTTTCTAATGGAGTCCCTGGAGCACATTCTCCACCTGATCCCCTCTCAGAGGCTGCTGAGCCCTCTGGGTCCCAACAATCCCTGACTGCACTGACGACGGTCCTGGTGTCTATGGTGGATATGGTCCTGGGTAAAGGGACTAACCAAAAGCATCCCGCGCCTTCACCTGTCTCATCAGCTCCTGAATCTGATTCGGCCGCCATGGATGTGAGTTTCCCTTCTGGGTCTGCGTCCACAAATAGTGAGGATGATTCCTCTGCTCCTGTAGCCGCGCATGAAAAGGCACTGGTGGATGTGCTGATTGTGTCAGTGTGTAAAAACCTAGAAAATGGAGGATGCGGCTGATTTCTCAATCGGAGGCGCCAGTCCATTTTGGCACCCACAGGCCCTCCAAGGTGGCGAGGGTGTTCCCCTTTCCCTCTTACTTTCATAAGTAGTGCCATCAATTGGTAATGACACCCTAAACAAACCCAGAAAATTCAGAGTTTGAAATGCACCAAGCTCCTTGGTGCGTTTGTCACACATAGGGCAGTCTATATAAATAAATGGTCTGCCCTATGCCCTCGCTGGAAAAATGTGCGAAAAAAAAAAAAAAACATTTGTGAAGAGGGAGAGAAGCAGAACGGCAGTCTGCCTATATATGTATACAAGGCAGATCGCCGTTCTGTCAGTGGGGAAGGTATTGATCTTGTGTTTCTGCCTTCCTACAGTACAAACACCTCCCCCACAGATCGTAAACACTCCCTAGGTACACAGTTAACCATTTGATTGCCCCCTAAAGTTAACCCATTCCCTGCCTGTGTAATTAGTACAGTGACATATTTTTTAGCACTGATTACGGTATTAGTGTCATTGGTCCCCCAAAAAAATGCCTGATTTGTGTCTGCCGTAATATCGTAGTCCCGCTATAAGTGGCAGATTGCCATTACTAGTAAAAAAAAAAAAAAAAAAAAAAAATTCCATAAACATATCCCATAGTCTGTAGACACTACAACTTTTGCACAAACCAGTCAATATTCGCTTATTGGGATTTAGCCAACGAGGAACAACTGGAGGTTAAATACCAGAAAAAAAAACACCCTCAGGAGGCAGAAGTTTATGCCACAGCGGCCTGCAAAACTTTGTGGCCAAACGCAGCACCTGTAGATGTGAAAATATCCACGTTGTAAAACTTGGTGAATGTGTGTACAGATGACCAGTGGCCACTTTGCAAACATGGACCACTGATGCCAGAAAACCCAGGAGGCACTAAGCACCCTCGTGGAATGCGCCCTCATAGGGAAAGGAGGAACCTGACCTTTAATTGAATAGACCTGCACCACCATCTGCCTGATCCATCTGGAAATGGTCACAGCAGATGCAGCCTGCCCTTTACAGAAACCATACATAAGGATAAACAAGGAATCCGATTTGCAAATTGACTCAGTCGCCGCCAAGTACACCCTGACGGCCTGGACCACATGCAAGGAATGCAAGGCAACTTCTTTTGGCTGTTTTGGCTTAGGACACAATGAAGGCAACACAATGTGTTAATTTAAGTGGAACCCTGAAACGACTTTAGGAAGGAATGACTGACCGGGACGTAGCACCATTTTGTCCCTGTGAACCACCAGGTAAGGCGACTGACAGGACAGCGCAGCCAGTTCTGAGGCCCTGTGTGCAGAAGTAATAGATACCAAGAAAGCCACTTTCTGTGACAAGGTAAGCAGAGGAATTTCATTAATATTTTCAAAGGGAGGTTTTTGAAGAACCGACAGTACCAGATTAAGATCCCACCGGGGTATCAGGGACTGTACTGGAGGAGCCAAGTGGCAAACTGCCTGCACAAAGGTGTGAACCAAGGAATTTGTGGCCAACAGCCTTTGGAAGAAAATGCCAAGGCTGAAATCTGGCCCTTAATGGTGACCAATGCCAAACTCTGATCGACACCTCTTTGTAGAAACTCCAGCAGTTGTGATACTGAAAAGGAACAGGGGGAACCCCCCGAGACCAAGTAATGTACGCCTTTCAAACTCTATGGTAAATCTTCAGAGAAGTAGATTTCCTAATTTTTAACAGAGTAGGAATCACCGAATCAGACAACCCCCCTATCCGTCAATACCTGGCATTTAATAGCCAGGCTGGTAAAGCCAGCAACCTTAAAGCAGGATGGTAGATCGGCCCTTGAGACAAAAGATCTTCTCTGAGAGGAAGCCGCCAAGAGGCATATGCTACCAGTCTTACCAGGCCCACGTACCAAGCCCAACGAGGCCAGTCTGGGGCCACCAGAATTACTGGAATCCCTTCTGCGCAGAAGTCTCAGCAGAAGCTGTTGTGGAGGAAAGGCATAAATTAGACGGTACTGGCCCCAAGGGGCCACCAGAGCATCTGTGGCGTGTCTGCCAGAGGGTCTCGAGACCATGTCACAAACCTCGGAACCTTCCGGTTGACGCAGGAGGCTAACAGGTCTACATCGGGGGTCCCCCACTGGAGGCACAGTTGCTGAAACATTTCCGGGTAAAGAGACCATTCACCCGGACTCAGTGCCTGTCGACTGAATTAGTCCGCCTGCCAATTTTCCACTCCTGGAATGTGCACAGCAGAAAGGGCTGGAAGAAAGCATTCTGCTAACCTTAGAAAACCGGCCACTACTTCGGCCAATAGGGAACTTTGGGTGCCCCCTTGGTGATTGACATATGCCACAGCCATAGCATTTGTCCGATTGAATCCCTATCGGACACCCCTGTAGATGATCCGTCCACTGGGACAGGCAAAGCCTGATCGCCTGAATTCCCAGAATGTTGATCGGAAGACTAAACTCCTCCCGAGACCAGAACCCCTGGGCTGATTCTGTGCCCAAGATACCTACCCACCCAGACAGGCTGGCTTCCATGGAAACCAATGTTCAGTACAGGGGAAGAAAAGACTTTCCCTGCCGAAGCACCGGGGAACGAAGCCACCATATTAGGGATCTCCTCGTACCCCAGCTCAACTGGATCAGATTGTTCAGAGACTGTGGATTCTGGTCCCATTTGGCTAGAACTGAGGGCAGAGGGCTGCCTCGAAGGTGGAGACCATCGCACCCAGCACCTGCATGCAAGTCTTGAGAGACGACCTGCGGTTGGATAACAGGAGCCGAATCGCATGCTGCAATTTCAACAGTTTTGTTTCTGGAAGAAACACCTGGGCTGAGGCTGAATCCAGAGTCAGACCCAGGTAGTCCAGCTTGGAAAAAGGAAAAAGTTCAGTTTAAAAAGAAAAAAAATGCCAGGACCAGAGATCCCAGACTAGGCAGACAACGACCGATCCTATAGCAGGAAGTGGGGAGTATACCCTCTGGGACTGCCCTATAGGTGTAGTCAAGCTTTGTTAACCCTTTTCCGCATAGTGTTCTACTCCTAAGGAGAGCAGCATAACCCGTTGGTCAAAGAAGATATGAAGCTGTGACCGTCAATGAACGAAAGAGAAATATATTTTAGGTAACAGACCGCATGGATTCATGAAAGACAGACGTTGTTAAACAAACCTGATTTATTTTTTAGAAGCGGTAAGTAAAACCTTGGACAGAGGGGTGGCTGTGGATATAGTATACTTGGATTCATTTATAACTAGAGAGAATTAAGAAAAGGAGAAAAGAATTGTCTTATCCTTCTCTGCAATCACTGGTCTGTATACTCCTTACATGCTGGCGTGCATATGAAATTTTCCCTGTATACCCCTCCTCTGAGCCTGCTGAGCTATATTCCCCACATTGGTGACCTCTGGCCTGAATACCTCTTGTTTGTGAATGGCAGCCTGTCTCACTGATAAATGTCTATATACATTCACCTATACTTATAAATGTTGTAAATTCCTATTCTGTGAATGCTGTATCCTCTCCACCTGGGAATGATATGAATCTGTGGTCCTGTGAATTGTGAATGGTGTGTACTCCCTACCTGTGAAGGTTGGGTGCTCCTCATCTGTGAACACCACCTATTCCTCACTTGTGAATGCTGTATATCCCTTGCAGAGGAGGAAAGTTATGAGAGGTAAACCAGCTAAAGGAAGTGGGGCAGTAAAATCTCCCAAAATAAGTGCAAGCCCAGGGACTACTAAAAAGTACAGGTCCCAGAAGTAAAATACAGATAAAACAGCTAGTGAAAAACAAATGGGAGCTTGTGGGAAACCAGCGTCGGGGAGGTGCAAGGATACACAGCACCGACTATCAGTGGGAATACGGATCCCAGATCAGTGAAAAATAGATTTGGAGTAGAAACGCGACGCGGAAAATAGAGACTCGAGGAACAGAATTTGAAAACACAATAGCCTACTAAATCAGACATGGCGGATATGTTTAACAAACTTAAACTTTCCCTTAAAACAGATATGGCAACTTTACATTGTGATTTAGATCAGATATTGAGTAGAGGACACAGAAAAGAGACTTGATATTAGTGATCGACCGATATCGTTTTTTTTTTAATGCCGATACCGATATTTTGGTCATCGGTATCTTCTGATACTTTCGAATATTTTAAATTTTTTTTTTTTCACAGGTAATGTTGGGGAGGGATCTGAGGGTCTAAAAGACCCCAAACTCCTCCTCTGCACTTAAAAGCATTACAAATGCCAAGTTTGGCTGTTTTGAATGCTCGCATTTTTTGGAATTTGTCAAGGAGTACCCGAAAGTGATGTCATGACATTACTTCCAGGTTTTTTTAAATGGAGACCCGATCAGAGCCGAATGCGACTTTGATTGGGTCTTCTCTTCGGCGGACGTGTAGGTAGGATGCCTGAGTCTCCCGGTGGGACAGGAGACCTGGGCGAGCCACAGAAGGTGGCGGGAGGGGATGTCCCCTCCCGCTCCTTGTAATGACAGCCGAGCGGCTTCTCATTTCTTTGAAATACATTCCAAATATGGGATGGGATATATAAAAAATTTAAATGGAAATACAATTCACCGTTAATTGCACTTACAGGGACAAATTTTTTTTACCTGGGAACGAGACTCAATTTGAGAGTTGGATTAGGGATAAAAATGCACAAATAAAGAATATAATAAAAAAAGGGGAAATGTACACTTATCCGGAATTAAAACACAAAAGTGACTTTTAATGATAGTAAATGAATGGCGGTATCTGCTGTTAAAACATTTCTTGACATCTTTATGCCAACCAATTAGAACAGAGGATGAATTCCTCCCATTGGAGCATCTGTGCAGTTCCTAGATAGCCTCAAAACATAATATCTCTCCAATCTATAGAATTCTTGCAGAATGTGGAGGGCTGGGGACGCCGCCATTCATTACAAGATGGGAAAAGGAGCTGGGTAGTTCTCCGGGAATGCAACAAAAAGATAAGATCCTGAGAGCCATTTATTCCTTGGCCAGAGATACTAATACAATATAAATGAATTATAAATGTATAGCGAGGTGATATATAACCCTAGTCAGAGCTCAGAAAGGTCACCCGGAGAAATCTGCATTATGCTGGGGGGAATGTAATATGAAAGGTACGATGGCCCATATTTGGTGGGAATGTCCAAAAATACAAATATTCTGGCAGAAGGTACGACAATATATAGGGGAGATTAGGGGAAAGAAGATTGCAGACGACCCATGGATCCGTCTCTTTCACAATACAGAAAGCCCATTAAAACAATACAAGAATATGTTAATACCATATATCTCTTGAATGGAGCAAAAGGGACAATCCCAAAAAAAAAAAAAATGGTTAAAAGTGGATGAGGGACTGCTTTAAAAAGAACTTAATTTATATATAGAATGGAACAACAATTCTGTCAAAGAGAGAAAGTTGTTAATATATGGAAAGGATGGGAAGAGTTTAAAGAAACTAAGAAATTTCAGGAGATTTGGGAAAGACAGAGATAATGAGACAGGAAGGAGCCCCGAGGAGAGGGGGAAAAGAAAGGAGTAAAGACTTTTTAAGGTGAAAGGGAGGGAAGGGGGTATAAAACTTTTAATTTTAATTCAAATGTTTTATTTTTTGTATATAAATGATTAAATATAATATTTGACTGTTTTTGGAAAATCAAATAAAGAATAAATAAAAAAAACAAATGATTCTTACTCTGAATGGTCTCAGGTTATCAGTGGTGTACCCCAAAGTTCAGTGTTGGGACCCTTACTTTTTAATATCTTTATAAATTATATAGGGTCTGGGAATAAAAGTACAATTTCAGTCTTTGCAGATGACACCAAGCTTTGCGGTGGAATAACTTCTTTACAAGATGTCTCCAATTTACAAGCCGACCTCAATGCACTGTTTCCTTGGTCAACTATGTGGCAAATGAGGTTTAATGTTGATAAATGTAAGGTTATGCACTTGGGGGCTAAGAATATGCATGCATCATACATACTAGGCGGAGTAGAACTGGGGGAATCCATAGCGGGGAAGGATCTGGGTGTTCTGGTAGATGAGAAGCTTAATAATAGCATGCAATGCCAAGCTGTGGTTTCCAAAGCAAGCAAAGTCCTTTCTTGTATTAACAGAGGCATGGACTCCAGAGAGAGAGATGTAATTTTGCCCCTGTACAAATCATTAGTAAGACCTCATCTGGAATATGCCATTCAGTTTTGGGCACCTGTTCTTAAAAAGGATATCGGGGAACTGGAGAAAGTGCAGAGAAGGGCAACCAAACTGATAAGAGGCATGGAGGAGCTCAGCTATGAGAAAAGATTAGAGGAACTGAATTTATTCTCTCTTGAGAAGAGGAGATTAAGGGGGATATGATCAACATGTATAAATACATAAGGGGTCCATATAGTGAACTTGGTGTTGAGTTATTTACTTTAAGGTCAACACAGAGGACAAGGGGGCACTCTTTACGTCTCGAGGAAAACAGATTTCGTCTCCAAATACGGAGAGGTTTCTTCACCGTAAGAGCTGTGAAAATGTGGAATAGACTCCCTCCAGAGGTGGTTCTGGCCAGATCACTAGATTGCTTTAAGAAAGGCCTGGATTCTTTCCTAGGAGTACATAATATAAATGGGTCCTAATATTTATAGGTAAAGTTGATCCAGGGAATATCTGATTGCCTCTGGGGGGGATCAGGAAGGAATTTTCACCCCTGCTGTAGCAAATTGGATCATGCTTTGCTGGGGGGGGGGGTTGCCTTTCTGTGGATCATTTTGGGTATAGGATTGTGTATATGGGATTATATATATATATTATATATATATATATATATATAATTTTTTATTTCTTCTATTGGTTGAACTAGATAGACTTGTGGATTTTTATAGCCAGTGTAACTATGGAAGGTGCAGGAGCTACTTTGGTGTGTTTGTTGCATTCAATGTAATGGACTGGCCTATCCTGCTATGTGATGAATGTGAAAAAAGAGCGCATTGTGCAGGTGTGATTTGGGCTATAATGACACCCCAAATGCTCATTTTTGTTAAAAAAAAAAAAAAGGTGACAAGCTCTGTGCCTGAAAAAAGTTGCAGGAGCTTCTTTGTTGCATGTAGGGCCATTGAAATGAATAGACTGCCCAATGCTGTAGTGCAAAAAATAATTGCGCGAAGTGTAAATGAGGCCATACTTAGGAGGAATTGCTCTTCATATGCCTATCGCTCTGCTTTCATGATCATTGCACTGCCTTTTCTTACACATGGTCAGCACTGGCATTTGCCCAAATCAAAGATGGCGCCCGGGAAACCTGGTCACGCCGGAAGTGACGCAAAACCCGGCAGTAGCGCCTTGTAAGCTGACAGCTCCGCAGGGCAGGTCAGGGCTCATCATGGTGGAGCAGCTCCGGCGGGATTTTGCGCCCCCCCAGGTCGATGTGGAAGAGGCAGGCCGGGCCATGGCGGCTTTCTCCCGGGGACACAGCTCGGAGGGGCGGCGGGTGGTGCTCATCACCTCGGGGGGCACGAAGGTCCCTCTGGAGTCCCGCACCGTGCGATTCCTCGATAACTTCAGCAGCGGCCGGAGAGGAGCCGCCTCTGCCGAGTACTTCCTGCGGGCCGGCTACGCCGTCATCTTCCTGCACCGCCACCGATCCCTCTTCCCGTACAGCCGCCGCTACAGCAACCTCAACTGGATGGACAGTCTCCGCCTACTGCCCGCCCCCGCAGGGGAGGAGCCCCGCGTGGAGGCGGAGCCGAGTTGTCTGCCCGGGATAGTGCGAGTCCTGGAGGAGTATGAGAAAGTGAAGGGGGCGGGGCGTATGCTGAGCCTGGAATACCACACCCTCTCCGACTACCTGCACCTCCTACTGGCTGCCGCCAGGGCACTCAGCCCTCTAGGTGAGAGGTCACCCCCCTCCCCCAACACCCCACTATACCCGGGGTCACCCCTCCCCCAACACCCCACTATAACCGGGGTCTCCCCTCCCCCCCAACACCCCACTATAACCGGGGTCACCCCTCCCCCCCAACACCCCACTATAACCGGGGTCACCCCTCCCCCCCAACACCCCACTATACCCGGGGTCACCCCTCCCCCAACACCCCACTATACCCGGGGTCACCCCCCCAACACGCCATACCCGGGGTCACCCCCCCAACACCCCACTATACCTGGGGTCACCCCCCAACACCTCACTATCCCTGGGGTGACCCCCCAACACCTCGCTATACCCGGGGTGATCCCCCACACCCCACCACACCCAGGGTCACCCACCATACTTGGGGGTCACTCCCCCCCAACATCCCACTATCCCTGGGGTGACTCCCCCCGACACCTCACTATACCCAGGGTCACCCCCAACGCCTCACTATACCCGGGGTCACCCCCAACGCCTCACTATACCTGGGGTCACCCCACTACACCAAGGGTGACCTCAAATATCTACCTGTGTGGGGAAAGAGGGGGGTATAGAAACACTCAGTTTGCTGTGTAAGAGGGTGGCCCCAAATAGCTACCTGTCTGAGGGGTGACCCCTAATACCTACCTGTGCGGGGGTGGGGGGGAGGGTATAGAGACACTCAGCCCTCTAGGTAAGGATGACCAAAAATATCTACCGGTTCCAGGGGGTGACTCCAAATACCTACCTGTCCATTTTTTTTAAATAACATTCAATTACAATATGATTTGTGTCACAATTGTATACGCTTTATTATTATTGTTATTATTATTATTATTATTATTTTTCTTAATTTGCTATTTTTTTCCCCCACGAAAGTGAAGTTAACCTTTAAAAAGTGCGTTACAATTTCACTAAACCCATTACAGTTTAGTTGACTAAAACTAAGACAATTCAGATGACTAAAATAGGACTAAATCTAAACTTGACATCAATATGAACACTGGTATAGAGGTCCTCAGCCAGGTAGGGGGACATTACACCCAGGGTGACCCCAAACACCCCCCCCCCCCTTTTCCTGTCCAGGGGTCTTTCAGCCCACTAGGTGTGCATTATATATAGAGGGCGATGCCAAAAATCCATTTTCCCTTTCCTGACTGGGTGTAAGGACTGGTAGAGAAGTCCTCAGCCTACCAGTTAGCCAATCACTGACCAGTCAAGGCTTAGTCTTCTTTCCCTTAGCCTGTCAGGAGGGCGTTATACCTAAAGGTTGACCCCAACCAAATACCCCTCCTCTGTCCAGGAGCTATGGAGGTCCTCAGCCTGCTAGGCAAGAATTATACTTGGAGGGGGCCAAAATTCCTCAGCCCACTAGGAGGAAACTACACCCAGGTGGCCCCAGACATCTGCCTGACCCTTCCTCTCTAGGGAGTATAGAGGTCCTTATCCTCTTAGATGGGCATTACACCCAGAGTAACCCAATCAACTCCCTTTCCTGCCTGGGTGTAAAGACTGGTAAAGAGGTCCTCAGCCCACTAGGTTGACGTTGCACCATGGGTAGCCGGCCTAAGCTTAGTTTTCCTTCCCTCTGCCAGTTAGATGACCCCCCCCCCCCCCCCCACCAAGTGCCCCTTCCTGTCTAGGTTTGTGTGCTGTAGAAGTCCTCAACCCACAAAGTGGTATCACACCCAGGGGCGGACTGCCAAGGTGTAGTATTCTGTAGCTCAACCTGCTGGGTGAACTTTATGCCTGGGATGACCCCAAACACCCAGCTACCCCTTCCTGTCTGGGTCTAAGGACTGGTGTAGAGATACTCAGCGTGCCAGGTGGGCATTAAACTGAGCCAGGGCTTAGTCTTCCTTCCCTCAGTCAACTAGGGGGGCATTATACGTGGAGGCTGACTCCAGCCAATTGCCCCTTCCTGTGTGCATGCTGTAGATGTTCTCAGTCCACTAGGTGGGCATTACATCTGGGAGGGCTGCCAAGGTGTGTCGTCCTTCTTCACTCAGTCCTTTAGGTGAGCATTACATCTGGGGGGGGGGGGGCTGCCAAGGTGTCGTCTTTCTTCACCCAGTCCACTAGGTGGGCATTACATCTGGGGGGGCTGCCAAGGTGTCGTCTTTCTTCACTCAGTCCTTTTGGTGAGCATTGCACCATTGGTGATCCCAGCCACCTACCTGTCCCTTTCTGCTTGGATCTAATGAGTATTTCAGAAGTTTCCAGCCAGCTAGATGGGCATCATGTCTGGTGGATGACCCCAACCACTTGCCCCTTCCTACCTGGGTATGGGTACTATAGAGGCTCTTAGCCCACTAGGTGGCATCCCACCTGGGGTTTACTTGTCCCTCCTGCCTGTGGGTGTGCGCACCGTGGGGGGTGGCACAGAGTAGACATTATTATTAATGCTGTAGAGGTCCTTAGCCCCCCAGTTGGGCATTACATTTGGGGGTGAGCTGCCCTTTTCTGCCTGGGGTTGTGCATTACAAGGAACTGAGTGTGGAGTTAGTATACCAGAGAGTATTCTTCCTTCCCTAATTACACCATGTAGTGAGCCCACCACCTTATCCATTAACTCCTGCCTGGGTGTCTGCACTAACGGTTGGGCACATATCCCACCACTAGGTGGGCAGAATGGTGGGATGTCCCCTCCTGCTCAGGGTGTGTACAGTATAGTGGGCACTGATAGGGTAAGGAACAGAGGTAATAATCTCTGATCTGTGCTCCGTATAATGAAACGTGAATGTCAAACCCCAGTGCTATGCCCACCTAACAGGCTAAGGACAGGACATCCATTGGGGCAAAGAAGGTGGGGGGTGGGGTGTCAGCATTGCAAGAAGCACAGATCTGGATGTGTTAGGGAGAATCTGCCAGTCTCTGTATTTTCTGTGTGCCAGTGAGTAGTAGTATTTGTTTTGTTGGTGGTAGTCTTCCCTTTTTGACTAGATGTGTGGTAAAGGGGCAGATGGCTGGGTGTACCGGGGTGATCACACACTGGTTGCCTGACCCGCCAGTCTCAGTATGTCTTGCATGCCGAGGAGTAGTGTTGCAGTTTCCATACCAGTGGCATAGCGTTGATGCTGGAGGCAGCCAGGCAGTTGGCCTTTTTAGGAGGAGGTCATTATTGGTCTCGGAGCCAGATTCCGGGAACTATTCAGGCTGACGGCCTTAGATCTTCATGTATGGAGTATTGAAGGCAACACTGATCGGAGATCAGAGGCAGGCAGTGGATTAGAAGAGCTGACTCTCCATACTGGTGATTGATGGAGATGAGGTCTTCTCCATATTCTGGTTGTATGAACAGCTTTGGCAGGAGATCCACTGCTGCTGATTTGCTTGAGAACAAAATCTTGAATTGTATATTTTATATACAGCTAATTTCCGTTCTTTTATTTCAGAATCAAACGCCATGTTCTACTTGGCTGCCGCAGTGTCAGACTTCTACATCCCAGCATCAGAGATGCCAGAACATAAAATCCAGTCCTCTAGTGGTCCTCTGCAGGTAATCTCTACAGCCATCAAAAAGCTGAATTATTGTCCAGCATTTACATCGTCTGAAGCACTTTACATAGTCCCTTTTACTTCAGTTATAGTATGTAACAGATCCCCAATACTTGGACCAAGTATTTCTGTCTTAAGTCCCCAGAATCTCAAGTGATGCAGTGACCTGGCCCCTCAATTCCCCCCAAACATTAGCCTGAGCTCAATGAAGGGTAAAACAAAAGACACTTTATTCACCAACTCACTTCCAATATATATCCAGTAATTAACATACCTGGCCATCTGGACAGACACAGGTGAATGAGACTGCAACATTATCATAATTAATTCAACAAACAACAAGCCTAAAACATAGCCGAATACACATTCCTAGAAGTGTGAACACACCTCACCTCTAACAGATGAAAGCAGAAGACATCGGCTCTCAGACTGCACGTCTCCGTTTTCAACACACCTTATTATAACTGTCAGTACACATCCCCACAGTAGAAGTCATTAGCATCTCTTTAGTCTCTCAATGTGTGGAGAAGTCCTCTGCTGTAATATGCAGCTTAAGCCCAAAGTCTGTGTCGCTTGGGGTGACAGGGACTTGAATTCAAGGTAACAGTACTCCAAGGGTCCCCCAGCATACACCCCCAACCAGTACCGCGCTCCTCTACAAGCCAGGGCTGTAGTCCGTGGGCAGGAGGCTGGCCTCCACACTCCTCCAGTAACCCGTGACGAATGTCCCAGCAAATGGGCGTTCGTCACATAGTACATTTATATGATGCATTGTGCATTCTGTGTGCTCCCTTAGTACCGGTGTTCTTTTGGTATCAGCCCCATGGAGAGTCAGCTAATATACACTATATTACCAAAAGTTTTAGGACACCTGTCTGTACACACACATGAACTTTATTGGCATCCCAGTCTTAGTCCGTAGGGTTCAATATTGAGTTGGCCCACCCTTTGCAGCTATAACAACTTCAACTCTTCTGGGAAGGCCATCCACAAGGTTTAGGAGTGTGTCTATGGGAATGTTTGACCATTCTTCCAGAAGCGCATTTGGGAGGTCAGGCACTGATGTTGGACCAGAAGACCTGGCTCGCAGTCTCCACTCTAAATCATCCCAAAGGTGATCTATCAGGATGAGGTCAGGACTCTGTGCAGGCCATTTAAGTTTCACCCCAATCTCTCTCTTCCATGTCTTTATGGACCTTGTTTTGTGCACTGGTGCGCAGTCATGTTGGAACAGGAAGGGGCCATCCCCAAACTGTTCCCACAAAGTTGGCAGCATGAAGTTGTCCAAAATGTCTTGGTATGCTGACGTCTTAAGAGTTCCCTTCACTGGAACTATGGGGCCAAGCCCAACCCCTGAAAAACAACCCCAAAACATAATCCCCCCTCCACCAAATGATTTTGACTGCGAGCCAGCTCATCCAACATCAGTGCCTGACCTCACAAATGCACATCTGGAAGAATGGTCAAACATTCCCATAGACACTCCTAAACCTTGTGGACAGCCTTCCCAGAAGAGTTGAAGCTGTTATAGCTGCAAAGGTTGGGCCAACTCTCTTGATAAGCGGGGGATATGATCAACATGTATATAAATACATAAGGGGTCCATATAGTGAACTTGGTGTTGAGTTATTTACTTTAAGGTCATCACAGAGGACAAGGGGGCACTCTTTAAATCTCCTTTCCCCCAGATGTAATCTCCAAATACTGAAAGGCTTTTTCACAGTAAGCGCTCTGAAAATGTGGAATAAACTCGCTCAAGATCTGGTTCCGTCCAGCTCATTTGATTGCTTTGAAAAAAAGCCTGGATTCTTTCCTAAATTGCACATGACATAACTGGATACTAATATTTATAGGTAAAGTTCATCCAGGGATCATCCGATTCGCCTCTTGTGGGGGATCAGGAAGGAATTCTTTCCCCTGCTAGAGCAAATTGGATCATGCTTTGCTGGGTCATTTTTTGCCTTCCTTTGGATCAATTGTGGGTATAGGATTGTGTATAAAAGGTTATATAAAAAAAAAATGTTTTGTTTTCCCCTTTTAATTGTTTGAACTGGATGGACTTTGAATCTTTATTTTTTTTCAACCAGACTAACTATGTAACCCAATATTGAACCCTACAGACTAAGACTGGGATGCCATTAAAGTTCATGTGTGCGTGTAAAGGCAGGTGTCCCAATACTTTTGACAATAGTGTGTGTGTGTGTGTTTGTGTGTGTGGTATCTCACAAAAGTAAGTACACCCCTCACATTTTTGTAAATATTTTATTCTATCTTTTCATGTGACAACACTGAAGAAATGACACTTTGCTACAATGTAAAGTAGTGAGTGTACAGCTTGTATAACAGTGTAAATTTGCTGTCCCCTCAAAATAACTCGACACACAGCCATTAATGTCTAAACCGCTGGCAACAAAAGTGAGTACACCCCTAAGTGAAAATGTCAAAAATGGGCCCAAAGTGTCAATATTTTGAGTGGCCACCATTATTTTCCAGCACTGCCTTAGCTACGTTCACATCTTGGCGTTGCTATTACAGGCATTTTTATGGGCGTTTTTAGATTGACTAAAGACCAATGGAAAACGCCTGTAATCTGCTCAAAAAGAAGCTCATGTACTTTAGGCTCCATTCACCCCTGGGCGTTTTTGAGTGTTTTTCAGCTCCAAAAACGCTCAAAAAAAAGTTTCCAAAACGCCCAACAAAAAAACCCCATTCATTTAAATGGCCCCTGTTCACATCTGAGCATTGTAGCTGAAAAAAGTACATGAGCTTCTTTTTGGGCTGATTACCAGCGTTTTTGATAGATGTCAATGCCTGCCTCCAAAAACGCCTGAAAAAAAATGCCTTAAAATCCCGGTAAAAAACTTGCGAAAACGCTACGCTCAAGTGTGAATGTAGCCTTTTTGAGCGTTGGGCGTTTTGCTCACGGCGTCAAAACGCTCAGATGTGAACAGGGGCCATTGAAATGAGTAGGATTTGTCTTCTTGGGCGTTTTGAGAGCTGATCCTAGAGCAGAAAAACGCCCCCAAAACGCCTACATGTAGGAGCCTTAACCCTTTTGGGAATGGAGTTCACCAGAGCTTCACAGGTTGTCACTGGAGTCCTCTTCCATTCCTCCATGAGGACATCACAGAGCTGGTGGATGTTAGAGACCTTGCGCTCCTCCACCTTCTGTTTGAGGATGCTCAATTGGGTTTAGGTCTGGAGACATGCTTGGCCAGTCAATCACCTTTACCCTCAGCTTCTTTAGCAAGGCAGTGGTCATCTTGGAGGTGTGTTTGGGGTCATTATAATGTTGGAATACTGCCCTGTGGCCCAGGCTCCGAAGGAAGGAGATTGTGCTCTGCTTCAGTATGTCACAGTACATGTTGGCATTCATGGTTCCCTCAATGTACTGTAGCTCCCCAGTGCCGGCAGCACTCATGCAGCCCCAGACCATGACACTCCCACCACCATGCTTGACTGTAGGCAAGACACACTTGTCTTTGTACTCCTCACCTGGTTGCCGCCACACACGCTTGACACCATCTGAACCAAATAAGTTTATCTTGGTCTCATCAGACCACAGGACATGGTTCCAGTAATCCATGTCCTTAGTCTGCTTGTCACCAGCAAACTGTTTGCGGGCTTTCTTATGCTTCATCTTTAGAAGAGACTTCCTTCTGAGAAGACAGACATGCAGACCAATTTGATGCAGTGTGCAGCGTATGGTCTGAGCGTTGACAGGCTGACCCCCACCCCCCTTCAACCTCTGCAGCAATGCTGGCAGCACTCATACGTCTATTACTGAAAGACAACCTCTGGATATGACGCTGAGCACGTGAACTCAACTTCTTTGGTTGACCATATCTTGTTAAACCACTGTATGGTCTTGGCCACCGTGCTGCAGCTCGGTTTCAGGGTCTTGGCAATCTTCTTCTAGCCTAGGCCATCTTTATGTAGAGCGACAATTCTTTTTTTCAGATCCTCAGAGAGCTCTTTGCCATGAGGGGACCATGTTGAACTTCCAGTATGAGAGAGTGAGAGCGATAACACCAAATTTAACACACCTGAGACCTTGTAACACTAACAAGTCACATGACACTGGGGAGGGAAAATGGAATATTGGGCCCAATATAGACATAGGGGTGTACTCACTTTTGTTGCCAGTGATTTAGACATTAAAGGCTGTGTGCGGAGTTATTTTGAGGGGACAGCAAATTTACACTGTTATACAAGCTGTACACTCAATACTTTACATTGTAGCAAAGTCATTTCTTCAGTGTTGTCACATGAAAAGATATAATAAAATATTTACAAAAATGTGAGGGGTGTTCTCATTTTTGTCAGATACTGTCTGTCTATAGTCCTGCCTTATTCTACTGCAACCAAAAATTGTTCTTTGGATTTCAGATTACAATGAAGATGGTTCCTAAAATGCTCTCGCCGTTGGTGAAAGACTGGGCCCCCAAAGCCTTTGTAATCTCTTTTAAACTGGAAACTGACCCGGAGATATTAATTGAGAGAGCTCGGAAAGCCCTGGACACTTACCGGCACCAGGTTGTGGTGGCCAACGTGCTTGATACACGGAGATCCTATGTAATGGTCGTGACCCACACAGAAGACACTAAGCTTTTTGTATCTGACGAAGAGGAGAGCTTGGGTATAGAGATCGAGGATAAGATCATCAATGACTTGACTGCACGTCATGCAAATTTCATCAAGCAGACCAGTTCATACTCCCAATTCAATCAAGGGTTGTGATAACTGCATGGGTCAGGGCACTTTACTACTATTTCTAAAGATTATAAAAGGTGTTGTATAGGATGATGTGCCATGCAATCCCCTCACAAACTTTTCACGTTTTCTTGGCCATTCCGTCCATGGGGAGGCATCGGTACCCGTTATACTGCCTGTCAGCTGCTGGAAAGTTCAGCAGGTCTCTGCTAATAAACCCAACAGATGAGAGAGAAAGCAAGTTCTAGTAGACAGTCTGATATGCCAAATCTGGACTTGGGCAACTACATTCATGATATGAATGTCTGTTTATTCATACCTCTGTATGCAATGTAAATATTAAACCTGAGATATCAAAATCTGTATTTCCTGTAGTGTTTGTATTGTGCATAGGAACCTGTTCTGTTTGCAGTACAGATCATCCCTCTATGGCAGGGATCCTCAAACTACGGCCATCCAGCTGTTGTGGAACTACACATCCCATGAGGCATTGTAAAACTCTGACATTCACAGGCATGATGGGAATTGTGGTTCATGAACAGCTGGAAGGCCATAGTTTGAAGACCTTTTGCTCCATGGGCTTCATCCATAAAGAACCACTTGTGTTGCCCTCCTTCCCTTGTCATTCTTTGGGCTGCGGTGGCCAGCAGATATTTCTTCACATTTTAGGTCACCAGCTTAGCCAAATTCTCTGAAGCACATAGAATTTACAGCAAATAAGGAACCTACCCTTCTAAAGTAACCCTGTCACTATACTAGTTCTATTGAATCAAACCTAATATGTAAAAGTAGAAAGTGTATACTTGCTTTTCCCTCAGCTAGTATGACAAAACTCTGCTGCAATTCTGAGAAATCTTCAGAGAAAAACTGACACTTCTGGGAGTGTCAAGCAACGTGTTCTCCCACTAGTTCTGGTCCCTCCTGCTACCCTCCCATACATTTAAAGGATAAACCAAGATCCCAGCTGCAATCAGCCATAGCAGGAAAGGTGGGCACTTACATTCTGCGTGTGTCAGGTGCCTGCGCCCCCTCCCTCCTCACACTTTGATTTCATCTACCAACTTCTACATCATTACAAGGACATAGAAGCTCAGCGTGGGGGAGGGGGGGGGGGTGTAATACAAGCATCCAGCACACCCAGAAGAAGAGTTGGATGTGAAAATGCTGCTGTGAGCTCAGCACTTGGTACAAGTAAGGCTTAACCCTCTTTTTTTTTTTTTTTTAAATACAGGCCTTGTCCATACAAGGCTGCAGCATGGTAACATCAGTCTGAAGGGCAGTGTGTACAGCAGACTTTATGCAGCTTTCCTGAAGCCTTGAAAAGCCAACCTCAGCTACAACTACACACATTTCAATGAGATTTCTGCCCACCACTTTAAAAAGGCAGCAGCACTGCATGAAGCTTGTATCGGTTATTTACATGGTTCCCAGTAAAGGGTCAGTACCCAAATTGTAAAGAGTATGTAATGATCTTCAGGCTCCATTCCCACACGTGTGCAATTTGTCATGTGACTTTGGATGACAAATTGCACCCCATTCTTTTCAATGGCAGCCATTTAAATCAGTGCGACTTAGAAAAGGTGCCTGCACTACTTTAATGCAACTTTGATCCATAGAATGTAATGTCAGATCAAAGTCGCACTGGAAATCAATGCCATTTCGGTATATATATATATATGTGTGTGTGTGTGTGTGTGTGTGTGTGTGTGTGTGTATGTATGTATGTATATATATATATACACACACACACAGTATATATATATATATATATATAGTATTTTTTTTTATATATTGTATAATGTATAGTATTTTTATATTTTTTTTTTTTTTTTTTATATGGAAATTTTGTAATTGGGAAAAAAAATGAAAGAAATCAAAATAAAGATGAATTGAATTAAACAAAAAAAAAATTAATCCAAAAAGGCACACTTCCAAATAGAAGACATTTTTATTATAAAATATAATGCAATATAATTCACACACACTTTATTTAAGCTTGATACTCTTCTTAACCCCTGCACGGATTCCAGATACCTCTCCAGAGTATCGGACCTCCTCCTTGCGAACCTCTCGGACCTGGAAGATGGATGGAAGAATGGATTAGTGGTAGACCCAGGCATCTGGATTGAAAGCAGGAGAAGTGGCCCTATAGCCTACATAGGAGGAGACTGAAGTAGAACTTCAGTCCTACACAACCCCCCCAACCTCTCAGAAGCCACCATTTCGGCACATGCTGACTGGCACTACCCACTTTTTGGGCATTGACAGAGCAAATCCGGACATCTACGCAGGCAGAGACAGGGAAGCTATCAGACCCCTCTGGTAGTTGTCTTCACGTATACAATTCCGTAGATGGCCAGGAAGACTGGCGCATGCACAAATATACAACAGGGCTTTCTTGGGACCTGAGCCCTGTAACCTCTGCGCAGCTCACAGGGAGAAATTCCCACCTAGGCAAGAATTGTAGATGTGCTACTTTGCAGCACAAATAAAGCGAAAAAAATTCTCATTTCTAAGAGAGGGAGGGGGTAGAAGGCAGAGCAGCACAATATGCCTTTATAAGGAAGGTCCACTTTAAAAAGTGATTGGTGCTGACAGAAATATGTCAATGGCTATTATGACCTTCTGAAAATTCTAGCTTGTTGTACTGATCCCAAGAAAGATGGAGATTTTGCACTATGGATCAATTAGCTGCTACCCCACCCCAAAACCACTATCTACTGGTAGAGTGTAATGTAAATGAAAGAAATAAATAGAGGTGTAAATGGCTCTGCCAGCAGTTGGTACTCAATAATCCCAAGGCTTCATCAAAGTTGCAACTTCACCAATTGATATTTTTTTCAAATCAGTGACACAGAAAAGCTAAGGTTGGTCAGACAACTAGCATTTTCAGGGGGGGGGGGGGGCTTTAATGGAAGTCTACATATTTCTTAGTACTGGTTTTCCGTTAGTATGGCTTCATTCTAAAATACACCAGATACCTTTATTAAGTGTATGTCAACCCAAACAATGAACTTCTCCTATTTGCTCTCTCGGTCTGTTAATTATACTTTATGAAATGGGTTTTGTTACACCAGTAGTATGAAAAAAAAAAAAAAAAACCCTTGCCAGAAATCCAGTGCGGTCTTGTACATTCTCTGCTTAGGTTATCTCTCCACCACAGATTTCTCCCCCTTTCATCCCCATATTAAAAAGAGAAGAGGGGTAGGTGTTCTGTAGTCTTAACACTTCCTGTCCTAGGATGACAACACTGCTACTCTATGGATACAGTACAGTAAGTGAACGTTGTCTCCCCAGAATAGGAAGTGTTGTTGCTGCCAGGATCCCAGCTAAAAATAAAAAAAAATAAAAAAGCCAGGGGAAAAAAAAAAAATCATAATAATGCAGCCACCATCTAAGCACTGGTAAGATGACTTTTTGTTATTGGGTTTAGAGCCATTTTAAAGTCATTGCCAAGCAGGGGTTCAATTTCAGGCCACCAAGACATTAAAAGGGAACCAGCGATATTGTTTAAGTTGTTAAAAAGGAAAAGGATGCAAGGAATAGTTTTTTTAAAAGGTGCAGGCTCCATGGCCATATAAAATACTGCAGCCAGTAAAATCTGAACTCATATCCCAAGCCAATCATTAGGCGGTGATGACAGCCCCAGAGTCCCCATTGTCAGCTCCCAGCCTTCTAGCCTCAAGGATTTCCTATACAGTGAGACATGCAGTTTGGTGGAAGTCGGGGGGACAGCTCTGAACTGGGCAGGCAGTGAGCAGATTTTCAATTCACACAACAGGTTGGCAGCCATAGAAAGCTTATTTCCCTCTCCCCAGTCCCGTCACAGACATGAGATAGGCCACCTAACATGAGATGATCATTGCAATGGCCAGCTGATGACTATATGAATACTGTGTGACCTCTGCAGAAGTCTGGCTGATTTATCTTGGAGGAGGAAACTATAATCCAAGATGGATTTTCCTGTATGATCAGCTTTATTTTCACAATATAAGGGCTTGTAAGTCGAGGGGCTTTTGTTTGTGTCAAAATTGCATCTCTCCCTATGCAAACCTATGGGAATACAAAATCAACTCATAATAGCTCAAATGAAATTGTCAAATTCTAAAAAAGCTCAGAAGCATCTCAAACTAATGCCACCATGGGCTGCATGTGTCCACTGAAAGTGCCCACAAAAAGTCAAAGCCTGTTCACCCAGGCCTTTCAGCTCGAGCCAGAAGCATTTGCTTGGCACTAAAATATACATGTCTATAACATAAATGTGTTAAAATTCCATGTTTCATTTGCCAGGTTGGATGTTCTTCCTTTACATTCAAATACGTCATGGTGCCACAGCTCAATTTCCTACTCAGCCTCTCCTGTGGACAACGGTTGTCCCAGGGTGCTCTTGATAAGCCACTTTCCGCTCTACATGGGACCCTGCTCATTACAAACTCTCCCAAGATTGAGCATTTGTGGGATCTATGGAAGGGTGACATGCTCTCTTTGGATAGGGTGGATTGGGAGAACTGCTGTTAAAAATCACGGGGACCCCATACAGCCTACCCGACTGGGCTCCCCAGCCGAAAGTGACTAAGGACAGAGATTATCTGCAACCTCAGATGCACAGATGGATGAATAGGAAGCACTCTAAGGCTTCCTGCTCATTCAAACTGAAGAATAGTAAATAAAGTTTACTATGCTTCAGTGATGAATGGACACATGAGTGATTAGTACAGATTACTCACTGTGTTCAATCAAGAAAGGAAAATTACATTTACCGCTCCCCATCCGGAAACATCAATCTGTGTGCCTGCAGCAGCTGCTGGCAGGAGTGGAGGGAAGCAGTCAGCGCTGCAGGGGAAAGGAGAACACAGGGGGGCCTGGACAAATGGAAGTGTCGCATGTGCTAGAACCACTGAGCTGTGGTTCAGCCCCACTCCCTCTCTCTCCTGATTGGCTAACTGACTTTGATTGACAGCCGTGGGAGCCAATGGCGCTGCTGCTGTGTGTCAGCCACTCAGAAGGGTGAGTCCCGGGTGGCCAAAGGACTCGTGAACATCGCTAGATAGAGATGGGGCTCAGGTTAAGTATTAGGGGGTGCTGGGGAGGCTGCTTCACACATTAGATTTTTTTTTTTAACTTATTGCATAGAATGCATTCAGATAAAAAAACCTGACTTTACAACTCCTTTCAGTTTGTCGATTCCTAAATTTCCGGAGCCGACTCTGTTAGGGATCCCTGATGACGCTCAACGACCCCACCACAGTAAAATATTGATTTCTTATCTTGTATTTTACGCCAACAGAGAAATGCTCTGTAAATGGTCATCCCCTGTGGGGTCATCCTGGGAAACGATGAATAATGCTGCTCTGCCCTCATACAAGCTGATGCATATTAATCGTGGGTGTCCTTGGAGGTATGACAGGGTTTGGCAACCATGGACATCCCAGTGAGCTGGGCCTAACTATGTACTCCCTTCATCCACTGGGAGCTGTGTTGGTGTATCTATGACCTTCTGTTTCTCCCCTGTGGCTTTCCCAGTGCTCACGGCCTTCTCTATGATCTACGAATGTTATAGTAACTCTTGACTGTATCTATGAGACGATGATGGATTATTTTTTGATTTTGTATGCATGTTCCATTTTTCTTTTATGGTATGCCTTGTCAATAGTTTATTTTTCTGAAATTATGTTATGTCCTTCAATAAAGAAATCCTGATTGCAGAATGATCACACAGAAGCACCGTGAAGGAGGGAAACTGGCCAACGATCACAGGTGATGGTTAAATATGCTGACAACTTGTGGTCACGTTAGCACTTGAGCCGTGCATCATTTACACTTGAGGCAAGCACTGATGGCTGCAATTATCCTTTAATCTGCACTCAGGCAACCATCTCTGCTAATCTTTCTGTAATGTATTTATTACGTTTTAATAAGCTTAGTGTTGAGAATGGAACACTAAATATATGTGATGCAAAGAGCACACAAAACTAGATTATACCCGATACAAAAAAAGAAACCCTAAAGTTAGTATTAAAAAAAAAAAAAAAAAAAAACCTGGCAATAATTGAGGCAGTTTAGTTTGGCTTATCACCTTTATCTAAGAGCAGCAGGAGATGAAGGGAGAATGAAGGTGTGCAGTCCCCGGAGCAGTTAAGCAGAACCTATTTACATTTCAGGTAGTGTGCTGGGCAAAATAAGTGTATAATATAGAAAAAGCAATTCTACACAGAACAGTTTTAAAATACTGCTCTGTGCAAAGCCATAAAGCAAAGCCACATAGTGTGTAATGTTACCCTTGGCAAAAATGCGCTTCAGCCCTGGCACTGAGCCCTCATAGGATTGTATGGGACGGTAGTGGACAAGGGGGCTGCTTCCTAGGATGGCCCCCATACAAATCCATGCAGACACAGAAAGAGCCAAAGAGGATTCCTGTCTGAGGTATAGATAACATTGCACAGGAAGCGGCTCTGTTACCCAGAATATGGGAGTGGGGGGATAATTCAGGAGAAATGCGGGAGATAAAAAAAAAAAAAAAACGTATGGTAGTCCTGGAATACGTCTGATGGACCCTAAACTAGAAGTACCCTTAAATTCATAACCTTTACACCAGGGCTCTAAACAGGGTCACAAATGATTAGATATTTATTTGATGAGGTTCTATACAGCAGCACATTGTCTGAGCCTCTGGTCTAGACTAGCAGTCTCCAAACTGCAGCCCTTTGGACACTATGCCATCCACTGACACCGACAAAGGGGAAATATTCTTCCCACTGACACCAATGATGAGGCACTATTCCTCCCACTGACACCAATGATGGGGCACTATTCCTCCCACTGACACCAATGATGGGGCACTATTCCTCCCACTGACACCAATGATGGGGCACTATTCCTCCCACTGACACCAATGATGGGGCACTATTCCTCCCACTGACACCAATGATGGGGCACTATTCCTCCCACTGACACCAATGATGGGGCACTATTCCTCCCACTGACACCAATGATGGGGCACTATTCCTCCCACTGACACCAATGATGAGGCACTATTCCTCCCACTGACACCAATGATGGGGCACTATTCCTCCCACTGACACCAATGATGAGGCACTATTCCTCACACTGACACCAATGATGAGGCACTATTCCTCCCACCAACACCAATGATGAGGCACTATTCCTCCCACTGACACCAATGATGGGGCACTATTCCTCCCACTGACACCAATGATGGAGCACTATTCCTCCCACTGACACCAATGATGGAGCACTATTCCTCCCACTGACACCAATGATGAGGCATTGTTTACTCCGAACTAGAACATTTTATAATCCCCACTAACTCTAGTCTGGCTCCTTAAAGTCTGAAGGAGAGTAAAAACTGGTCCTTTGTTTAGAAAGTCTGGAGACCCCCTGGTCTAGACTAGAAGTGGTTTACTATACAGAACCCTGTGATAGCCCATGTACACATAGCTGTCAAACATACCTGGCCCTTTCTGCGGATTTTGGCACGCCTGAACTTCTCTCTGTGTTTAACTCTGGGGTTTCGGTCAATCTTCTTCCTTTTAGGTGTAAGTCCTTTATTTTTCGCAATCTGAAAATCATCAAGAAAGGATTAAAAAACAGCAACAGATAAAAATCTTGCCTCATTTTCTGCAGGTTTTACACCAAGCAGACACAGAAATACAATACTGAAAACTAAGGTCATGTTGCAAAGGGTTACTCTGTCCAACAGTGATATTTCAGCTATCGGTGGAATCTGGTTGGCTTTCCTACCCTCTGTCTGCCTTAGTTTCCAATAAACCATGAGGTCATCATGTACTGCAGGGCACTACGCTCTAGCCTTATTATGGATAATCCAGTTATCCTGCATACTGTCTTAGTATTGTTACCTGGTAAGTAATAGCTCTCTTTGCATTGGGATCCATTTCTTCTGTTGGTTCCTCATCACTAGAAAAACACAAGTACATCTTAGAAGATGAAGCTGCCAATTATAACATACATCACAGTACACCAATAAATATTACATACATTTCCTCTTTTTTCCCACGTTTCCTTTTTTCTAGCAGTTTCCTCTCCATCATCTTGTAATAGCTCAGGGCATCTTCTTCATCCAGATCGGAGTCGTCTTTGAGCTCCTCTAGAGGACGCTGTGTAAAACACAGAAGTATAGAATTAGTAGCACTTACCAGGTTTTAAATTGGTTGTAAAGGCAGAATGTTTTTTTACCTTCTTGCAGTCTATGCAGAAATGTAAAAAAAAACCCGAGTGCAGCCTCCCCCCCCCCACCTTATACTCACCTGAGCCCGATCAGCGATGTGCATGGGTGCCAAGGCTCTCTCACTTCTCATTGGAAACAGCAGTGAGAGCCAATGGCTCAGGCTGCTGTCATTCACAGGCAGTGAGGAGGAAGCGGAGCCAAGCTGCGTTCTGTGTCTTATGCACACACAGAGGTGGCTCAGGAGCAAGCCCAGACGAGAGCCCCTGCCGGTGCTCCTGGCACATACTCCCACCCACCGAGTGCCCACATAGCAAGCAGTGGGAGGCACCAGAAGAGGAGGAGCCAGGCTGCTCTGTGCAAAAAACATTACACAGAGCAGGTAAATATAACATGTTTGGTATTAAAAAAAAAAGAACAGTTAGAATCACTTTAAATACAAAACAGCATCTGTACTTTAGCAAATGCATTAGAAAGAGGAGCCTCACTCCTCAAGGGGAAAGTGACTTGATATGTTTAAGGCACGTACACTAAATAGTGCAGAGTTTGTGAACTCCTGACCAGCACACCTACACTACAGAAATCATTTTAAACTTCAGCACACAAAAGATATTAGACAGTTCTGTCCTACCAAGCTTATGGGTACAGTTTGGGGAAGGTCATTTTCTGTTCCAGCATGACTGTGACCCTGCGTACAAAGCCAGCTCCATAAAGACATGGTTTGAGGAGTTTGGTCTTGAGTAGTTTGAGTGTCCTGCACAGAGCTCGGGCTTTAAGTCTATTGAACACCTCTGGCATGAATTGAAACATAAGGGGAAATTTACTAAAACTGGAGTGTGCAAAATCTGGTGCAGCTCTGCAAATAAACCAATCAGCCTCCAGGTTTTGTTATTAAAGATTAATTGAACAAGCTGACATTAGAAGCCGATTGGTTACTATGTACAGCTGCACCACATTCTAGAGTGAACCCGTTTTAGTAATAAATCTCCCCTATTGAAGATTGGGAGCCAGAGCTTCTCATTCAATATCAGTGCTTGATCTTGCAACATTTTTTGGGACACCAATTCCCACAGACAGACTCCAAAATCTTGTAGAAGCAAGAAAAGGGACAACTCGATATTACTAATAAATCAATATTGCTGGCGCAGCAATATTGATTTATTTGTTAACAAAGGTGTTGTAGAGTATTTGATCAAGTAAAATAAACTATAACACTAGCAGCGCTAAAAAAAGGTCCATTGAATAAACCAGTCTCCTTAATGACTCATAAACCATATAAAGTGCAGTGAGACCTATTTTTGGTCACACATATTCTGACTCTTTTTGTTTGCATTGATTTATTTGTATTCACTGGTGGTTTGTGTCAACACTGATTGCTAGCTGCCTTGTATTTAGTTATTCATTTTATTTTTCATTGAGGATTTGTATTTACTATATTTACTTTGATCATTGTGGTTTGCGCTGATTACTTTCCGTTTTTGAACTCGATATTACTGCCTATGGTTTTGGAATGGGAAGTCCAACAAGTCCCACGGGTGTCGTGGTCAGGCGTTCACAAATGTCTAGCTATACTGCGCACTCAACATCTCTTGAAAGCATTCAAATAAACAGATGCATATTGTGTTATAGATACAAGGCCCCTTTAATATTTGTACGACCTAAAAGTCACACGCCTTGAAGCAACGCCTGTGTAATCTTGAGGTCTATGGACCTCAAGTTGCATCAAAGTCGGACCAAAGTAGTGCAGAGACTACTTTGAAGTCACACAGATATGAGTGGTACTCATTGGAAGACATGGGGTACGACTTGTCATGGGACTCTGCAGTCCCAAGTCACACAAGTGTGAAAGGGGCCTAAAAGTGCTTTAGATCTAAAGCTAAAAAACACAGAATATATGATTACTGCCAACACATACATCTACTCATTAGTAAGATCCCTCTACTACTTCCTAGTTTACCTCCCGGCTCACTGAAGGTGATAATGGTAATTCATTGAATGAGCAGGCTGGGGTTAGAGAGCTGAAACAGGGAGTTCTATTTCTGAACCCGGAAGAGGAGTGTGAGTGTGTGTGTGTTGCCTGGCTGTGCAGTGTGTGAGACAGGCATAAATCATAAGACGGATCAGATTCACGAATCATGTGGTAACCATAATCTATCTATCTATCTATCTATATATATATATATATATATATATATATATTTCTACTGTGTTATTAGCCTTTTACCCATTGTTAAACTTGGCATACACCGATTCCACAACCTACCTTGACAGCTGCTTTCTTGGAGGCTTTTGGTCGATCATTTTTGAGTTTAAATGCACTTGGATTTTTCTGGAAATCTTCACTTAGAAGCAAATGTATTTCTGGAGATAATCTCTGATCCACAACTGCCAACTTGTTTATCAGCTGGAATGATAAAAGTATATGGGGTCATTTTTTATTTTTTTATAAACAATACAGTGATAAAAAAATAAATAAAAATTTAGGTAGAATTCCAGGCTATACCCAACTAATCTTGAAAATGCTCCCTCGCCCCTCCTAACACCTATGCTGACTAACTGGTGTAAAAAAGGTTTACGTACGTATGCTTCAGTCTGGTAACAATCTCCCCTGCATCAGCCAGTGGCAGCTGCAGGGGAGAAAGCATTTGACAACAGCTAATTATGGCTGGGAGCAGTGATGTCAACCATAACGCTCCTTATGGCATATCCGTGGTCAGCGCTCCCTCTAGAGGACACAGGGGAGCCAGATCACATGGCCGGACTGGAGTGGAGAGAAAAATAGGTATAATATATATATATATATATATATATATATATATATATATATATATATATATATATATATATATATATATATATATATATATATACACACATACATATACATATACATACACACACACACACACACACACACCTATCTTTCTTTCATAGGTTACTTAGCATAGGAGAGGGGAAGAGATCATTTTTAGGATTACTTACATATAGCCTGGAATTCTACTTAACACAAATGTGACAAACTTCAAAAGTATCAGAACAAAAAAAATAAAATAAAAATAAGAAGGACTAAACATTCCTTTTGTAGGATAAGATAAGAGATTCAACCAGAAGTACAGCCAAAGCTCGTTTGGCTGTACTTCTCCTGTGGATCACAGGAGTGCAGTTCGTTCTGCAGTCCTGTGACCTGTTTTCAGCCAACAGCGGGCTGGCAAGGGAAAGATAGCGACCATATGGTTGGGATCCACCCAGAAGCCTAGATTGGTACCCGCCTCAGCCTCCTCGCTGCACTGCTGGGAGACTGAGACAGCCGCTTCTGCCCCCTCCACAGCTCAGCACTCCAGAGAGAGCGGAGGCAGAGCAAAGAGCCAGAGACTGCTCTGCTCAGAGCTGTGGGGAGAACTGAGTGATCAGCGGTGGTTGATCGCTTGGTTCTCAGCCTTAGAGAAAGCAGGGGACAGATGCAGCATCGCATCCATATAGGCAAGTATGATTTAAAAAAAAAAAATAGTAATAATTATATATATATATATATATATATATATATATATATATATATATATATATATATATATATATATATATATATATATATATATATATATATATATATATATAGATAGAGGAAAGGAAGAAAGCCATACTTCTCTTTTAAAAGAAGCCTTGAAATAAAAAAAAAAAAAAAAAAAAAAAAAAAAAAGGTACAGTGGGGGGGGGGGGGTTTATTATTGGTTATTCCGGAACTAAATGAACAATGTATCAGAAGAAGTAATGAGGATACAATACGTGGTGTACTCACATTTCTATATGTGACCAGTCTTTCTATGACAGGGTGCCCAGTGATCGGCAGTCTCTTGGCTTTTAAAAACAGGTAATAGCTGATATTTGTGCAATAACTAGAAAAAGGGAATAGGACGTGAATTACAAATTGTGCACAGAAAGGGATAAAACACTAAACAGAGGCCCATTATAGTACTTACTTCATATACAGCTGGAATTTAGTCTGCAGGTAGGCACTACCCTGAAAAACACAATTGCGTATCTCTCAATCTTCCACAGTGTAAACAGAAATAAAAAGAACATGCTGTGTACAGATTGTGCTTTACTGTTCCCCCTCTCCTTTAGAGAAGGTCTATCAGTTCCATTTATTAAAGAAAACAATTGAGGGTTGGAGGCAGTTTTTTATTTTATTTTATTAACTTTTTAAACTCCTAATCTATTTTCTAGAAGCTTGGATTTAGAGCGATACCATTTTTTAACTAGATAATAGAGCAAGCTTTGCTTGCCTCTTCTTAAGGCCTCATGCACATTGAACGTTTTTGCCAACTCTCCTATACACCTTTCCTCCTGGCAGCAGAGTTTTGGCAAAAAAAAAAAAAAAAATGCTTGGTGCTTGTAAACATGTAACACATTTAAGCTCGTCAAGTGCTTGTGCATTAAGTCATTTAATTGGCCAGAATAATTGGACCTAGGCAATCCAAGCGAAAGGAGAAGTGGGAACCTGTCCAAACTAGATACCTACTGCCTCCAAAAAAATAAATAAATAAATAAATCCATCCGAATGTGGCAGAAAAGAGTGGGATGAGGAAAAAGAGCGGAACCGCCACCTTTCGTGTGAAGTTCAGCTTTACGTTTACCACATTACTGACACACAGAAAATACACAGAAACTGCATCAACTTGTAAAAGCAATTATTTCCTTTTCAGAATCCCTGCCTCCCTTTTATTAACCAAATACCTTTCCTTTAGGGATGGTCCTATTTTTCACCATCTGCAACAATGGTTCCAATTCATTTTTCACCTCTTCTAACTGGAAATAAAAAATAGAAATTAAAGCCATAACATACCAAAAACTGCAGACAACACAATGCAACCTTCTGTAATAAACTACAATAATGATGATTATTGAAAACTTGAACAAATGAAAAAAAGGCACAATCTTGTTTTCAAAGACTACATCGCTATGTGTACTTTTTACACCCTATTCATAGAAATATACAAATTCTTACTTAATGCAAACTGCCAAATGTCAGTTAAAAGCAGAAGTGTCTCTGCTCTGTCTGCACATAGGCTGGAGAAGAGGGCCTAATAATCCAAAAAGGTAGACAACCTTGGCACCCAAGCTGTGCTGAAACTACAAATCCCATCTTCTCCTGGCAGTCGTGCCTGTGGCTGTCAGCGTCTTGCAATACCTCATGGGACATGTAGTTCCACAACAGCTGGAGTGCCAAGGTTGACAACCCCAGGAATCGGTTAAAGGGGTTCAGAAATTCAATAGGTTGGTGTGAAAATACAAATCTGAACAGACCTCAAGGTTGGCTTTAGTGTGGTGATGGGTAAAGAGACAGAGCATGCCAGCATTGTAAAGCATAATAAATAAAAAATAAAAAAGAATAATAAAAATAAAAATAGTTTATCGACTCATAAAAGTAGTATATTATGTGCATATACAGGTGCATCTAATAAAATGAGATCAAAGTTATTTTCAGTAATTCAATTAAAAAAGTGAAACTCATTTTATATAGATGCGTTACACACAGAGTGATATATTTCAAGCATTTCTTTCTTTTAATTTTGATGATTATGGCTTACAGCTAGTGACAACCCAAAATTCAGTATCTCAAACAATTAAAATATTACGTAAAACAAAAAAAAAAAAAAAAAAAAAAAAAACTTTAAATACAGAAATGTTGGCTTACTGAAACATATGTCCATGTACAGTATAGTATGCACTATACCAATACTTGGCCGGGGCTCCTTTTGCAGGATTTACTGCATCAGTGAGGCATGGCATGGTGGCAATCAGCCTGTGGCACTGCCGAGGTGTTATAGAAGCCCAAGTTGCTTTATTGGCAGACCTTCAGCTCATCTGCATTGTTGAGTCTGGCATCTCTCATCTTCCTCTTAATACCCCACAGATTCTCTATGGGGTTTAGGTCAGGCGAGTTTGCTGGCCAATCAAGCACAGTGATACTATGATCATTAAACCAAGTATTGGTATTTTTGACAGGTGCCAAGTCTTCACTGACTGTGGAAAATTAACACTGGACCTCATGCAACGTAGATTCTGTGCCCCTCCACTCTTCCTCCAGACTCTGGGACCTTCATTTCCAAATGAAATGCAACATTTTCCACAGTCAGTGATGGTTTGGGGGAGCCATGTCATCTGCTGGTGTTGGTCCACTGTGTTTTATCAAGTCCAAAGTCAGCGCAGCCCTCTACCAGGAAATTTTAGAGCACTTCATACTTCCCTCTGCTGACCAGCTTTATGGAGAAGCTGATTTCATTTTCCAGCAGGATTTGGCAGTTGGCACCTGCCCACACTGCCAAAAGTACTAATACCTGGTTTAATGATCATGGGATCACTGTGCTTGATTGGCCAGCAAACTCAGCTGACCTAAACCCCATAGAGAGAATAGAGAGAATCTGGGGGGTATTGTCAAGAGGAAGATTGAGACACCAGACCCAACAATGCAGAGGAGCTGAAGGCCGCTATCAAAAGCAACCTGGGCTTCCATAACACCTCAGCAGTGCCACAGGCTGATCGCCTCCATGTCACGCCGCATTGATGCAGTCATTCATGGAAAAGGAGCCCCGACCAAGTATTAAGTGCATACTATACTGTACATGGACATACTTTACAGTAAGCCAACATTTGTTGGCTTTTGTTTTTCTTTATTGGTCTTAAGTAATATTCTAATTTTCTGAGATACTGAATTTTGGGTTCCCACTAGCTGTAAGCCATAATCAATAAAATTTAAAGAAAGAAATGCTTGAAGTTTATCACTCTGTGTGTATTGAATCTATAAATATAGGAGTTTCACTTTTTGAATTGAATTATTGAAATAAATTAACTTTTTGATGATATTCTAATTTTATGAGATGCACCTGTAAATCTTTCCTCAAAAGGTGGCTAGAAGGTCAGGAACCTCCCTGCTAAGCTAACAGTCCATATTCCCATCCCAAATGTTCCTGGAATGAGCATCTTAAAAAAGTACCGGGTGCTGCAGCAAACTGGATACTGGAGCATACACGACAGTGGAAATATTCGCCAGCACACCATGGATCCTCAGAATAAGTCCGAACTGTTTTCATTAAAGATCACATGAAAAACAGAGACATGCAATGTTTTGGAGCCGCACAGGACCCCTTTGTCAGGCATGTGATATCACATGCCCTGGAGAGGGAGTTCTGCACTGCACTGAAACATTGCACTTCTCGGTTTGTGGTGTGATCTTTCTTCAATAAAATCTATTGTGACTTATTCTGAAGATCCGTGGAGTTTTGGCAGCTATTCACACGGTGTCCTTGCTATAGCTGGTCTCCCAACGGGATGAAAACTGCATGTTGCACACCTGGCTCCCAACAGTGCGCATTCTCATCTGACCCATGTCTGGGGTATTGTGTCAGCATGGGAATAGTCAGCAGAAGCCCAAAGAGCAAACAGGAGGCAAGGCAGTAGTACATAGTGTTGTCAGTCTCCTAATGCTTTGCAACCTTATATCGAAAGCAGCAGGATTTCTGTATAAATGTTGGGGACAATTAAAGCGCAATTCCACACTTGTTGAGAAAAAAAAAAAAAAAAAAAGAAAAAAAAACATTCTCCTCTGGGTGATCTCTGTACATTGCAGGGATTTTAACAAACTTTGTTGCAGATTCCTACCTTTTGGTATTTTGAAACTGTTTGTTCCTCTGTGCTGAATGGGTCTAATGGGAGTGGTTTCATAATTATCTATCAGCTGTGGCAGCTGCAGGTTTCTAATGTGGGAAGCTGCTGGGTCTGCATCCCTTTAGACGTGTTCCTATTGGGAGTATCTCACCAAAAATGACATTTTTGTTGCAGGGGATGCCAGAAATCTAACTTGTATCTTAGTGCAGACTTCTGGGAAAATTGGTGAGCCAATCAAACAAGCAGGAAATGATGTTTCTGGGGTGTGGTCAGTATACATTCTGTGTACAGAACACCTCCAGGCGGCCATATTGCATTGCATTTTCAGAAAATTACAACAGCTGCAGATTGAAAAGGAAGGGTCATTTTTAATAACATTCAATTACAATAGGACTTGTGTCGCAAATGAATACGCTATATTGTTTTTTCTTTATTTGCTGATTTTTTTCCCCCATGAAAGTGGAGTTACCCTTTAAATCCAACTACCAGTCTCTCAAGGGCAGACCAATGTGACCCCTTCGAGCACTGACTGTGATAGAGCGATGGTCAGTTTTTGCTCCAACACTTAGCATGATGTCAGTACTTTACCTTAAGCTTCAGATCCTGAGTAAGTTCCAGCAGCTCCGGAGATTCCTTCTTCAGCAGTTTGCGTTTCTCCTTATCTGACATTTTCTCCAAATCCTTTACAATCTTTTCCTCGGACAGCTTCTCATCACTCGGTTGTTCGCTAAATTCCTGCAGGAGAGAGAGCAGAAAATGTTAAAAAGGATACTTGGGAGGTCCATTTATATATTTTTTTTCATAGAAGACACATACACATATATATATATATATATATATATATATATATATATATATATACACATATATATATATATATATATATATATATATATATATATATATATATATATATATATATATATATATATACACACACACATATATATATATATATATATATATATATATATATATATATATATATATATATATATATACACACACACACACTTACTTTTTTTTTTTTTTATTCCTACAGGAGGGAAAAAAAAAAAAAAAAAAGTACCTGTCGCACCAACTGTGTTGCTGGAGGGGCCAGATGTCCTATCCCTCATTGCATTCTGTGGTTCCCTCTGTTAGCCCCTACATCACTGGAGGACATAGCAGTGACAGAGGACTGGCAGATGGGACTCTGCACCTGACACTCCCTGAAGTGTGTCAGGTGCAGTAGACCGTTTTGGAGCAGTAGCTCTTCAACAAAGCGAAGGGTAGTGGTGTGGCTGTGGGACAGGCAAGTATGGAGTCACCTTTATAGGGAGAAAGGCAACTAGGAGGAAGTCTTGCATTTGGGGCCCAATCTCTGCAACAGAGCTATTCCTCTAGAGATACAAAATACTCATTTTTTTATATCATTTTAATTAGGCTCCCAGATTATATATGGATTTTTTTCCCCCATACACATGAAAATACAAATTCAACCTGCAAAAAACAGGTTGACAAAGCATGGACTAGTACCCCCCCCCCCCCAAACCCTTCCCCTGCTTAAACATCTGTATGCAATAAAGGCTTTTTTGGATCCAACTACTGGGAATGCAGCCATCCAGACTCCCTTTCATACTGCAGCTGCGACTGGGCACGCACCCCAAACCACAGAGATCATGTCGCTGTTGCCAGCTCACCTTTGAGCAGTGCGAGTATGCGTTTGCCTGCAGAGCTCTCTATGCAGGTTCACAAACACTGTTTTTTGACTTCATAACATTTAAATGGTCTGCTATTGCTCCAGTTTTACCCTTGTGCATGATCCACTTTGCAGGGATTCCATACCCAAGCTTGGCATTCAGCCTTTTTGAGCCCTGGTTACAAAGATCTTTTTCAATCCATAAAAATTGAAGTATATTCTATTTACCTGAAGGAAATCCAGGCCATAATCTTCCTCACTGAGGGTCTTTGCCAATCGTTGCTGGATGCTTTGTGCTTCCTCCTCTTCTTCTTCAGCCTCCACCTCTAGCTCCTCTTTGCTTTTTTTCTTTTCTTTATAAACAAAAAAAATATATATTTTTTTTGACAAGATTACATTTAAAATACTTTCTAGTACTGATAAAGATTTATAGACACTCAGCTGTTGCTATTCTAAAAAGGTAGTCAAGCAGTCAGGGACTGGGTGAATTTTGATCAGTGTGTGGCAGTCACCACTAAAAATGGATTTTTGTAAGATCTTACCGTAAAATCCTTTTCTCTTAAGCTCATTGACAGACGTAGTCTTCTTGATTCTCAAGAGCTGGGTTATGTTGTCTCCGCAGGAGTAGGACTAGGCAGAAAGACAAAACGTTCTGGCTCCACCTTAGGGGCAGTCCCTGAGGGTATATCCTCCCTCTCTCTGCTACAGGGAATCAGTTCTGTTCTAAAGCAGTAACAGAGAATTTAACCCAACCCAACTCAATGATAGAGGGGCGGGTACTACGTCTGTCAATGAGCTTAAGAGAAAAGGATTTTACGGTAAGATCTTACAAAAATCCATTTTTCTCTATCGCTCATTGACAGACGTAGTCTTCTTGATTCTCAAGAGCTGGGACATCCAGAAGCAGTGCCACAAAATGAGGGGTGGGATTGACAGAATCAAAATCCAATCTAGAAGGCCCAACCGGAGCCAACCAGAAGTATCAAAAGGACTCATCGAGTAAACGGATGAGACCTACCCCACAAATCCTCGAGGTAGACCAACAGTCTCCTCAAACAGTGGCCTGCAGGAACCTTGCAGCCAGAAGAGGCATCTGACGATGCCATCACATAAACCTTATACAATATTGTAAAGGTATGAACCGACTACTAAACAGTCGCCTTGAAAACCTGAACCACTGACGCCTGATGGCGGAAGGTCCAGGAAACTCTAAGCGCCCGAGTAGAATGCGCCTTAACAGGGAACGGGGGATCCCGACCCTTAGATAAAATAAGCCTATACCACCGTCTGTCTGATCCATCTAAAGATGGTCGCAGCAGAACAGGCAACCCCTTCTTAGGGCCATCCGTGATCACAAACAGTGAATCCGTCTTACAAATTGAATCCGTAGTATTCAAGTATATCCTGATCGCCCGAACTACATCCAAAGAATGCCATGCAAATTCTCAAGGATGATTGGGCTAAGGACATAGGAAGGACAATACACTGTCCTTATTCAATGAAACTTTGAAACCACCTTAGAAGGAAGGATGGATTCGGATGAAGAACAACCTTATCCCTATGAACCACCAGATCTGGGGAACAACAGGATAATGCAGCCAGTTCTGACACCCTGCGTGCAGAAGTGATAGCCACCAAGAAGACCACCTTCTGGGATAAAGTAAGCAAGGGAATCTCCCTGATATATTCAAAGGGAGGTGTCTGAAGAACCGACAGCACCAAATTAAGATCCCAGGATGGTAACGGCGCGTGCACTGGCAGAGCCAGGTGTCGCACCCCCTGGATGAAATTCCGCACCAAGGAATGAGTAGACAAAAGCTTCTGAAAGAAGATAGCAAATGCTAAAACCAGACCCTTGATAACACTCAAGGCCAGCTTCTGCTCAACTCCCTGTTGCAGAAAGCCAATATTCGGACTACCGAATAAAGATGTAGATGGAACCCAAGGGATTCACACCACACAATATAAGACTTCCATGTACGATGATAATCTTTCTGGAAGTCGCTTTCCTTGTTTTAACTAGAGTAGGAATAACTGAAGCTGACAATCCCTTGTCCTTCAGCACCTGGGTCTCAATAACCAGGCCGTTTAAAACCAGCGATCGTAAAGCAGGATGGAAGATCGGTCCCTGAGACAGTAGATCCTCCCTGAGAGGAAGTCTCCACGGGACGTCCGCCATCAGTCTGACCAAGTCGGCGTAACAAGCTCGACGAGGCCAGTCCGGAGCTGCCAGGATTACTGGAATTCCTTCCTCCTCTATCCTGCGAAGAAGTCTTGGCAGTAACCCAAGAGGAGGGAAGGCATACATTAGCTGGTATTGCCCCCACGGGGCGATCAGTGCGTCTGCGGTTTCTGCTAGAGGATCGCGGGAGCGAGCCACAAATCTCTGAACTTTCCTGTTGAATCGAGATGCCAACAGATCCATATCCGGGGTGCCCCATCGTAGGCACAACTGGTGGAAAACGTCTGGATGGAGGGACCATTCCCCCTGATCCAGAGTCTGACGGCTGAGATAATCTGCCTGCCAATTCTCCACCCCCGGAATGAACACCGCAGAGATAGCTGGAACAAATCGTTCCGCCCAGCGAAGAATGCAAGCCACTTCTTTGGCCGCTCGGACACTCTTGGTGCCCCCCTGGTGATTGACATAAGCCACGGCCGTGGCGTTGTCCGACTGGATCCGAACCGGGCTGCCCTAGAGCTGCTCGGTCCAGTGAATCAGACAAAGTCTGATCGCTCTCAGTTCCAATACATTTATCGGTAACCTGGATTCTTCCGGGGACCAAAGTCCCTGGACAGATAACTGACCGAGAATTCCTCCCCATCCGGATAGACTGGCATCCGTGGTCACTGTCGTCCAATATATTGGCAGAAATGACTTTCCCTGGCTGAGCATCGGAGACCGAAGCCACCAGACCAGAGACTCTCTGGTCTGTTTGCTCAATCGGATCTGATTGTCCAGGGATTCCGGATTCCATCTGAGAAGAATCTCTTGCTGAAGAATTCGGGTATGGGACTGGGCAAATGGGACTGCTTCGAAGGAAGCCACCATCAACCCCAGAACCCTCATGCAAGTCCGAAGGGAAGACCAGCTGTTGGATAGTAACAACTGGACTGCTGATTGAATCTTTCGGAGTTTCCCTACCGGAAGAAAAAACTCTTGTCCTGACTGTGTCTAGAATTAGACCCAGATATTCGAGCCTCTGGGTGGGAACCAGAAATGACTTTTGCTGGTTCACCAGCCACCCGAATTCCTGTAAAGAAATCATAGTAATTTCTATGTTTTGTAGCAAGGTCTGAGGAGACTCTGCATGAAGCAGAAGATCGTCTAGGTAACCAAGGATCGATATGCCTCTTTGGCGCAGAAGTGCCAACATTGGGGCCAACACTTTCGTGAAGACCCGCGGAGCCGTGGCGAGACCGAAAGGTAACGCCACAAACTGATAGTGGTTCTCTTCTACGGAAAAGCGTAGAAACCGCTGATGTCCTGCGAAAATGGGAATGTGAAGATATGCGTCCTTGATGTCTATGGACGCTAGGACATCCCCTGGATGCAGAAAGGCTGCTACTGTGCGAATGGACTCCATTCTGAATCTTCTTATGTTGACAAAAGAATTGAGCGCCCTTAAGTCCAGAATTGGACGCACTTTGCCCTCTTTCCTGGGTATTGTAAATAGGTTTGAATAAAAACCTTGAAACCGTTCTGTCCAAGGAACGTGGACTACCACTCCTTGTTGTAGTAAATCTGTGACTGCTCTCCGCAGATCGTCTAAACGATCCGGGGATAGTCGGCTATTGGAAGGGAAGAATCGCGCCGGTGGGAGAGATCGAAACTCGATCTTGTACCCTGACCTTATGACTTCGCAAACCCACTTGTCCGGGATTCTGGAAAGCCATGGATCCGGGAACCGGCGAAGACGTCCCCCCACCCCAGTTATGGGTGGGGGCGCACCTTCAGGCTTTGGACGGTTTATCTTCAGGTCTAGAGGGGGCGGGCTTTTGCTTGCCCGACCAACGACCCCTGACGCCTCCTGCAGGAGCTTTGGAGGACTTAATTTTTTCACCCGCGGGACGAAAAAACCTCTAGTGAGCAGAAAAAGAAGGCCCTCGTCTTTGACGAGTTCCTTTACCTTTAAAATTTTGCGGTAAAAAGGTGCTCTTTCCACCCGTGAGATCCTAATGATCTCATCTAAGTTGGCTCCAAATAGACGCTCTCCTAAAAAGGGGATATTAGCCAATGCTTTATTGGAACCTTGGTCGGCTAACCAACCTTTTAGCCACAGTGTACGCCTGAGAACCACCGCTGAGACAGATGCTCGCGTCAATAATGAAGTGGCGTCTAACGCCGCATCACACACAAACTGTAACCCCTGTATCATTTGTTCCAACGAATCTGATACCGCCTGAGGGACCTCTTCTAGGTCTCGGCGTAACCACTTGGTCCATACAGTTACAGCCTGCGAAACCAGACCAATAGCAATTATTGGTCTGAAAGCTGATCCAATCAAGGTAAACATGGTGCGAGACATAGCTTCTATCTTGCGATCCACTGGATCTTTAAAAGACGGAGCGTCTTCTAGAGGAATAACCGTGGCTTTATTCAATCTAGCAATTGGTGAATCCACCACAGGTGGTTCTGTCCATTTCTTAATGAGGGTTTCCTCAAACGGATAACGCCTGTTAATGCGTTTAGAAATAGTAGAAATGCGTTTTGGCAGACTCCATACTTCTTTGATTGGATTGCCAAAACATTTGGGCAATGGAAAAACCTTCGCCACTTTGATGCGTTTTTTAGTCCCAAAAGGGATTTCAGTTTCAGCTATTTCTGACGGAATACCCTGTAATCTTAAGGTTTCTTGAACAGATACCATGAGTGCGTTTACCAACGCTTCCTCTCTGGCTATGGCTGATGCCGAAACATCCTCCTCACTGTCTGAAAAGACAGTACACGAGACACAAATACCAGATGAAGTACCTGCAACTGCAGAAATAGGCTCAGAGTCTGAATCCGAGGTTACAGATAATAAGGGGTTAGGCGGGGGTCGCTTTCTTGCGCCCTGTCCCTGACAAGCCACTTCCACCCGGGACACAAAAGTTTCCATAATAGCTGACAATGATTCAATCGTCAGTGGGGTGCTGGAGGATCCCGCAGACCCCTCGAGGGGATCCGGAGGAGATACATGAGTGGCAGGGTCCATGTTAATTCAGGACACCTTTGCCAGAAAACACAAAAAAACTTTTTTTTTTTTTTTTAAATAAAAAATATATCTCTTTTTTTTTTTTTTTTTTTATTATGTGTCTCCCCCTAGCGCAATAGCGCCCCTCAGAGTACCTGCTTCTCGATCCCACAGAGAGAGAGAGGGACCCCCAAGGCTCACCAACCGATGCAGTGAAGTTTCCAACCAACTGCAGTCAGCGTCTGTCTTTTACAGACTGGAAGGAGCTGTTGCTTTTTCCCGGGTAGAAGGACGTGGCTCCGCCCCCTGTGTACGCCTTCCGGCGTTCCCAGCTCTCCACGAGGTAGCTGGGCTCATGAAACATGGCCGCCCCCATACAGGAGACATTAGACTCCAAAAACATGGCGGCCGGCGTGACCTGAGGACATGCATGCACCTGGTCTACGGCAAAATGGCGTCGGACCGCCTAAATCGTTTTTCCCAGCACATCCACCTGCATCTCTGCTGAGTGGCGATTGATTGATCTACAGGAGATACACTACAATTAAGGTAGGATAATACCTCCTATGTCTGCTGTAATGCTACAGTCTGCTGGGTAGAGTGTTAACTCTCAAACCAAGTCCACTTCCCACCAAACACATACTGTATTTACAAGGGGGACTTTTAGTGTCAGATATATACTGACCATGTATGGAGGGGCCCATAATTCATACTGCCTCATAACGAGGAAAGAAAAAAGGGAACGTTTACTCACCATACCGAACCGACAGGCACCCTCACTTCACAATACCCTCTCCACCGGGGTGGGGGTTTGTGGACCACTCCGGACGCCTCAACTCTCAGGTTCCTGGCGTCCAAGCGAGACTTTTAACAAGGTCAGTCCCTCCACTGGGACTCCGTCGCGGCCGACCCAGCGCGGAGCTCTGGTCTGCACGCGCTCGTAGGCAGAAACCGGGGTGACCACTGGATCTCAACATCCAGCCCGTCGCCCGGCCCCGCATACTTACTTGAATGTGTCGCGGCCGACCAAGCGCAATGCAATGGTCTGCGCGCGCTCGTAGGCCGGCTGGGGTGACCACTAGTGTCGCCCAGTCCGGCGTTTTTGCTTGAAGATCTCACAGGAAAAACACTGGAGAAAAAACTACCTAAAAAATATTTCTTCTAAAGAAAAAATCTTGCCAGGACCAAAAAGATCCCAGCAAGGAACTTAGGTCCTTACTCCTGACTAGACAGAAAAAAACTGATTCCCTGTAGCAGAGAGAGGGAGGATATACCCTCAGGGACTGCCCCTAAGGTGGAGCCAGAACGTTTTGTCTTTCTGCCTAGTCCTACTCCTGCGGAGACAACATAACCCAGCTCTTGAGAATCAAGAAGACTACGTCTGTCAATGAGCGATAGAGAAACAGAAATTAATCCATTGACTTATTAAAGGGACATATAGGAAAACTTTTCTGGATCAGCGGCTGCACCAAGGTCTGGCGGTAAGGCAAGATCTTGGATGTCCTGCCCAAAATAACCTATTGTGAAAAGCGTTTTAGGACTTGCTTGTTAATAAGGGGACAGAACTATCTGGGAACCTTTTACCGACCCGGGAAATATTGAGCACAGAGGTGAAAATACTGCCAAGTTGTTAAGTTAAAGCGGAGAAACACTGCATTTGAGCACCAAAAACTCAATTTAATTCAATTAATTTTTATAATTCAAAGCAAACACCCCCATCCATCCATGTCGTCATGCTTTATTTGGCTGAGAAATCCCTTAAAAAACACCTAAAAACAAGTAAATATAATATACCTGCCTATTTACTAATGGTAGAAGCATAAGGATGAAAAATAGTCAATGTCGATGAAGAGAGTGAAGTTCCACTTTTAAAGAGGTTGTAAACCCATACAATTTTTTATTTTTTTTGAAACCTGTAAGAGAAACACATAGTGAGCTAGTATGCATCACATACTAGCTCATTATGAAATACTTACCTTAGAACGAACCCTCGCCGTGCCGCCTGCTTACCTGTATGACAGGTGACATGTCCAGTCGCCCGTCTTCCGGGATCGCGGCATCCGGCCATCTGATTGGCCGGAGCCGTGGTGACGTCACTCCTGCGCGCGGGAGCCGACAGTCACGGCACGGGGCTCTGAAGAAACGCCACCAGTGGCCGTTCCTTCAGAGCACATTCGCCAGTGACATCACTGGCTGCATGTAAGGTAAATATCTCCTAAACGATACATGTTTATGAGATATTTACAGTACCTATAGGTAAGCCTTATTATAGGTTTACCTATAGGTACAAGTGTCAGAGGAGGGTTTACTTCCTCTTTAAGAATTATAGGGGTTGATTTACTAAAGGCTGGGTTCACACAAGTCCGGCTGCGGTTTGCAGTCTGGAGCATTTCTGTTCACTGGTTCAGGTGCAAATTTTTGCCTGAATTTGCATCTGTACCAGACCCAAAAACGCACAAGACCCTTTTCAAAACTGCACCGCGGCCACCCTGGGCATGTGCAATTCGGCTACAGTGAAAGCCAGTAACATTCACGTTATGTGAATTGGATGCAGTTAAAAACGCATCGAATTTGCATGTGTATGAACCCAACCTAAAACTGGTGCACTCAGAATCTGGTGCAGCTGTGCAAGGTAGCCAATGATCTTCTAACTTTAGCTTGTTCAATTAAGCTTTGACAATAAAACTTGCAAGTTGATTTGTTTCTATGCAGAGCTGCACCAGATTCTGCACTCTCCAATTTTACTAAATCAACCCCACAGACTTTATATTTTATTACATGGACAATTTATCACTGATATCTATACGGAATTCACTATAATTTTTATATTGCACCTAGCAATGTGATTGGTTTAGAATTTGTCACAAATGTGATGTACAGCAGGCCGTATTACAACCACAGCGATAGAAGACCGTCTGTGGTCACCAAGTGTTTTCTTTACACTGGATAGAATTACTATTTAATGGAACATAAACACCCCCGGAAATGGATTAAATAAACGCAAGGGTCTTCAAACTATGGCCCTCCAGTTGTTCAGGAACTACAATTCCCATCATGCCTAGTCATGTCTGTGAATGTCAGAGTTTTACAATGCCTCATTGGATGTGTAGTTCCACAACAGCTGGAGGGCCGTAGTTTGAGGATCCCTGGATTAAAAGGATGTTCCACCACCAGCAGAATTTAACACCAGTATATTAAAATAGATCTTAGCTATTAGCTGGGAGGACCAGAGTCAAATGGGTGAGACCACCTAAATCCATTAGAGTGGTGAACAGTGAAAAATATACACAAGATATTTGGCTTTGTGCCTACACAATTGCTTTAACAACGCCTAACACTAACAGAAGCATACATACTTTTGCTGTGTTCCTTGTAGTCCGTGTCATAGTACTGCTTCTTCTTCTGTCCCCAGGCCAAAGCATCTGGTAGACCTGAAACCACAGGATACATTATATTGTAAGATAAAATATTAGGTTGTGTGTTAATCCCTTTATTGTTACAAACTTGGAGCCAATTTTATATTTTGCCTTGGGGAAGACAGAACGACATATTATAAATCAATAAGTACACAGAAAAATAATAATCACTCTATATAATGAAAATACTGCTGAAACTAGAAAGATCAAAAATGTGTTTTCCAGCCAACACCAGAAAATTAACAGAAATAGTCTGAATAGTTGCTATGTGCTATATGTTTTTTAGTATTGCATATCGATCTCTGCTCTTCTTGATGATGTAATAAAGCTCCTGAAGAAGTGGCAATTATTCCATGAAACATGCTGAGCACTTTAAATCACAGATGGGATGACCTCAAAGATATGATATAGCAAATACCATCTGGATTATGTTTTATCGAGCAATAGAGAAATGACACAGGTTTTATGCCTATGTCTCAGATGGTATATATATACCGTATTTTCCGGTGTATAAGACGACCCCCCTATTACATGATCTACCGGTAATACTTATACTTAGGTTACCTTGGAGATATTATACTTGGCGTATAAGACGACCTCCCTTTTTTGGGGGATTTTTTTGAGGTTCAAAAGTAGTCTTATACGCCAGAAAATACAGTGTGTGTGTGTGTGTGTGTGTGTGTGTGTGTGTGTGTGTGTGTGTATGTGTATATATATATATATATATATATATATATATATATATATATATATATATATATATATATATATATATATATATATATATATATATATATATATATATATATATATATATATATATATATATATAGTGAATAAAATTTATTGCATTTTTAAATAAACAGTTTGCTTTGTTAAACCTTGTACAGTACCATTAACCACTTAACGACCGCCCGCTGCAGTTATACTTCGGCAGGCAGCCACTCCTGCGTGAACCGCCGTAGGTATACAACGGTCACGCTCCTGCAGCTAGGGGGCGAGCACGTGCCGCCCGGCGGCATGCTCCCACTCGTCAGCGGGGATCCCGATGCACGGGGCAGGCGGCTCCAATTCTATATAGGAACACAGGTCTCTATGGTCATTTCACAAGCCCCCCCCCCCACCACAGTTAGAATCACTCCCCTAGGTACACATTTAACCCCTTAAACACTTAACCCCTTCCCTGCCAGTGTCATTATTACAGTAACAGTGCATATTTTAGCACTGATTAATGTAGTAATGACACTGGTACCCTCAGCTAAATATATGCAGTTTAAACCTCAGTTTTAAGTTTACATACAGGTATAGATTTGCTCTAAGACACTTTTCACATTCACATGCTGGGAACAACTGACCTGACCATTCTGATAATAAAATGTATCTTTCTTAAAGCGGCTCTTCAGTCATTTTTTCATCATTCCATCTATTAAATCCTCTGCCCTTGTTGTTTTAACTTTGGATAGTAAAACATTTTTCTGTCAAGTAAATACCTTATACAGCTCACTTCCTCTTTCTTGTCTGGTAAAAAGCCCAGGCTAATGACATCACGCACAGCTCTCTCTCTCTCTTACTCTCCTTAAGGTTTGCCAGCAAGGGAGGAGGGGTGAGTCATAGGAGAGCTAATGAGAGTTGCAGACCTGGGAGGGGGTTGGATGAGGGCGGAGATAACAGGAGACTACAGAGATCTAGGTTTAATCATCAAGAGAGGAGAAAAGTGCAGGCAAGCAGTGCTATGAGTGTGTCCGTCATATGTATGTATGTATGTATGTATGTATGTATGTATGTATGCGTCTATGTAAATCCAGCAAATGAACAAGCAGCAGTTAAAATGGCTGCATCCAGACTTTGTGGTGGGAGATTTCTGCAGCATATTTGGCAAGTATAGAATCACAGTATATATAAAATATGCAAAGTGGTTGGAGGGAAGCTTAAAGCCCAGTACACACGATCAGATTATCGAACGATCTGTCGTCCGTTTTTGTGGCATGCTAGTCTGATGTGGAAAGTGAAGAGGTTATTTTCATACGAATTTTACCGTACGACAGAATTCTACTTCAGAAGTGATGTCATGTGTTGGATTGCTTTGTATGTGTTCTTTCCTCTCTGAGCATGCCTAGTCTTGCTCTTAAGATTTTTTTCCGTCGAAATCTGTACTAATGAGACGAAAATCGGACGTTGTGTTGACGGATGACAAAAATTTTATAGCCTGCACATCAGGATGTTGTCGGCCGAAAAGTCGGAGTCGGCTGTCGAAAGCACCATACTAACAATCCGAAAATCGGCAGATCGGTCGGACGAAATTTCCCTTCAGATTTTCTTATCGTGTGTACGGGCCTTTAGAATGGCAAAGGTGTTTTTATAATAAAATATGTGAGAAGACTGTAGTTCCTCTTTAAGAAGCCTTTCATTTCTTTATTATTAAATTACAACTGTATATTGTAAGGCTGTGGTATAAAAGGCACCACAGACGATGCACTCCGTATTTATACACAATGCTTTATTAAAGTATTATATTGTGAATGGGCCCTTGTACAACTCTACAAATATCAGTCCCTTCCAAACCACTGAATCCCTGAGAGCAAGAAAGTAATTTGTATAGTTTGACCAACCATCATTTGCACGATCTTCTAGGTCACTTCCCATTGAAATACGATCATCTTCATCCTCTTCGTCACCCTCTTCATCATCATCATCCTCATCCGGAATATCAATGGGCATAACCTCATCCTACAGCAAATTAGTCAAAAAACTGTGTGAGATTGTGGAAGCGCACATCAAATGGCATTTTACCTTAATACAATAAAGCTCTAAAGTGCACCTGTCACGTACATTTTGAGGGCTAACCAACTATTATACAGGATTTATATAGCGCCAACAGTGTACGCGTCGCTTTACAAAGTAGAGGGCGGGGACAGTACAATTTTAATACAGAAGGACTAAGAGGGCCTGCTCATGGAGCTTACAATCTAAAAAGGGAGGGGGAGGTGGTACAAAAGGTAATAGCTGCCGGGAATGATCTGATGGAGGTGACTCAGGTACAGTTCCTAGGTGGAGGTGAGGTAGGCTTCCCTGAATAAGTGAGTTTTCAGGGATTGTCTAAAGCCGGAGAGGGTAGGAGCTGTCCAGACATATTGAGGAAGGATGGGAGAGGCTCTGGAGGAGAAGTCCTAGAGGTAAGCATGGGAGGAGGTAACAAGGGAGCTAGAGAGGAGGAGGTCCTGGGGGGAGCGGAGTGGATGATTTGGGTGATATCTACAGATGAGGTTGGTAATGAAGCTGGGGGGCGAGGTTGTGGATGGCCTTGTATGTTGTGGTTAGCATTTTGAATTTTATACGATGGGGTAGGGGAAGACAGTGAAGGGATTGGCAGAGAGGAGCAACAGTCATGGATCAGTTAGTATTTGTATAGTAACTATAATATATCGGTTGTATTAGTATTAGCAGTATTCATAATAGACTGAAGGGGGGGGGGGGATAGCCTGCGTAAAGGTAGGCCAGTGAGGAGGGAGTTGCAGTAGTCAAGGCGGAATATAACCAAGGAGTGAATAATTTGTTTTGTGGGGTCGTTAGTCAGGAAGTGGCGAATTCTAGAAAGGTTGTGGAGGTTAAGGTGGCAAGAGATAGCCAGTGATTGAATGTGGGGGGGTGTAGGAGAGGTCAGAGTCTAGGGTTACACCCAGCTCCTCTGTGTGTGTGGAGGGACCAATGGTTGTGCTGTTGATCTGAATGGTAAAGTCATGGGGAGGGGGATCAGAGAGGAGGAAATATTACAAGGTCAGTTAAAGAAAGATTGAATTTAAGGAATTGGTGTGACATCCATAATGATATAAGGAATTGGTGTGACATCCATGCGGATATAAGGAATTGGTGTGACATCCATGCGGATATAAGGAATTGGTGTGACATCCATACGGATATAAGGAATTGGTGTGACATCCATACGGATATAAGGAATTGGTGTGACATCCATGCGGATATAAGGAATTGGTGTGACATCCATGCGGATATAAGGAATTGGTGTGACATCCATACGGATATAAGGAATTGGTGTGACATCCATAATGATATAAGGAATTGGTGTGACTTCCATAAATGATATAAGGAATTGGTGTGGAATCCATAAATGATATAAGGAATTGGTGTGACATCCATAAATGATATAAGGAATTAGTGTGACATCCATAATGATATAAGGAATTGGTGTGACATCCATAATGATATAAGGAATTGGTGTGACATCCATACGGATATAAGGAATTGGTGTGACATCCATACGGATATAAGGAATTGGTGTGACATCCATACGGATATAAGGAATTGGTGTGACATCCATAATGATATAAGGAATTGGAGTGACATCCATAATGATATAAGGAATTGGAGTGACATCCATAATGATATAAGGAATTGGTGTGACATACATACGGATATAAGGAATTGGTGTGAGATCCATACGGATATAAGGAATTGGTGTGACATCCATAATGATATAAGGAATTGGTGTGACATCCATAAATGATATAAGGAATTGGTGTGGAATCCATAAATGATATAAGGAATTGGTGTGGAATCCATAAATGATATGAGGAATTGGTGTGACATACATACGGATATAAGGAATTGGTGTGACATCCATACTGATATATCGCCCAGTAAGTTTGTGATACGTGAGGAGATTGAGGGGGTGAGTTGGGGAGTGTAGAGATAGATCTGGGTGTTGTCAGTATAGAAGTGGTATTGGAAGCCATGAGAGGTTATCAACTGGCCCAGGGAAGAGGTATAAAAAGAGAATAGGAGGGGCCCAAAGATGGAGCCTTGGGGTACCCCAACAGAAAGAGGAAGAGGAGTGGAGGAGATGGTATTGTATGTGACATTGAAAGTGCACTGAGATAAGTAGGAGGAAAACCATGAGCAGAATCACAGAGGACGAGGGAGTGGAGTTTGTTGAGGAGAAGTCAATGGTGTCAAAGGCAGCATAAAGGTCCAAGAGTATGAGTATATAAAAGGACACACAGAGCACCTTGTGCAGTATTGGTTTATTACAAATGGAAGCACAGAATGTAGTAACTCACATAAGGTTGGGTATCACAGGCTTGTAATTGCTCCGGTGGTCCGTGGAGGGAAGCTGTAGAGTCCAGGTGTCCGGGAAGAAAGATGTTTGCAGCCGATAAGATGGAAGCGGTAGACGGAAAGACCGGCCGGACGTCTTCCGGGTTCAGCTGATGCCCGGGAACCAGGTTGGAACGCAGCATACGCCGCGTGAGGTCACCGGAGCTAGGAATGGCACAACGCGTTTCAGAGCATTCGCCAAGCTCACAATGGGCATGCGCGCGCTTTTTTCAAGTGTGGGATCAACTGATGTCCCGGGACACCTGGACTCTACAGCTTCCCTCCACGGACCACCGGAGCAATTGCAAGCCTGCGATACCTAACCTTATGTGAGTTACTACATTCTGTGCTTCCATTTGTAATAAACCAATACTGCACTTAGAGGCGCTCTGTGTGTCCTTTTATCTGCTCTCATCCACAGAACTGACTTCCCTGTGTCTCGGAGCCAGCCCTTATTGCAGTTTTCATGCATTTACCTTAACAGCACACTGACTTTTTTTGGGACTCTATGCTCCATATTATGGACTTGAATATCTCCTAACTGTTTATGTACAGGTTTGATTCCCATGTTCCATCTTTATGAGTTGTATCAGCTTTTTACTATCTTTTCACTAGCTGAATATATACTGACAATTATCCCACTAGACCCCTGGATAGGTTCTCCTCAGAGCGCTTGCTTTCTCCTCTCACCAAGAGTATGAGTATGGAGTACGGGCCGTTGGTTTTAGCTGTTAGTAGGTCATTGGTGAGTTTTAGTAGAGCAGTTTCAGCGGAATGTTGTTGGCGGACACCGGACTGTTGGCATTGAGAAGGTTGTGGGCAGTAAGGGAAGGAGCGCATACCGTTACTCATGAAAAAGCAGCTTATCCATTAACCACATACTTTGCTTAGTAAATCATAACAAAAGACAGGCTTCACAAATATTACCCAGTTCTACATTTCTGGACCCAAAGAGACTGACTGCTTTTTTACAAGTTATTACTACTGGGGAGAAGTGCATGCTAATTACATTTAAAACCTTCTAGTATCCCCACTGAATTGGATTTTGTTAATGTTTAAATCAGGCATGTCCAACCTGCGGCCCAGAACCACAGGCAATGCGACCCACTGCCCCCTGACAATTCTTTTTTATTTGCTGGGGAGGAAGGAAGTCACGGCCACAGAGGTTTCCAACTAACTGTAGGCAGAGGCTGCCTTGGAGGGGATCATCCACTAGTTGTGTTAAATTAGTGCTGGGGGGGAGGGGCAGCGCAGGAAGGGCACAGCAGCGTTTTATTACTTATATACCTTAACTATAGTATATATTTTATATGCGACCCGAGAAAATTTCTCTACACTCAATGTGGCCCAGAGAAGCCAAAAGGTTGGACACCTATGGTTTAAATCCTCAAAAAAGCAGCACAGAAAGGAAACCCTTATATTACATTGTACATTAGTATAGCCCCACATGAGCCAGGTTGTTTCTGTAAGTATATCTTATTCTTGTATATATTTTGTAATTGGACAGATTTTATACATTCCCTGTATTAACACTTTTGTATGCATCCTCCTGCAGGAGATAATTACACTACATATATTGATACATAGGGAGAGATTCTATAGAAAAGTAAACACTAGCAATGACCGCATGAATCTGGACAGGTGATGACATACTAGATATGAAATTTGTACATAATTCCAAGTAGACAGATTGGTTATGGCATAAGCACCATCCATACAGAAGCTTAAAGTGGATTTAAACCCCATTCATGAAATGAAATGTGACCTGGATGCATGTCTATAGTGTTTACTTATCTCTCTCCCAAGTCTCATGTCTTTCTACTAACTCTGTTCAGGCCCGTACACGCGTACCGATTGTCGGCCGTAAATATTCGGCCAATGTCCGATCGGCCGATTGTCGGCTTGTTAGTATGATGCTTCCGACAACCGACTGCGACTTTTCGGCAGAACAAAATCTGGTGTGCAGGCTATAAAATTTTTGTAGGCCAACACCAGAACGGCCGATTGTTCGTCAGTCAGTACAGATTTCGGCTGACAAAAGCCAGATAAGCAAGACTGGGCATGCTCAGAGAAGAAAAAACACACGGAAAGTTAACCATCACATGACATCACTTCTGAAGTTGGTTGTTGTTGGCCGACAAAATTCGTGTGCAGTCTTGAGCACTTTTCAACCAACACGACAGCACTGGACAAAAGACGGCCGATCTTTCGGCCGACAATCGGTACGTGTGTACGGGGCTTTACTCTGTGATCAGCATAACATCTGACAAGTTATCCGACACAGGATAGCAGCTGGAAATTTGTGTTGAGTTGGGTGCACAGAGATAAATTAGAAGAGAGCTGGTCTATTCACAGCACAGCTCTGCATGTTTCTTCCTTCCTCTGCCTATGCGGAGGGGGGGTGCCTTTCCTCCAATCACCAGTTACACAGTGTATGCCAAGACTCCACACCCAGTGCTGGAACAGAAAGAGAAAAAAATTCTAACACGATGTTCACTTTCTAATCGGTATAGAAAGCTGAATATAGCAGATATACAAATAAAATGTATGTAGGGAGATTTTTCTCATCTCTGTGTATGATGTGAGGCTGTTCACTTCACTGGGTATATGTGAGGGTTTACATCCACTTTAACATGGATTTCATTGGATAAATCACAAACAGTAGAGCACTGATGAGTCTCCATAGTTTTTATTTATTAGAGGTTCTTATTTAACACTTAAACATCTTTTTCCTCACTTACCTCGCTGTCGTATTGTTCTACGTCATCGTCAAATTTTACTCCTTTTTTCATCAGACTCTGAAAGCAAAGACGAAAGGTTGGAATAAATGAATGCATGGAAAATCACAGCAATTGTTTATTATGTCTTATTTTAGTAAGAACATCCTATCCTGACATAAGAGAAGACATTTGAAAAGGGTCTACATCAAACACAAGAGAAGTGATTAATCCCATGGACCAAAATGGATGCGGTCCATTCACTCTGGCCACTGAGCAGCCTGAAAGATCACTGGATCAATGTTCCCTTACATAGTATTATCCACATGGCCTTTTATCTCCTCAAACAGTAAAATTTCATAGATGTATAGGATTCTGGTTTTCATGTTACTGCCCGAGGGTATGGGGGGGGGGGGGTGTTCTAGCCAGTAATGTACTCATATTATAAAAATTTATAAAGGGTTTGCCTGCCTCCGAGTCAATGAAATGGCTTTTCTGCAACCGAAGGAAAAAACGTCATAGGTGTGCCAAAATGTTATTTTAAACTTATTGTACTCCATGCAGTCATGCCATTCTCTGCATAGCTTCCAGGTTATTTATGCAGTTTTTTTTTTTTTTTAACCTTCTTTTTATTATTTTTTCAGTCTGAACACTAAACTGGAAGACTGAAGACACATAGTGGTGGAAGAAAATTACTGGGGTGGGGGGGGTTGCAATATTAGATAAGAGGCGAGTATTGCAGCCAGAGCTGCTTTTGGTTTTAAAACACTGCTGGGAGGCTTTTTACATTTTTATTGATTTTTCTTTTTGTGTGCCACTGTTGATCTATACTGAACCTCTGGCTAAATGCTTTGGGTCACTTCCTGCAGCGAGGAAAAACTGGATTTTTGGCTTACCATAAAATCCTTTTCTCTTAAGTTCATTGACTGACGAAGTTCTCTGATCCCGATCAGTAGGGTTATACTGCCCCCTACTCCTGTAGGGGGAGGTATAACCCTACTGATCCGGATCAGAGGACTGTGTCCGTCAATGAACAATTGAGAAATTACATTTTGAGAGTGAAGGTCCACTCTATTATACTAAAGCTACAGGGTAGAGCTCTGCAATTAATCGTTAAAATATCTCAATCTCGATTGGATCACCCCACACAAGCCTAATCCAGCATTTCTACGATTCATGTAAAAAGGAAGAATGGGAAGTGCCACCATCTAAGTGCCGTTATAATTTAATGAGTAAATACAGGGATAAATAAAAAAAATTGCACACATTTATTTGAAGAGTTAAAACCAAGTATATCCTAATGGAAAAAATTAGCAGAGCTCGGCAGGGTCACAGCTGGGTCTCTAGATTCAGGCTGCGGGAGTTTGACAAAGGGGCAGTCCTTGTTGCCCCAAAACGCGTAGCCATGCCCTCCTCGTTCTCCTCTTGGAACTTGTATGCACCGCATCCTCGTTGCCCCAGCTCATTCCCAGACATCAGTTCCACCATCCCAGCCTGCTGATAGGAGATCCAGCCTCTTGCCACATCCCGCCAGCTGAACACCACCACAGACCCATGCCACCTCTGCCTCGTGGCGGACCTGCCACCATTCACAGAACCTCCATCAGCAGTGTTATTCCAGCCTGCCGACTCAACATCCATCTCTCCAGCTGAGCATCACTGACCCCTGCTGTCTCTACCTTGCGGCTGACCCGACGCTTTTTACAGTACCTTCACCATCAGACGGGCAACCCCTCTCAAGCAGCTCCTGCAGCCTGAATCTAGAGACCCAGCCGCGACCCTGCCGAGCTCTGCAAGTTTTTTCCATTAGGATATACTTGGTTTTAACTCTTCAAATAAACATGAGCGCAATTTTTTATACATCCCTGTGTTTACATTGATCTTGAGGTCTTCCAATCCTTTTTTTGGGGCAGCTGTAGCCAGAACTTTAGTGCTCATTTTACTGACCCTAACATAACCTTATGGTAATTTTTTTATTTCTTTACACATAACACACACTTTTTATTACATTTCTTAAAATTTGGTTGAAGCAAAGAGTATTATGTATTCTTTTGTTGCCATTTTGTTTGATGTGTAGGTTTTTTAGGATTTTTTAAATGCCTGGGTTATATTTTTGCCAACATACCTTGTGAACTGATCAAAGATTTTCTGGTGCCTCAAACCAAAAGGGGGGGGTGAGACTTTTTAGGCAATGAAATGGGAAAAGTTTTAGGTTTAAATAAAACAATTTATTACACATTTAAAACAATACACGTGTGTGTGTAGGGCTATAGGCCCTTTGGTGTGGAGAGGTGATAAAGGGTTAAATTCATAGTGAAAATGGTGACATGGTGACTTTATATGAATGTATTTCTCTGTTCTCCGTGCTTGATCCCAAGTTTTGGGACAGAGAGAACATCCGTAATATCCGACGTATTTCGGCTTAAATGCCTTTGTCAAGGATCAATTCAGATATGGTGATATCCTTGACAAAGGCATTTAAGCCGAAACACGTCGGATATTACAGATGTTCTCTCTGTCCCAAAACTTGTGCTCAAGCACGGAGAACCGAGAAATACATTCATATAAAGTCACCATGTCACCAAATACATTCATATAAAGTCACCATGTCACCATTTTCACTATGAATTCAACCCTTTATCATCTCTTCACACCAAAAGGGTCTATAGCCACACACACACACACACACACACACACACACACACACACACACACACACACACACACACACACACGTGTATTGTTTTAAATGTGTAATAAATTGTTTTAAACATAAAACTATTCCCCTTTCATTGCCTAAAAAGTCCCACCCCCTTTTGGTTTGAGGCACCAGAAAATCTTTGGCCATTTTGTTTGATAACCTAATGTTCAGGGGTTGTAAATCTTTAAAATAAAGTTCTTCAGAATCGTGATCTTTATTCTAAGCAAATAAATTGTGATTCTAATTTTATCCAGAATCGTACAGGGTCAGCATGATATCCAGTCAACTAGCATTTGCAGAGTGACGTCAACCCTAAACAAAATTACTTTTAGCTTACAGAACCTCGTTACCACATACGGACTCACCTTAAACTTCTCCTCGTGGTAATCATCAATTTCATCATTATAGTACTTTGAGGAGACCTGCAATAGGACAAAAAAAAAAAAAAAAGTATAATTTTAACAATTTTTATAAATTTTAACCAAAATAGGAATCTACATTACAATCACAATGGACCGACTTGTAGGTTTTACCTCATTTGTGGAAGGGATATCTGCGTTGGACAAAGATTCATCATACACAAGTTCATCTTCTTTTTTTTTGGGCCTCAGATTCCTGCAAGATGATGAAATATTCTCTTTAAAAATAATATATTTATCAGATATTCATAGAGAATGAAACATTGGCTATATTCTATGATGTAGCCAGATACGAGAGCTGATCAAGCAGATGTTCTGATGAAGCTGGTCCTTCCACAGCCAGACAAAGATCTACACTACAGACGAGTGCCCTCAGGAGTACCAAGAACTGAGGAAATGTGTATGAATGGTGCAAAGCTGTGCAGATTTTATTTGCTTCCACTAGACCAAAAACAAAAAAGACATGATCTTTGAGGAAGATGCTTGTGTTTTAGTGAGGGAACAAATTGGGCCAAGGCAAAGGGCCCGCTTTCAATAGCAGTAGTCATTTTGTAAGCCACAGGTGTCAAACACAAGGCCCGCGCACCTCTCCTACAGCTGCAACACCCCCCTTGTCTCTGCCCTCACCCTCTGTAGTCGGCAGCAGAGAGGACAGAACTCCTTTGCCAGATCCTGTACTAATCTGTGCAGCTGCACAAAGGCTCCTCTTTGCCCACCCCCCCCCCCCCCACTTCTCAGCAGTCTGCAGCAGAGAGGAGGGAAGAACTCCTCCTGCAGATCCTGCACCTTTCTGTGCAGCCGCAACACCACCTTGCCTTTGCCTCCCCTGGTCTCAGCATTCAGCAGACTCTGGAGACTGCAGACTCTGCCCTCCTCTGGTTCTCCTCCGGACCCGGCACTTCTTCCCAAATCCACCCGCATCTTCTTCCTGCCAGCAGCACAAGGTAAGGGGGTGCATTGTGATGCAAGGAAGGGTGGGTGACTTGACTTCTGATGGTGGGGGGGGGGGGGGGGGGATTCTTGAAATCCCATGTAAAGGTGTAAGGGGGCGTGGGGTGCTCTGGACATCTAATCCTACAGATATAACCGGCCCTTTGAGGGCAACCATAATGCTGATGCGGCCCACGATTAAATTGAGTTTGACACCCCTGTTGTAAGCTATACTCAGCCACTGCAATGCTACATATCGCAATACCCAGTCTAGCAGTGACCACATACAGCAGCAGTATTTCAATATACCACTGTACTCCCCATGTAAATGTGTTCTGCATGAATTATATACATTGTGACAGTGCAAGGTCCTGCCGCTGGGAAATTATTGGAAAAAAAGACACAGGACTCTCAAATTTCCAGTTTGCGAGGCTCCGGTGTGTATATTTTCAGCAGAGAAAGCCGTGTTCTGAGCTCTCTCTAGATTTTGTAATCCCGGATTGGGGCCTACAGTTTGGAGGCTACAAAGGGTCTTGGGTGGGAATGAACCTTCAATCCTGTGTCCAAATTTTGCGAGATACTTGCAGCCTGTGAGAGGGCCATTATCAGCAAGTTCTGAGAATAGCTTGGTGCTCCAGCCAGAAGGGAGATGGGCTCCAATTCTGGAGACAGGGAGCATCACTGTGTGCTTACCAGAGAGCTTAACTTTAGGAGACAGGTGCGAGGAGCTGCGTGCATTGAAGAGCCGGTGGTCTGAGGGACCAGTTCTAAGAGCAGCAGTGATGCTGAAGCATAGCCAGGTGGACTAGTATTTTTCATTGCTGATGTTTTGATGCGAGAAGCAGATTTCCCCTGCGTGGGAAACTTTATAAAGAATTTGGCTTTTTCTTTTGATTTGGTTCTAGCCTGCCTCATAGTCAAATGAAGGCCGGACAGGACCGCTTTAGTTCTGGTTGCATGTCATAGGATGTCCTCCCATTCCTGGCGCACGGCAATCGGAGGTGAACGGTGTCCCTAGGACTCAGCGCATCCCTGATTGGGTTAAAGAGCCAATGACAGCGGCTCTTTAACCTGTTATTGGCTGTGTCCAATTACAGCTGATCGGGATGTAAACACACTTCCCAGATATCTGCATGCCTTTCCTCCCACTGTCACAGCGTGAGGAGAGAGCCGGCAACCAGCTAGAGTGAAAGGGGACACCTGCACTGATTATCAGTGCAGCCAACAGTGCCCATCAGGCCTATCAATTAGTGCCACCTTATCAGTGTAGCCCATCAGTGCAGCTTATAAGTGCCCATCAGCAAAGGAGAGAAATTACCTGTTTAAAATTAAAAAAAAAAAAAAAAAAAGACACAAAGAAAAACTGGGGGGGGGGCTGGGGGTTGTGGTCTTTTTTCATTTGTTAAGTGGGCTACCATGCGGTTAAACTTAGCTGGCATGCCCTACTAAATAGCATCTGCCACTCTTGTCTAATCACCCCTTGTGTAGTGTAATATAAATAAATTATATATATATATATATATATATATATATATATATATATATATATATATATATATATATATATATATACACATACACATACACACACAGTATCTCACAAAAGTGAGTACACCCCCTCACATTTTTGTAAATATTTTATATCTTTTCATGTGACAACACTGAAGAAATGACACTTTGCTACAATGTAAAGTAGTGAGTGTACAGCTTGCATAACAGTGTAAATTTGCTGTCCCCTCAAAATAACTCAACACACAGCCATTAATGTCAAAACCGCTGGCAATAAAAGTGAGTACACCCCTAAGTGAAAATGTCCAATTTGGGCCCAAAGTGTCAATATTTTGTGTAGCCACCATTATTTTCCAGCACTGCCTTAACCCTGTTGGGCATGGAATTCACCAGAGCTTCACAGGTTGCCACTGGAGTCCTCTTCCACTCCTCCATGACGACATCACGAAGCTGGTGGATGTTAGAGACCTTGCGCTCCTCCACCTTACATTTGAGGATGCCCCACAGATGCTCAATAGGGTTTAGGTCTGCAGACATGCTTGGCCAGTCCATCACCTTTACCCTCAGCTTCTTTAGCAAGGCAGTGGCCGTCTTGGAGGTGTTTGGGGTCGTTATGTTGGAATACTGCCCTGCGGCCCAGTCACAGAAGGGAGGGGATCATGCTCTGCTTCAGTATGTCACAGTACATGTTGGCATTCATGGTTCCCTCAATGAACTGTAGCTCCCCAGTGCTGGCAGCACTCATGCAGCCCCAGACCATGACACTCCCACCACCATGCTTGACTGTAGGCAAGACACACTTGTCTTTGTACTCCTCACCTGGTTGCCACCACACATACTTCCAGTAATCCATGTCCTTAGTCTGTTTGTCTTCAGCAAACTGTTTGTGGGCTTTCTTGTGCATCATCTTTAGAAGAGGCTTCCTTCTGGGATGACAGCCATGCAGACCAATTTGATGCAGTGTGCGGGGTATGGTCTGAGCACTGACAGGCTGACCCCCCCCCCCCCCACCCCTTCAACCTCTGCAGCAATGCTGGCAGCGCTCATACATCTATTTCCTCAGTTTTGTTGTCTTTTCTTCACGCTGACAGTGAGAGGTGTAAAAGCAGCAGCTAGCTGGCTTTTTTTTTTACTTCCGCGAACAGCTGATCACGTGCGTTACGCCCTTCAGTGATGATCAAGGTAAAGGGCCAGAGGGCCCAAGGTGCCCGTGGGCAGCATAAGAATGGGAGGATGTCTATGTACACCCTACCGGCATTTTAAGCCTACGCTGTAGCCGTCTTTCAGCTATAGCACGGGCGCCAAGTGGTTAAACAGGACAAATACAGAGAGTAAATCTCCCTAACAGGGACACAGACGGCAATACAAATTTGACAAGTGTTCTCATCCCTCTCCACTCTATACAAAGCTAAATACTTATACTTTAACCACTTGCCGACCAGCCGCCGTACTTATACAGCGGCAGGTCGGCTCTGTCCCACGATATGACGTACCTGTACGTCGCTTCGAGAGACAGCTAATGGGGGGCGCGCATGTGCCGATTAGCCACAGGGGGAGCCAATCAGCGGGTCCGGCGGATGCAATGTCCGCTGGGCACCCGCGATACCTCCCCGTGGAGGCAGACCGCTCTTCTGTCAGTGATGAACACAGAGATCCTGTAATCCTCCTATTTAGGAACACAGGTCTCTGTGTTCATCCAGCAAGTCCATCCCCCACACAGTTAGAAAACACTCCCTAGGGACACATTAAACCCTTTGATCGCCCCTGGTGTTAACCCCTTCCCTGTCAGTATCATTAGTACAGTAACAGTGCATATGTTTAGCATGGATTACTTTTGCACAAACCAATCAATATACACTTATTGGAATTTTTAACCAAAAATATGTAGCAGCATACATATTGGCCCAAATTAATGAAAAAATGTGATTTTTTTTTACATTTTTTTATTAAAATGTGTTTTATAGCAGAAAGTAAAAAATATTTTTTTTTTTTTCAAAATTGTCGCTTTTTTATTTTATAGCGCAAAAAATAAAAACCAATCACAGACCACCAAAAGAAAGCTCTATTAGTGGGGGGGGGGGGGGGGAGAATGACAGAACTTTTATTTATTTTTTAATTTTTTTATTGTTATCAATAAAATGAAAAAAAAAAAGTGTTTTAAAAAAAAAAAAATAATTGTTGGAAATGTTTTATAGCAGAAAGTAAAAAGGCGTTTTTTTTTTTTTTTGTTTAATAGCGCAAAAAAAATAAATATTGCACAGGTGATCAAATACCACCAAAAGAAAGCTTTTTGTAGGAAGAAAAAAAAAAAAAAGACATTGACTTTATTTGGGTACAGTGTCGACTGCGCAATTGTCAGTTAAAGTAACAGTGCCGAATCGCAAAAAATGGCCTGGACAAAAAAAGGGGAAAACCTGGTCCAGAAGTGGTTAACATGCCAAAAAAACGATTGCTTTATCCCCAAAGTGCTTTGCTTTTCCTGTGTAATGATTTTTTTTAAAACACCAAATGCAATGACGGAGTATTTGGATGAACTCTTATTTTTTAGATAAGAGTGGAGGTGGATTGGAACACCTTTTTATCCCTGTGTCCCCATTAGGAAGATTCACCCGATAAATCTGTCCTATATACTGTTATCAGTGAGACTGAAAGAAAATCAGAACAGGAAGAAGGAAAATCTTCCCATGGGGACACTAGTTCAAGTAACAGCCAGGTGTTTCCTTACTTCCTGTTTTGGCTGTGAGACAGGAAGTAAAAGGAAATCTCTACAATAGAATACAGATGGCCAAAAAAAAAAAAAAAAAAACTGACAGGGGTTAAAAAATCCTCCCTTACTCTATCCAAAATTAAAACAAACGCGCTTTGCCCATAGTTCTACTTTAAATAGCCAACATTTAGGTAGAGGTGTATACAGCAGACATGAAACAGGGACGACTAAGGAAGAGGATAGGGGTGCAGAGAGATAGGCTCCCTCCAAGTGGGGACCAGTACGACCCCATCCACACAGCTAACAGCCACTCACCTGCGAGCCTTCCCCATCCTCCCCTCTTCTCCAGTCTCCGTTCCCACGTGTCTACCACTTCCTGTCCGCCACCTTATACAGCCCCTCCAGAAACATAACCCGGAACTTTCGTTCCTATTAAACAATTGACATCTCTTCAATAGTAAATAATGATTGTGTTCTCTGACTCTGTAGTGGCTTTGTATAGTCTTCTTTGGCTGGGAGGCCATCCTGAGACTTGTAGTTGCACACACACCTTCCTTAAATATACCTGTAATTCATTTCACTAAATATAATGGAAATAGATAGTCTGGGTGATGATGATCTATGAGATTTATTTACTAAAGTTAAGGAGTGCAAAATCAGGCTCAACCAATCAGCTTCTTTTTTCGCAATAACACCTGGAAGCTGATTGGTTTCTATGTAGAAGTGTGCCTGGTTTTGCAGACTCTCTCTTTAGTAAATAAAGCCCCGTGTGTCTCTGTACTGGTGAGAGATACTTTATATCACTTCACAGATATTCATCTCAAATCCTTTTCTCCAGTTCTAATCAAGCACAGAAATAAGTGATTATTGTCTATTAAATACGAGGCCTGGGTGTCTCAGCGTCCATCACCCTCATAATACAATCTGACAGATGACAGAAACGTTTGTTTTGATTCGGATTTCCTTTATTTGTTACATTGTATCTGGTGCTGTCTGTTCTGCCGGGGAGAATTATAGGTTGCACGCGGCCGGCTTCCACTGTTGCCATGACGACGCCCTCTGCTGCCATAAATGGTAATGAGGTGGAGGGGGGAGTCCCGGCTGGATCGGAGGATTTGTCCTGATCTTCCAGGCACTGCAGGCTACCTGTTGATGTGCTGAGTGTACGAGCAGGGGGTGGAGGAGGAGGAGGAGGACTGACACTGGAGGGAGAGATCAGGGAGTCTGGAGGAGGAGGAGGACTGATAACTCTGGAAGAGTCCAGGATCTGAGCTGGAGGCTGGCAGCATGATGGGTGCATGGCTTGGGTCCAGGGGATGAGGATCTGAGGGGTGAGTGGTTCATAGGAGGCTTTCCTGGACCTCTGTGACCTGTTCCTGGGTTCTGACTCCTCTGATCTGGCTTCTTCTCCACCTGGATCTGGGCAGGACTGGTGATTTGCTGATGGTGGGACCTAGGGAAGAAGCCTTGTAGATAGAAAAGCTTGGACGTGGTTTGGACTTCAACCGCATTGGTTGAGGCTGACTTGGACCTGGACATCAAGGTTTGGGGATAACCTGGAAGGTAGGTTTTGGAGGTGCTTCTCCTGGTCAGTAGGACTTGGGGTGTAAAGTGGACTTGCTCTTGAATTTGGGCCCCAATCCAAGAATTGGGTTTAGCATTTGCTTGTCTTTATGGTTGGGTTTTCATGAGAGATATATGTATGGTTGTCTTGAGACTTTTCTTTTGGTTCATTTTGTTCACAGGTGGTCATTGCGTGACTCATGAGACCTGGGTATAAAGCCATCTGGGCACAGGCGGTCATTGCGTGACTCATGAGACTTGGGTATAAAGCCAACGTGGTGTGGAGTTAAACATTGCTGGCTGGGGGTGACTTGGACCTGGATAGCAGTGTTTGGAGGTAACCTAAAAGGTAGGTTTTGGAGGTGCTTCTCCTGGTCAGTAGGTCTTGGGGTGTAAAGTGGACTTGCTTTCGAATTTGGCCCCCAATCCAAGAATTAGGTTTAGCATTTGCCTGTCTCTTTATGGTTGGGTTTTCATGAGAGATATATGTATGGTTGTCTTGAGACTTTTCTTTTGGTTCATTTCGATCTGGGCACAGGCGGTCATTGCGTTACTCATGAGACCTGGGTAAAAAGCTAACATGGTGTGGACCTGGATAGCAGTGTTTGGAGGTAACCTAAAAGGTAGGATCTAAGGGGTGCCGTGAAAAGACTTTGATTATCCTGACCAGGAGGTCTTGGAAGTTAAGTGGACCTGCTCCTTGATCTGACTCCTGATCGAAGGATTAGCATTTGACTTTCTCTCTATGATGGGATTTTGTAGTGTTTGGTCTTGGATATAGGAGCCTTGAGTTTTGTCTTCTGGTTAATCTGGGCCTAGGAAGTACTAGTCATTTCCTGATCAGCCATGAATGGAAGGAATCCTATGGGTCCTGGGGAAAAGCCTTGTAGATAGAAAAGCTTGAAAGTGATTTAGAGTTGGGACAGTATTGATTGAGGGTGACGTGGACCTGAACAGCAAAGATATAGGAGTCTTCAGACTTGTCTTCTGGAGCTGAATCCCATTATGGTAGAGTTTTGAAGTAACTGGCCTTGGATAAAAGGGTCTTGTCCTCTGGTTCATCTGGAGCTGGGCACAGGTGGTCATTGCATGACCAGGACTGAGGACTAACGAGACCTGGGCAAAAAGTCTATGTGACGTAGAGTTGGACAGAGGAGGCTATGGGTGACGTGGACCTGAACAGCAAAGATAGGAGTCTTCGGACTTGTCTTCTGGAGCTGGATCTCTTTATGGTAGAGTTTTGAAGTAACTGGCCTTGGATAAAAGGGTCTTGTCCTCTGGTTCATCGGGAGCTGGGCACAGGTGGTCATTGCATGACCAGGACTGAGGACTCATGAGACCTGGGCAAAAAGTCTGTGACGTAGAGTTGGACAGAGGAGGCTGGGAGTGACGTGGACCTGGATAGCATTATTTGGGAGTGACCTGGAAAGTAATTTCTTCAGGCGCTGTGATTGGTTATTTTGGAAAGTAGGAATTGAAAGTGCCAGAAACTGCGGGCTTGTGTTATCCAAGTACGTAGACCTAGGGAATTAAGTAGACCTAGACTTAGAGAATAAAGTCTGGGAGTGACTTTCCCTTAACCGTAATCTTGGTGAATCCTATCCTGAAGCTGGCTAGCGATTGTACAATTTGTATTTGGACGTTGCCTCCCTTTTTATAGTGGTGTTGCAGTGTGACTAGCATAGGTGATAGAGATTTGGTGTGGAATAAAACCTTGGAAATCAAACTTGGGGGTCTCCAGACCCCATCAACTTTTCAGAGGAGATAGTTGGCATGTGGAGCTGGCATGATGGTCTGTCAATACTTTAGATAATCGACTCTATATTTCTCACAGCTGGTGTGAATTTGCTTGTAGCTGTTATTTGCTTTTTAAAGAGCTAGGTTTATGGAAACCATTGATTTGGGCCTCTAGAAGGACCTGGGACAGCTTAAATTCCCGGAATAGAAATAAGAAATCCAGATGTTCTCATCCTCCAGCCCCATGGTGTATATACCTGCAGCCTCTTTTCGGATTCCCTCCCTTGGTTCTGGACACAAGACATGGACTGCGGTAAGCCCAGACCTGTCTCACGGTACATTCGCTGCAGCTGGTTCTTGCACTGAGGACATGAAGACGGGGAGTTAACCAATACAATGGATAAGGTAACGTTGACCACCTGTTCTGTGCACGTTTTAATAATTAATTATAACGATTAATTTAACTTCCTTTTGTATTCACGCAGTTTTCTTGACTGCATTGTTGTCATGTTAAAGCCTTCTGCTAAATTTTAATAAAGCGCAAGTCCAGTTTTGGACACCAATGCCTATTGCTGACTGTGTCCCTGTTTGGGAGATTTCCTTTCGTTTTCTGTTCCAGTGACAGAAGAGGATGCGATGTCTTTCATACATTATAGTACCTGCCCCTTGCCACTAAAGAAAAAAAATCCTGTGCTTTTAAAAATGCCAAGAAGTTTTTATTTTGGTTGGGCCAGCTGGTAATGTGTTGCGGAATTTATGATGTATGTTGTGATGCTTTAAATGTATGCAGTTTGCCATGAATAGTTGACTTGGATTGTAAAATGACATCTGCTGTGCAAGAATGTCATTACTGACCCCCTGCTAAAAATGCTGATTGCCTTGTTGGGTCTGGTTTCAATGCTTCTGTCCGGCTATCTCCTACACTGGTTGGCTTAAAGCGGAGTTCCGGGCACAAAATCGATCTTTTTTTTTTTTGTGCCCGTCCGCTTGTTCTCCTTCACCTGAAAAGGAATTGGATAGTTAGGTTTTTTTTTTTTTTTTTTTTTTTTTTTTTTTTTTTTTTTACTCACCTTGTAATTGTAGACCGAATATACTCACCTATTCTTCACTTCCTCCCTCTGCGCCGTGGCTCCGCCGTCATTTCCTGGCTTGCAATGATTCCTGGGAGCTGAACGTCATAGCTCCCAGGAATCAATGCAACGGCACCGGCCCCGCTCGTCACTTCCGGGGCGACGCTGCATTCCCTGCTAAACAGCTTCTGGGCATGCCCAGAAGCTGTGGAGGAATGCGGCGCCGCACCGGAAGTGACGAGAGGGGCCGGTGCAGGCGCATTCTGGGAGAAGAGGACGCGGAAGAAGACGCAGAAGAGGATCGCGCCGGCTTCAGCTGCCCACAAGAGAGATGGCAACGCTGTGGAAGAAATTTTATAAGTGAGTATTTCTTCTTGCAGGTAAGTATGAACCGGGACAGATCAGAGGTTAGCCATTGTGGAATGTACTAGCCCTGACTGTTCCGGGGGTATGTTCACTGAAAATTTTATTCTGTGCCCGGAACTCCGCTTTAAGGCAATCCCTGAAAACTCATCTCTTCAGGGAAGCCTATCACGCCTCCAACTAATCTTTTTATCACTTCCATCAGCTTATTCAGTCACAACCTTTTGTAACACTTGCCCCACCCTATTGGATTGTTACCTCCAGAGCTTTTTTTCTCAGAGGATAGGTGCAGGAACTCCCCTTTCTAAGTTACTTTGTGTCTCTGTTCCCTACCCACCTTCGAGCACTAACCCTTGGTTCCACCCCTACCCACCTCTGAGCACCGACCCTTGGATCCACCCCCTACCCAGCTTCCAGTACAGCACCTTTTAGAGAATATAGAGCCAAGTATAATTTTGTAGTATAATGTATGGAATTTAGTTATGATAACAAGAAAAGCAATAAAATTGACCCCCCCTCCAGCAGCAATAGACCCCCCACCCCCCAGCAGCAGCAAACGATCTCCCAGCAGCCAGCATCAATAGACTCTCTAGCAGCCAGCAACAGTAGACCCCCTCCCCAAACAGTAGATCCCTTCCAGCAACAATTAACCCCCAGTATCAAAAGATCCTCCACCAGCAACAATAGATTTTCATGCAAAAATATATCCCCTCCAGCATCAATAGATCCCCCTGCAGCAAGCATCAGTAGACCCTCCAGCACCCCTTGCCATGGCATAAATTCAGTGCTGGAGGTGCCGGAACTGCGTTCCCCCCGCGTTCCCGCTGAAAAAAGCCCTGGTTACCTCTCTTAACCCTCTTGTATTGAATAGTATTGTAACTGTACTGTCTTCCTTTTTATATTGTAAAGCGCTGCATAAACTGTTGGCGCTATATAAATCCTGTATAATAATAATACTTCGGAGAGCTGTCTATGGGCATTATCCTTGTTTTGTAGCGATCTCCTTTCACTTCCTGTTGAATCTCCGGGACGGGAAAAGCAAGGAAACCTCTATACGAGGCGCAAACCGCAAAAAATAAACTGACCAGGCTTTTAACTTTTCCTTATTGTATTTAAAACAAAAAAGGTTTAACTACAGTGCATTGCGAAAGTATTCGGCCCCCTTGAACTTTTCGACCTTTTGCCACATTTCAGGCTTCAAACATAAAGATATAAAACTGTAATTTTTTGTGAAGAATCAACAAGTGGGACACAATCATGAAGTGGAACGAAATGTATTGGATATTTCAAACTTTTTTAACAAATAAAAAACTGAAAAATTGGGCATGCAAAATTATTCAGCCCCCTTAAATTAATACTTTGTAGCGCCACCTTTTGCTGCGATTACAGCTGTAAGTCGCTTGGAGTATGTCTCTATCAGTTTTGCACATCGAGAGACTGAAATTTTTGCCCATTCCTCCTTGCAAAACAGCTCGAGCTCAGTGAGGTTGGATGGAGAGCGTTTGTGAACAGCAGTTTTCAGTTCTTTCCACAGATTCTCGATTGGATTCAGGTCTGGACTTTGACTTGGCCATTCTAACACCTGGATATGTTTATTTGTGAACCATTCCATTGTAGATTTTGCTTTATGTTTTGGATCATTGTCTTGTTGGAAGACAAATCTCGGTCCCAGTCTCAGGTCTTTTGCAGACTCCATCAGGTTTTCTTCCAGAATGGTCCTGTATTTGGCTCCATCCATCTTCCCATCAATTTTAACCATCTTCCCTGTCCCTGCTGAAGAAAAGCAGGCCCAAACCATGATGCTGCCACCACCATGTTTGACAGTGGGGATGGTGTGTTCAGGGTGATGAGCTGCGTTGCTTTTACGCCAAACATAACGTTTTGCATTGTTGCCAAAAAGTTTGATTTTGGTTTCATCTGACCAGAGCCCCTTCTTCCACATGTTTGGTGTGTCTCCCAGGTGGCTTGTGGCAAACTTTAAACAACACTTTTTATGGATATCTTTAAGAAATGGCTTTCTTCTTGCCACTCTTCCATAAAGGCCAGATTTGTGCAGTATACGACTGATTGTTGTCCTATGGACAGAGTCTCCCACCTCAGCTGTAGATCTCTGCAGTTCATCCAGAGTGATCATGGGCCTCTTGGCTGCATCTCTGATCAGTCTTCTCCTTGTATGAGCTGAAAGTTTAGAGGGACGGCCAGGTCTTCGTAGATTTGCAGTGGTCTGATACTCCTTCCATTTCAATATTATCGCTTGCACAGTGCTCCTTGGGATGTTTAAAGCTTGGGAAATCTTTTTGTATCCAAATCCGGCTTTAAACTTCTCCACAACAGTATCTCGGACCTGCCTGGTGTGTTCATTGTTCTTCATGATGCTCTCTGCGCTTTAAACGGACCTCTGAGGCTATCACAGTGCAGGTGCATTTATACTTGATTACACACAGGTGGATTCTATTTTTCATCATTAGTCATTTAGGTCAACATTGGATCATTCAGAGATCCTCACTGAACTTCTGGAGAGAGTTTGCTGCACTGAAAGTAAAGGGGCTGAATAATTTTGCACGCCCAATTTTTCAGTTTTTTTATTTGTTAAAAAAGTTTGAAATATCCAATAAATTTCGTTCCACTTCATGATTGTGTCCCACTTGTTGATTCTTCACAAAAAATTACAGTTTTATATCTTTATGTTTGAAGCCTGAAATGTGGCAAAAGGTCGAAAAGTTCAAGGGGGCCGAATACTTTCGCAAGGCACTGTAAATCCTGTATAATAATAATATCGGCGCCGATGTCCGATCCTAATATCGGATCGGTGCATCCCTACTCCCACCATAGGATGCTCTGAAATATTGTGATTTCTAGATATGAGAAACATCAAGATGTTATACGCATTGGTTCTAAAATATCAGGGATCTGATATTCCTCACAGTTTTCTTCAATTGTCATTGATACTCCATAGAAATACTAATACCTGTTAAAAAATGCAGGTCCCTGTCAGTGGGTATCTTTGAATTGATTGATATGTTCATGTAAAGGAAAGCATCATCATACCCAAAATTCTACTGTTCTTGGTCATCAGAACTCCATTGTGGCCTGAATAAATTTAAAGTTGAGTTTGGGGGACTAACCTTTTGAGTCTAGAGCAGGAGCAGCTAGTTAATGAGAGTTCCATAGGCCCTAGGGTTCCTTTAGCTATGGCTATCTGACTTCTCATTTGATGGCGCTGGCATAGGTGTCGGCATGGTTCCTGGGCCAACGCCACATGGCAGAGTTAATGGCATGGCAACAATGATCTTTCAGCCATGTGGAAAAATGTAGATTACTGCTCATAGTGTCAACGGTCCCTTAAGGGGATTTTCTTCCTCCTATTCGACCAACGTAAGGGGCATTTTCCCACCGACCCTCAATGAACTCGTTTTAGTAGGGGTTCTGCAAAACTTTAAATAGATTTCAAGGGTTCTCAGGAGTAAAAAGGTTGAGAATGACTGGTCTACAAAATCGCTCTGATTTATTTGACCCTTTTTCGCTGCCAGGTCCATACAGACCTGACTTTTTGTCCCCTATGTGACGAGGAAAAAAAAAAGTTAAGCAAAAAAAATTATTATATATATATATTTTTTTTTTTTTGCAAAAAAAATTGTTACACCCAAGCACATAAAATCCCCCACCTATATATGCAGGTATGAATGTAAACTCATGCATCTGGGATGCCTACTCGGGAAAAGGCACACTGGAGTAAGAACAATAATTCTAGCACCAGACCTCCTCCTTACAATAAACTGATGACCTATAGGGGGGCTATTGAAGCGTCGCCTATAGAAATTTAGGGTACTAAAGTTTGATGCTATTTCATGGGAGCACGTAAATTTAAGGTTTGACATGTTGGGTATCTATTTACTCAATGCAAACTCGTCTTTTATATGTTACCAAAAATTTGGGTCGTTTATTACGTTTGTTTGCCCTAAAATTCACTTTAGTGTGTGTGTTTGGTTTTTTTTTTTTTTTTTTTACTGAAATTATGGCAGCAGGAGGCCAGCTTTTCGTTAAAATCGGTCCCAGCGCCGCATTCACCGAAGGATAACCTTTTTAGGCGGTGGGAAGTGATCCTGTCCAATTTGTGGCTAGGTAGGAGGCCAAGCAAGATGGCCCCCACTTGGCTCTATGTCCTTGGAGGCCAGGAGCGACGCCTGATGTCACTTTCATAGTTACATAGTAGGTGAGGTTGAATAAAGACAATAGTCCATCCAGTTCAACCTGTGTAGGTGTGTGTGGCCATAATCATCTCACATAGCCCTGAATGTTCTGATCCTTGAGATGTACATCTAAGAGTCTTTTGAAAGCCACCATACTTCCCGCAGAAACCACCTCTTGTGGTAGAGAATTCCACAATCTTGTAGCCCTAACAGTAAAGAACCCCCCTCGTTGCCTGAGGTTAAAACGCTTCTCCTCTAATTGCATTGTATGCCCTCGAGTCCTCGTGCAATCCCATCACTTTTTTGTTTTGAATGAGCAATGCACGTTCGCTGCGGCCATGTACACGGTTCTATGCACACTTTACTATAAAGCTGCACCATTCTGGATAAAATGAGAATCCTGATTTTCTTTTTTTTTTTTTGCTTCGAGTAAAGATCACGATTCTCAGCGTAGCATCATCTTTCACATTTTACATTTTTACAAACAAATTGGTTTAACTTCACTGTTTATTTTTTTTTTTTGTAGTTTTTTTCCAAAAAAGTGCGTTTGAAAATCCACTGCGCAAACACAGTGTGACATAAAATATTGCAACAACCACCATTTTATTCTCTAGAGTCTCTGCTGAAAAAAAATGTGTGTATGTGTATATGTGTGATTTAATATATATATATATATATATATATATATATATATATATATATATATATATATATATATATATATGTATGTATGTATATGTGTGTGTGTGTTTGGGGGTTCTAAACGATTTTTTAACAAAAAATACAGATATTTACTTGTAAACAACAAATGTCAGAAAAAGGCCTGGTCTTCAAGTGGTTAAACGTATACAAAAATTTGGCAGCAAAAAAGGGGTTCCCTGGGGTATGTTTGATTAGAGAAGATACATGACTCTGGAAGTTTCTACTATGCTTACAATCCAGACATTTCCTGTTGGAAACTAACTGCAAAGTCATTCAGCTGCTTAATTTGCACTTCTATAGGTGTGTACTGCAGACATTGCACAGCAAGGGGCTGCCTATTGGTTAGCAGTTGATAATGCATGTATGTGATGGATCATATGGGCTTTAAATGTATGCATGTGCAACTTTTGAAACAGAAAGGCACTGGTGGATATATACGTAGATCAGAAAAAATGCTTATAAATCCTTTTTTTTAAATTTATTTTTGTTTTATTTTTTTTATAAAGGATCGCATATCCTCTATTCTCAGCTGCACAAAAGCTGGGGGAGGGGAAGCTGCAGTACACTAAGCTTGCCAGTAAATGGCTGTGCGGGGAGGGGTCACGACAAGTCTGATCATTGAAGGAGAGAGGGCTGAGTTCCAAGCATAGCTAGATAACTGACCTCAGTGTGTTCTCCTGCTTAGTGTGGTCAGTTCTCATAAAAAAGCAGAGGGACTGGCAGGATCACCAGGAATTTCACACAAAGGAAGCAATACAGAGAACCAAGAGAACCGGATACTTTCTCATACAAGTACATGGTACAGCAGGCACATATCAGGAATATGAAATGTTGGGGTAACAAGCGCTTTCACTTCCTTCCCCCTACTTGCTCCCCCTTTCCCTTCACATTTTGAATATATATATATTTTTTTTTAACCTCGTGTATTTGTGCTGCAAAAGAGACTTAACCACTTGCCGCCTGCTCACCGTCAAATGACGCCGGATCGGTGCAGCTCTCGTTCTGGGAGGACGTCCTATGACGGCAAAACAAAACGGCCTCTCTCCCGCACAAGATTTTCTGTCTTTTTTTTTTTTTTTTTTTGTAAGAAATAAAAAAAAAACAATGGTGATTAAATACCACCAAAAGAAAGCTCTATTTGTGTGAAAAAAATAATAAAAATTTCATAAGGGTACAGTGTAGCATGACCGCGCAATTGTCATTCAAAGTGTGACAGCGCTGAAAGGTGAAAATTGGCCTGGGCAGGAAGGGGGTTAAAAGGGCACTGTATTGAAGTGGTTAAAGTGCTTATGTATGATCGCTTAGTCTTAAACTGACGTTATTCCCTAACTTCCTGCTCACTGAAACATATAATGTCATCACACACCCAGCCAGACATGACCTCACCCTTCCATTGAATCCCAACAGGAAATAGTTTATACGTTTTGGGTAGGAAATAAATAAAAGAAGCCTTGTTTCTAAATCTAACATTGGTATAGGCATGTGTTACTGTTCTAGTTCCCGTAATATTCTCATATACCTCCAGATATGTCCAATTCATCTTCATAATAAAAAGATAAAAACACCAAAATACAACTTTTTTTTTTTATATATACTTTTGACTCTCTGTATATAAGCACCTTTTAAGGTGTTTGTGTTTACCGCATGTTGGTGGGCTGAAGCTCAAGCTGATTGGAGTCTTAGATACACCAGTAGTTTGTCCATGTAAGTTATTGATTGCATTAGCAGAGTACTGGACGCGATCAGCTCTGATTATAATTATATTATAAACAGTGGATCCTTGTAAAACTGAAAAAACACAGCGCTTGCAAATATATTATAAGGTGCCTATAATATCCAAATGCATAATAGAAAAAGTTCAAGAAATAAAAGTCCAAATTTCATGTGCAAAAAATACAAGGTACAACCTTGAGTGCAACTAAAAATAAGGTGCTGATAGTGCTAAATTGTTGTGCAAAATCTAATAATAATGGTGCTCCTGTGCAAGTGCTGAAGTGCTCCAAGAATAATCACTGGTGCCAGGTGACTTTGATCCCCTTCAGAGACCCCACTAACCAGAATGGATGGACCCTTGTCAGGGGTCATAAACGCTTGTGGTCAAAAAGTTCCTCCAAACTGTCTCCCTGGTTGGTTAGAACACACAACCTGGCAAATCCTCTCCTTGATGGAAAGTGCACTGTGCTGGAATGTATGCTCGAAAAAAGGAAGTTTGGTTCCTCAAGCCAAAGAAAAGAAAGGTGGGATTTTGTAGGCAAAGGTGAACTATGTCAATTTTATTAAAAGATATACACATACATATAGTAAGGTGGAGAAAAAACAAAAACAAAAAAACTGAGTAATTCATGTAACAGGTTTACAGATTATTATGAACCATTTTACTTATTAAACATTGGAGTGGTGATTCCCGGTTGTAGAACTGGGGTTCCGACGCGTTTCGGCACTATTAGCCTTTATCAAGGAACAAATACCACCATTTTCTATAAAGTGAAAGGTGAAGAAAATGCAAAAAATTAGTGACTTATTGTGATAGGTCATATCAACAAAAGCAAAATAACAGTATGACATCATTTTTTGTTTGTGTACCTAGATTCCAGGATTTAGTTGTGCCCATGAAGCAGCGGGAGGGTTCTCCAGTCCCAAAAGCCCACCAGGCTTGTGACTGGATCCTGGGCCTATTGGGTCTGCAAAGAGTGAATTTATTTAGTACAAGTAGGTAATGCCTAGTCTTGTTGAGGCTAGAAAAAAAGGGGGGGAGGGGGGGGGGGTTTTCCCTCAGGTTATACAATAATCTCTTGAGGATGGATGAAAGCCTGTGGTGTGTAGAAACCGCACTTCTATGTGGTGCCTCAAAACACCTGGTTTCCCTAGGAGGATGGACACAATTTTTTACATAGGGAGTGAGGTGTATATAATAGAAAAAAACTTGGTGTGCAGACAAAAGACTCACGTTTGAGACTGTGAAAGACATTTGTTGTTCTCCAAAAAAGTCACTGGGAAAGGCACCTGTAGCCCTGTGTTGGGAAAGAGGTTTTTTGTTTTCCTTGTAATTTATTCATAAAATAAACATTCCTCTCAGAACTAATGCCGAGGAGAAAAAGGAAAAAAAATAATTGCTTACTTTGGGTTTTTAGAGATCCCCAGAAAAAATCCTTAATTCAAGGGGTCAAGGAGAGAAACTCTTCTTTCTAAGGGTGCAGGGTCCATAGGTAAGTGTCTGCTGAGTAAGGAAATATAACAATTTTTTAAAAAAAGGTGGTGTGGATGTAGATACAAGTTTGGCCAGCAGATGGTGCTGAGCCAAAACTTACTTTGGTGCAGGCAGGTTCCCTGGGATGAAGGAGGTTGAGGTGTTAGCATGCAGACCGGCGGCTCCTGGATCTTCACTCCTCGCTGGGTGGAGCGTGAGTGAGATCCTGTGGATCCCCGGCGTCCTTTTATCCCGGTCGCGCATGCGCGGTACCGCACTGCGTGACGCCGATGTGGAGCGTCATGTACTCCAGCCGCACATAGTGCGTGCTTTTCAACAGGCTGCGCGCGCAGCCTGTCAGTGTTGTGACGCGGCTGGGCATGATCGGAAGCCGCCGACACGGAGAGTGGAGCCAGTCTTGTCCCAGCGTGCTGCTGGGTGGCTGTGAGAGCCTGAGATCTAACGCTGGTTCCTGGTAAAGCCCGAGGGGGGCTTACCGTGCCGGGTACAAGGTCTGGGTGGCAATTTAGGCACATGGTCTTCCCCCCGCAGTAGAGGGTCAAAAGATCACTGGAATGCTGGACACAATTACAGTAATGCAATATATTCACTGTGAGAAAAAACTTGTTTGTAATAAAATCTTAAATCAAGGTCAACAGGAACAAAGTAAATTAAAGTGTATAGGAGAATACCTCCTACATTGTAATAGAGCAATCTGGCACTATAGAGCAAGGGGGGAATTTCTGGTTCGGAGCGATCTGGGGGTGAATTTTGACCCAAAGGTGGAAAAAAGGAGTCTGATACCCCGTAATCTATAAAGAGCGGGGAAAATAAAAATAAAAAATAAAAAAAGTGGAAAAAGTAATAATAACAATAAAAAACACGATGGAAAACGATGAAAAATTATAATGAGGTTGTATGAAGAGGGGGTTGAGAGTTTGTTGTTCTAGTCCGTTTTGCCTGATGAGAATCCCTCCAAAAATGCACGGTAACTCTCATTTTCATTTAGTCCTGAAAATTGTTATATTTCCTTACTCAGCAGACACTTACCTATGGACCCTGCACCCTTAGAAAGAAGAGTTTCTCTCCTTGACCCCTTGAATTAAGGATTTTTTCTGGGGATCTCTAAAAACCCAAAGTAAGCAATTATTATTTTTCCTTTTTCTCCTCAGCATTAGTTCTGAGAGGAATTTTTATTTTATGAATAAATTACAAGGAAAACAAAAAACCTCTTTCCCAACACAGGGCTACAGGTGCCTTTCCCAGTGACTTTTTTGGAGAACAACAAATGTCTTTCACAGTCTCAAACGTGAGTCTTTTGTCTGCACACCAAGTTTTTTTCTATTATATACACCTCACTCCCTATGTAAAAAATTGTGTCCATCCTCCTAGGGAAACCAGGTGTTTTGAGGCACCACATAGAAGTGCGGTTTCTACACACCACAGGCTTTCATCCATCCTCAAGAGATTATTGTATAACCTGAGGGAAAACCCCCCCCCCCCTCCCCCCCTTTTTTTCTAGCCTCAACAAGACTAGGCATTACCTACTTGTACTAAATAAATTCACTCTTTGCAGACCCAATAGGCCCAGGATCCAGTCACAAGCCTGGTGGGCTTTTGGGACTGGAGAACCCTCCCGCTGCTTCATGGGCACAACTAAATCCTGGAATCTAGGTACACAAACAAAAAATGATGTTATACTGTTATTTTGCTTTTGTTGATATGACCTATCACAATAAGTCACTAATTTTTTGCATTTTCTTCACCTTTCACTTTATAGAAAATGGTGGTATTTGTTCCTTGATAAAGGCTAATAGTGCCGAAACGCGTCGGAACCCCAGTTCTACAACCGGGAATCACCACTCCAATGTTTAATAAGTAAAATGGTTCATAATAATCTGTAAACCTGTTACATGAATTACTCAGTTTTTTTGTTTTTGTTTTTTCTCCACCTTACTATATGTATGTGTATATCTTTTAATAAAATTGACATAGTTCACCTTTGCCTACAAAATCCCACCTTTCTTTTCTTTGGCTTGAGGAACCAAACTTCCTTTTTTCGAATATATCCAGGGATGATGGCTACACTAATTTTATATGTATATCTCTAAAAACCACCCCCAGCTGGAATGTATGCTCTTTCAATATAATGGCCCTGGGCAGCAGTCCTTAAATGTGACGACTGCATTTGTTTTCATTTTTAAAGTTTTTTTTTTTTTTTTTTTTTTTTTTTTTTTATATTTTCCTATAGTTGTCACCCTATCACCGCCTCTCCGAGTCAAAGCTGTACAGGAAGAGAGCCTTTTTTTTCCGTTTTTTTTAAAGCTTTATTTCCCACATCAAAAAGAAATATACTCAAAATGTGTAATACTTGAACGAGGCAGAAAAAGTATAACAGAGATGCAGCCGCATGCGTTCCACGGAGAACCAGGAAGTGACGTCAGAAAGTGCCGAACCGGAAGTACGTCGACGCGTTTCGCCCTCCCACTTGGGCGTTGTCAAAGACATCACTTCCGGCCATTGGCCATGTTTTTATACTTTATTGGGGACACACCTCATATATATCCAGTGCTCCTTACAAGACACACGATCGCCCATATTATACTATATCGAAGGTGTGATCTAATATCCGGTGTTCCTTATACAAATATCAGTCTAAAAATATCCGGCCTCACTTCCTGTTTATAGTTGACGATAAATTTATTAATTTACTCCCTCAATAAAACCATTTATTAAAAATATAAATATAGATGTACTATCCTATATAATGTATATGAGTATTTAAAAAAAATATTTTATAGAAGTAAAAAATCTTGTAAATTCATATATATATAATATATAATATTATCATGAAATATGTCTATATTCCAGTAATTGATATAAAAACGGACAATAAGTACAGACAATAAGTATAATGTGTCATTTCCCCTCCAGAGGAATAGACAAAACATTTTTTTATAGGTTGGTAAAATTAATAACAATTAGGAAAATATTTATAATAATAAAAAAAAAATTTAAATAAATAAAAAATTATTAAATATATTCAGAAAAAAAGTATTTTGAAAAATTATATAAAATAAAATAAAAAATGAACAAATATGGTATTAATATAGATAGTCACTAAATTATAAAATCAGCAATTTAAAACTATTAAGATAAATGTAAAATGTCAAATTCACCAGTTTGAAAGGAAACAATTTAGGTCCAAATCTATGTTGAGGCCCCTCGGCTGGAGGGTCCCCAAACAGTGGATCCACTGCATTTCATTTTGAGAAAAGGATCTCTTAAGGTTAACCCCCCCCCCCCCCCCCAATGTGCCTCTACTTTGTCAATACCACAGAAGGTCAAACCACTGGGATACTGGTTGTGGTTTGACAGGCTGTGGTTCCTGTATCCTTTTTTTTTTTTAAATATTATTTACATGTTCCCTCAACCTTATCCTCAACTACCTAGTGGTTCTCCCCACATACTGAAGTCCACAGGGACAAGAAAGCAAGTAGGTGACATTTGTGGAGCCACATGTAATAAATGTATTGATAGTGTATGTTTTTCCTTGGGAATGGGATCTAAACTCAGTAGTTTTCCTCTTACGATTTTTGGATGTTCTACAGATCATGCATTTACCACAGCTATAGAAACCTACTTGGTCCAAAAAAGTAAATGTTTTCACTGGAGGGTTGGTGACATTGTGTGCCAACCTTAGTCTCAAAGTCTTTGGTTTGCTATAAATAAAACTAGGTTTGACTGGTAAAATCATTTTTCAAACCTCATCTTTTAACAGAAGTTAACAATGTTTTTTAATGATCTTTTCTAGTTGGGAGTGTTGGCATGTGAAGCCTGTTAGAAAAGCTGTACCAAAATATTTGGTTTTAGTTTTTCTATTTTGGAAAAGGTCTTTTCTTTCAGCCCCGGTTCACACTTGTGCGTGTGCGGGGTTCGCATGTAATGTCGGAGCGCACTGCTCCGACATTACCTGCGATCAGCTGTGCGGTGCGAGTTTAGCCATACAAACTGTATGGCTAAATTCGCATCGCTCCCTCAGCAAACACGCACAGGAGGCATTTTTGCAGCCGCATCAGGATCGGATCGCACAGCGGTTCACACTTGTGCGATCCGATCCTCTGCGAACTGCACGATCGCACTGCGATATGCGATCAAACTGGGGGTGTCGTTAAGATTTCATTGACACCCCCAGCGTATCGCATATGGCAGTGTGAACTGCCGGGGGTGCGTGTGCGATGCGGGAACAGGCTGCGAGTTTGCAGCCTTCCCGCACTCGCATCAGTGTGAACCGGACCTCAATCTCCTTTACTGAATTATTGGTGGTGATTAGGTCTTTGGTCTTATACCCTTTTTCTTTAAATCTTTCCACAAGTGTGTTTGCCTGTTGGTCTTCATCTAAATTGCAATTTCTTCTCACCCTCAGCATCTGGCTCTTAGGAATAGAATTTAGCCATCTAGGATGATGGCTGCTCCCTAGTGGGATATAGCCTTTGCTATCTACCTCCTTGAAAAGGGTCTTGGTAAATAGCTTTCCATTAATTTTAAAGATCAACAGGTCAAAGAAATTTAATGACTGTATACTGCTAGTGTCTGAAAAAGAGATCCCATACTGGTTTTCACCTTGCCAGTGTATCTTGTGATCCTCTCCAGACTACAAAGATATCGTCAATATACCTTTTATTCACCATAAGCTCAGGAGGTTTATTAGTGAAAATGGCTTAATTTTCTCGCTTGCTCATAAATATGTTTGCTATGGAAGGGGCATACTTGGCTCCCATAGCCACACCCTTTTTTTGTCTGAAGAATTTCTTTTCATGCCAAAAAAAGTTATGGCTCATGGCAAGGTCTAGAGCTTGTAGGAGAAATTATTTTTGTTTTGTTTTCAACTCAGTCTGATCAAGAGCCCATTTTGCCCCCTCCAGAGCATGACGCTGTTGTATGTTAGTGTACAGGGAATTGACGTCTATACTTACTAAAAAAATCATTGTCATTAACATCTATCCCACTCAACAACTCCATTAGATGTTTTCCATCGTTCAGGTAAGCCTGTCCCTGTTGCGCCAATGGCTGAAAAAAACAGTCTAGGTATTCGTCCAATCGTGAAAACAAAGAATCCACCCCGCTGACTATCGGTCTCCCAGGGGGTATATCTTTATTCTTATGAATTATGGGCAACTGGTATATAACTGGAATTTTGGGTGCATCCGGTATTAAATATCTACTTTCCTTCTTATTCAAAATGTCTTCCTTACTTGCCCATTTTACCAATTTGGTGAGTTTGACTTTGTATTTATTTGTAGGGTTGCCTTTAAGTTCTTCATATGTATCTTTGTCACCTACCAATCTATTTAACTCTTCTAGACAGTCCTTTTTGTTTAGGATGACCAGCCCTCCTTTATCAGCCAATCTGATCACTATATCTTTCCTTTTCTCTAACATTTTGAGTCCCCTCTCAATGTCTTCTTTTTTTCTAGATGGCTTTATTCTCATATTTTCCAAATCCTTTTCAACCAAGGTTTTAAAAACTTCTACGAATTTATTGTTGGTCAGCTTAGGATTAAAAATCGATTTATTTCGTAGTCTAGTATGTGTAAAGTTCTCTGTTTGTTGGATTTCACTAAATTGTTTCCCTGCATAGTGTTTTTTAATATTTATTTTTCTGATGAATTTTTGTAAGTCAATATACGTGTCGAATTTGTTAAAATTTTTGTCCGGGGGAAAATTTTAAGCCTAATTTTAATACTTTAAGTTCATCATCTGTAAAAATAACATAACTTAAGTTAAATATTCCTTCCATTAAGTTTCTCTTTCTTTTTCTTCCCTCCTCTGCAGCCTCTTGTCCTTCTCTTTCCTCTCTGTGGGATTGGGGTAGTCCCATATATTGCCAAGTTCTCCACTCCTCTCTCCTGTCTGGTTGATAATAATTCGCTCCCCTTCCCCTGGGGTTGGGTTCTCCCCTCCCTCTCCAGGGGGGTCTGCCAGACCCTCTCCTCTGAAAATCCCCTCTCCCTTATTGGGGGCAGAGTGGTCTCCACGTTTCCGCCTATAGCCACCATTATAGTAGGGCCGCGGTGTTCCCTGGTACCCCCTATAGTTGTTATTATAACCATGGAAGTTGTAATGTTGATCTTGGGGGGGATTCAATTCTAAGGGGCTCAAATCTGTTATAGGTGGAAACACCATATTGTGGTGTTCTAGGCTCGAGCCTTTCATAGGGTGCACCATTGGGATGGGAGCCCCCATCCCTAGGCCTGGTGGTATTGGGATCCCCCAATCCACCAGGTGTAGCAACAATAGAATAGGGATATTCCCTTTCTATTGAAGATGCCCTGGAGGTTCCCTCTTGTGCATTTTGATCCTCTTGCCACTTATATTTTTTTAGACTTGTAGTCATTGGAATCCCTAAGATATATTTTTTCATTTTTTTTTTTCCTTATCTACTTTTTCCACAAGCTCCTGTAGTTTCTTCATTTTTATCTTTAAACTCAGTGGTCTCTTCCAAGTTAGTAAATTTTATACTTATTAGTTTAAGTTTTTTCTCCCTCCTAGAGATGAGTAGTTTCAATAACCTTCTCTCCGTGAGGTTGAAAAAGGTGAACCACTCCTCTTCTAAGGCCTTATCTTTGAGACCATCATTGGGGGCTACATCCCACCTTAGTCTTCTGGGGGTCATACCATCCTTTTTATATATTTATTCAAGGTAAAGATGTCCCACCAGGTCCTAACTTGTTTGTCTAAAAAAACTCATGAGTTGTTTAAAATCTTGGTTTAAACTTAATCCCACATTGCTTTGTGAAAAAAAGTAATCCGCATTAAAATTCCTACTACCTACTAATACAGTAATGCACTGTCACTGTACTAATTACACTTGCTGGGAAGGGGTTATACATCTAGGGCGAACAAAGGGTTAAATGTATGCCTAGCTAGTGTTTGTGTACACAGTGTGATGCTTTTACTAAGGTAAGAGATGGATTTTATTCCCTGAGCAGGGAAAGAAAATCAATGAATCCCCCCGTCAGAACGGAGCTCTGCCTTGTTTACATAGGCAGAGCTCCATTCTGTGCATTTTCTGGACGATCGGCAGACATCCATTGGCTGGCACCCACTGTTTGGCTTCTGCTGTGACAAATCACAGCAGAAGCTGTGCGCCCCCTAACCGAAAGTGATTCTGCACAGCGCCGCCGCTCTGTAGCAGTAAATCTGCAAGCAATTATTTTTGCTCGACTAGGCGTGGATCAACTTCTTTCTCCAATTAGCAAAGCTCATGCTCCCCGCTGATTGGAGAGCTCTAGGTCTAACTGTGCTGAACCATTAAAGAGAGACAAAGAGCAAGGGTCCTTCTCTAAAACATGCTTTTCTACTCAGGCTGTGTCTGCTCTCGGCGAAAAACAAGGTTCCAAACACCTTGGAACAATTCAGTAAAGCATTTGCAACATTTTTCTAGTGGTATGCTCTCTTTAGCCTTCGTTCAAATTGGAGTGACAGGTCAGATCACATGACAAGTCGCACCCTATTGCCTGCAATCCGTACTGTTCATATCGGTGCAACGCCGACTTTGCAGTGCCGCACCAATTTGAAAAAGTAGTTCCTGCACTACCTTTGCACTACTTTCAGGCAAAGTTGAACGATTTCAAAGCTGCAGTCAATGTGAACGAGGGCTAAAAAAAGTCATGTACCTAATTTATGAAAGCCTTGCAACAGTTTTATTAGGAGTTGTGTCAAATGCAATAGATTTAGGTAGCTTCTTATTTGCACCACTTTGAATATGTGTGGCTATTGCCGCAACTAATTTAAATAGAATCACTGCAAGTTCATAGATAAAAAAAAAACTGGAGGTCATTAGGACCAACTCTAAGTTGGTGTACATGGACAGGCCAGTGCTCAAAATGGGGCCTCTGTGTAGAAGAAGAGCAAGGCATGTCTCTGTTGGGAAGCCTACGTGAATATGACAGCTTTCCTCTCAGGGTTTGCTGGTTGCTAGAATGCTGGCATTCTAGCAACTGGTGACCCATCCCTGGTACCATTCAGCTGCTGGTCAGGAGATTCCCTGGTTGGCAGCTGAATGTAAGCAAAGGGGTTAGGGATGCTAGCTAAAGTTAACCAAATATGGCAATGACCACTGGTGCCCCTTATAAAATTAGAGTAGCATCAAAAAGTTAATTATTTCAGTAATTCAATTCAAAAAGTGAAACTCATATTTTTTATAAAGATGCGTTACACACCGAGTGCTATATACGGTATTTCAAGCATTTCTTTCTTTAAATTGTGGTGATTATGGCTTACCGCTAGGGAAAACCCAAAATTCAATATCTCAGAAAAGCAGAAGATTACATAAGACCAATAAAAAAAAAGGGGATTTTTAATACAGAAACTGAAAATTACTGAATTATGTCCATATACAGTATAGTTTGCACTCAATACTTGGTCGGGGCTCCTTTTGCATGAGTTGCTGCATCAATGCGGCGTGGCATGGAGGCGATCAGCCTGTGGCAATGCTGAGGTGTTATGGAAGCCCAGGTTGCTTTGAGGAGAAGCTGCCCGCCGCCGCCGCTGCTGTTCCAGGTAAGTAAGGGGACACGCACGCTTATCTCTGCATTGGGGGAATGTATGCTGGTCACTGCATTGAAAGGGGCATATACGCTGGTCACTGCATTGAAAGGGGGCATGTACACTGGTCACTGCATTGAAAGGGGCATGTACGCTGGTCACTGCATTGAAAGGGGGCATGTATGCTGGTCACTGCATTGAAAGGGGGCATGTACACTGGTCACTGCATTGAAGGGGGCATGTACCCTGGTCACTGCATTGAAAGAGGCATGTACGCTGGTCACTGCATTGAAAGGGGGCATGTACGCTGGTCACTGCATTGAAAGGGGGCATGTACGCTGGTCACTGCATTGAAAGGGGGCATGTATGCTGGTCACTGCATTGAAAGGGGGCATGTACGCTGGTCACTGCATTGAAAGGGGGCATGCACGCTGGTCACTGTTTTGAAGGGGGCACGCTGGTCACTGTGCATTGAAAGGGGGCACGCTGCTCACTGTGCATTGAAAGGGGGCACGCTGCTCGCTGTGTATTGAAAGAGGGCACGCTGGTCACTGTGCATTGAAAGGGGGCACGCTGGTCTCTCTGCATTGAAAGGGGGCACGCTGGTCTCTCTGCATTGAAAGGGGGCACACTATACCTTAATTACTGAAGGCCCCTTTCACACTTTTGCGACCTCAAAGTCACGCAATTTTTTACAGCGTTTTTTGCCGCAAAGCAATGCCTATTACATTTTTCTGTTTTCGCCCCCCCAAAAAATTTTGAGCACCAGCCGCCACTGCATTCAGCTACCAGGTGGGGAGTCTCCTACTCCACATCTTCAGTGACATCCCCCACCAGGCCTCCATGCTACAAATTCATGTATCTGTTTACATGAATCTGTTGCAAGCACCAACATTTGTTACATGGCGTCTTAAGTGTCTACCGCACTCTATAAATTCCTGGGTATCTGTTTTCATACACATGGAATGTTTGTAACTAATTTAAACTGAAAGTTCAGTTTCACTTCTGTCAACTGGTTTTGTTTGCTTCAAACAGGGTTTGCATTCATTTACAAGTCTAGTGGAATGTAAAATCACTTGAACAACCTAGGTCAGAAGATCAACTGCAGGTCAAATGCCCCGTCAATGAATTCTGAATGGTCTCCAAATGAGGGGGATTTACTAAAAACTGGAGAGTGCAAAATCTGGTGCAGCTCTGCATAGAAACCAGGTTTTTTGTGTCAAAGCTTAACCACTTGCCGCCAAATCACGTACCTGGTAGATCTTCAAGTGGTTGTACCAGGGTGATGCCTACAGCTGTACCGTTTTTTCGAGCCGAAGGTTAGCTATCTTGTAATAGCTCTCTCGGACTCTCCTGTCCCGACGGAAGACCCACGCTACAAGCTGGCACATCCACCGGCTAGTAGGAGACTCCTACAAAGCCTGAATTGGCTTTGCTCTGGTCTCGGCTATAGTAACCCAGAAGCGATGACCTGACATCACCTCCGGTTACCGGGATGTCAACAGTGCCGTTTTTTTAAAATCGAAAGTATTCAAAAACACCGATCTTGGCGTTTTGAATGCTTTCAAGTGCAGAGGAGCCAATTGGAGTCTTATTGTTTTTATTTTTTTTTTTGTGACCACAATAAAAGTGATCAAAAAGAAGTTAAAGCAACAGTGTCAAATAAAATAAATTAATAATTAAAAAAAATTAATTTAATAAAGTGGCACCTTCTCTCAAAACAAGCGCACAAAGGTGTGCGTCAGTCCCACACGTGCACACACGCAGACAGCAATCGTCCCACATGTGATGTATCCCTGCGAACATCAGATCATGGGCAGTAATTCTTGCACTAGACCTCCTCTGTAAATCTAAAGTTGGTAAACTGTAAAGTGTCACCTATGGTTAGTAAAATTTCATTTGTCGCCAATTTTAACCACTTCCCGCCCGCCCTATTACAAATTGACGGCGGGAACGTGGTTGAGTTATCCTGACCGGACGTCATATGACGGCGGCAGGATAACACCGCTCTGGGCGCCCCCCGGGGGCGCGCAGAGCGGCGATCGGTGATGCGAGGTGTCAGTCTGACACCCTGCATCTCCGATCTCGGTAAAGAGCCTCTGACGGAGGCTCTTTACCATGTGATCAGCCGTGTCCAATCACGGCTGGTCACATAGTAAAACAGGAACAGCCGTTGATCGGCTTTCCTTAGTTCGTGCCTGGCAGGCACGAGTAAAGGAGCGCCGATCGGCGGCTCCCCTGACGGGGGGGTCGGCACTGGTAATCAAATCATTGATTACCAGTGCAGACCCTCGGGGGGGGGGGGATGCCACTAGATCCACCAGGGATGCCACTAGATCCACCAGGCTCACTATGGCCACCAGGGATGGCAATCAGGGCTCAGGGAGCCCCCCATTGCCCTCACCATCAGTGATGCCCACTAGTGTCCTCCCTATCAGTGCTGCCCACAAGTGCCCATCATTGCCATCCTTTAGTGTCGCCCACCAGTGCCCATTATTGCCCACCAGTGCCGCCTATCAGTGCCCATTAGTGCCCATCAGTGCTGCCCGTCAGTGCCGCCCATCAGTGCCCACCAGTGCTGCCTATCAGTGCCCGTCAGTGCCGCCTATCAGTGCCCATCAATGCCGCCTATCAGTGCCCAGCAGTGTCGCCTATCAGTGCCCACCAATGCTGCATATCAGTGCCGCCTATCAGTGCCGCCTATCAGTGCCGCCTATCAGTGCCACCCCATCAGTGCCACCCCATCAGTGCCACCCCATCAGTGCCACCCCATCATTGCCTCCTCATCAGTGCCTGTCAGTGCAGTCTCATCAGTGCTCATCAGTGCAGGAAAAAACTTATTTATTTACAAAATTGTATAACATAAACAAAAAAACTTTTTTTTTTTTCAAACTTTTCTGTCTTTTTTTATTTGTTTAGCAAAAAGTAAAAATCGCACAGGTGATCAAATACCACCAAAAGAAAGCTCTATTTGTGGGGGGAAAATGATATAAATTTGGTGTAAGTACAGTGTTGCATGACCGCGCAATTGTCATTCAAAATGCAACAGTGCTAAAAGGGGAAAATTGGCCTGGGCGGGAAGGGAGGGAAGTGCCCTGTATTAAAGTGGTTAAAGCGTGACATGTTAGGTATATATTTACTCGGCATGACATGATTTATATTTCACAACAAAAATGGGTTATGTGTTGTGTTGTTTTTTTTGTTGCATTCAAATTCAAAGTATATTTTTTCCCAAAAATTACATTTGAAAACCACGTGTGACATAAAAAATTTGCAAACCCCACCAATTTTTTCTCTAGGGCCTCTGCTTTAAAAAATATCTATATAATGTTTGGGGGTTCTCGATAATTTTCGAGCAAAAAAAGTGATTTTGACCCACCTTTCTAGATTGTAAGCTCTGACGAGCAGGGCCCTCTGATTCCTCCTGTATTGAATTGTATTGTAACTGTACTGTCTGCACTCATGTTGTAAAGTGCTGTGTAAACTGTTGGTGCTACATAAATCCTGTATAATAACAATAATAACAGTTTTCACATGTAAACAAAAAGTGCCAGAAAATGCCTGGTCTTCCAGGGGGTTTATTGAACAAGCTGATGTTGGATTCTGATTGGCTACCATGGACAGCTGCTACCATTGACAGCTGTACCAGATTCTGAGTGCTCCAGTTTCAATAAATCTCCTCTTTAGAAAGTTAGAAGTACGGATAATACCGGGGTGACTTGAAGGGGCTCCACAGCTTATGCATGTATTTGCAAATGTGTGCAAAGTAAACCCCTGTTTTTACCGTATACTGTTAGGATAATTATGTTGGTTGATCGCTAAGTTGAGCTTGGAATTTCTTTGGTTTTGTTTTGCATTCCATGTAATCCTTGCTGCAAAGGCCAATTATAGGTGAGGGCAGTGGCCTTTTGTTTGTACTGTTGGAACACTGGACACCTTTGGTGTCATTGTGCTTTATGCTGGGTGTCCAGTGCACCCCAGTGCCTTTTAAGGAGGGGTTGGCTCCCTCCAGGCTCACCTGCCCTCTCTCTATCTATTATAACGCATTTGTGTTTCCATTGAGGAGGCTCTCAAAATTCAGAGTTAGGACTGCGGATAATACTGAGGTGCCTTGAAGGGGCTCCGCATGCTTATGCATGCATTTGCAAATGTGTGCAAACAAAACCCTTGTTTTTAATGCATAATGTTAGACAGGATAATTCAGTTGGTTGCAGCCTGGTAGGTAAGTTGAGCTTGGAATTTCCTTGGTGTGTCTCAAAGTCATGCTGTCAACACAAACCCCATCCCCCGATACAGGTCCTTTTTAAAACTATTCTTCCAAAAAAAAAAAAAAGAAGAAGCTGGCGGAAAAAAAGAAATAATAATTAAATAAAAAAAAAAAAATAGCTGGAGAGGAAGAAAAAAAAAAAGCTGTGGGGGGGGGGGGGGGGGAGACTAGCTTCTACCTTCACAATCTGCCCAAAAGTTCACAATCCACCCAAAAGTAAAGCCTATCTAATTGGACAAATACGTCTTGAAAATGTTGAAGTTTGCTAGCCCACTTCTGATACATTCATCAAGATTAGGAATTTGATGGAGGTGACCAGCAAGCCTCTACATTACCTGCAGAACTGCCCAGTCAATTTTTTATGGTACTGTAAAGGTGCCACCCCCTTCCTTGTGATAGCAATAATGTTAAATAAAAAAATTAAATTAAACAGAAATAGTAAAAGAACTGTAAAAGCAACCCCCATCGCCCTGCGCACACACCCGAATGCAAACGCATGCTTAGGGCGCTCACATGTATGTACATAACTATTGCGCCACACATGTGAGGCATCACCATAAATGACAGAATGAGAACAATAATTCTAAAGACATGTTTACTATTTATTTACTTGATGCATCCTCATCTTTTATGTTTTACCAAAAAAATAGGTATTATATTGTGTTATTATTATTATTATAATAATAATAAAATACTGCTCACTTCCCCAGAGTAGTACAATGTTACTATGGTAACTTTATATTGCTCTGGTGTGTAGAAAAAAAAAAAGTGAATGAATAAAATATAAAATTAAAAAAAAAAGGTTTGATATACTGTATATCATACACAAAAAAAAAAGTTTTTTTTTTTTTTTTTCTCAAGTGCTGTCACCTGTACTTGATCACCGCCAGACCAGTTATATGACACTGTAAAAAAAAAAAAAATTACATTTATTTTCCAAAAAATTCTGACAAGAAAATTACAACTTCAACAAACTTGCCATGCCTCTTAGCCCCCGTTCACACTGGGGCGACCTGTGAGGCGACCTGGTCGCCTCACAGGTCGCCGCAGGTCGCCTCCCATAGGGAAGCTGCGGACCCGTTCTGATAGGAGCGACACAAGTCGCTCCGACTCAGAAAAAGGGTCCGGAGCTTCTTTGGGGCGACCAGGAGGCGACCGCCATAGACTTCAATGTTATGAAGTCCGTGGCGGCCGCTCCGAGGTCGCGGCGCGCTGCTCGCACCGCGACCTCGGAGGTCGCGGTCCGAAGTAGCGTCGCCCCAGTGTGAACGGGGGCTCAGTAAATACCTTGGGCTGTCTACATTCCAAAAAGGGGTAATTTAGAAAATATTTGTACTGTCCTGACAATTTTATAACGGAAATGTTGAAAAATTTGTTTGTTTAGAAAAAAAAAAACAAATATAAAAATTTAGTTTGGGTACAGTGTTTCAGTACTGTGCAATTGCACAAAGTGTGACCGTTCCGAAAGCTGAAAATTGGCCTGGGCAGGAACGGGGTAAAAGCGCCTAATATTGAAGTGGTTAAAGCGCTTGTAAAGGCACTTTTTTAAATTTAAAATAATAAACATGTTCTACCCACGTACCTTGTACAATGGTTTTGCAAAGAGCAGCCCCTTATCTCCTCTGCTTGGGTCCCCCCGCCAGCTCTCTGCTCCTCTTCTGTATGTGTACTATAGCAAGTTATGTGCTATGGGGGAAATGTGCCGGCATGCTCACGAGCCGGGCTGAGATCTAACGTGTAGTTCTGTGTATAATTGTATTATTTCCAACTAGAATACTTTTTGCTTAGTTTGAAATTATATTATTATTAGATTATGAGATTATATTAGTAATCCCAATTAGACCGTGCAATTTGTCTAGTTACAAATTTGTTTTCGGAAGAAATTCAGCATATTCTTTAATTTGGGAGCATCCAAATGAGACTCTTGACTAATGTGTAAGAAAGCGAATTGTCAGAAGGAAAATCCGTAAAAATCTGTAAAAAAATATTTAACCTACAAGTTTAATGATTCCATTCAGATAATTTAGTTTTTCATATATTCATTCTTTCCGACTATTCGTTATCGCTGAATATAAAGAAATAATGAATGCATTCGTATTTCTTTTGGATTTATTCGGATTCATTTGATTTACGGATGGGCAGTGTTAGTGCGTTATCTCTAGCGAATGAGCTTGTCCTTTATTCCCTTTTGTGTTTTTCTGCGTCAGAGACTGCATTTCAGACAGGAAGCGGTGGTGTTAGTTTTATTTGTGAGTCTCTTGTGACCGAGAGTGAGAAAGAAATTAATAATTTCGAATTAGAGCCGGTCCACACTGCCGCGACTTGTCAGGCGACTTGTCAGCCGGACAAGTCGCGCTCCCTCGCGGTCCATTGACCGCTACAGGACCCGTTCTAATACTTGTGTCGCTCCGACTAAAAAAACGGGTCCTGTACTACTTTGGGGCGACCTCGGAGCGATTTGCATAGACTTCCATTATGTAAAGTCCCTGCAATTGCTCCGAAGTCGTGGTGCATGGCAATGCACAAGTCGCCCCCGAAGTAGTACAGAGTCGTGTCGCCTTAGTGTGAACCGACTCTTAAGCTTCCTTCTATTTACAAAATGATTTCCTGCAGTTCTATTTTTGTACACATCAAACAAAAAATCCGAAATAACGAAGGTTACGAATACAACCAATGAACGAATGATCCGAGTCCGAAGAAACTATTGCCGCATCTCTCCTGGTAAAAGACAAAAAAACGGATTGCCGCATCTAAACGAATGGAACAAAACTAAGGCAAATGCATCCAAAGTTACCAATGGCAATCATAATGAATGATCCGATAAATGAAAAAAAAATTTCAGCAGTCTGCATGTCTAATCCCAATCACAGTGTTGTTCACTGCTCATAAATTTCCAGAATGTGTATTGAAAGCTCCTCTACCTACCGAATTAAATATTTAACATTGCATGTTTGCTGGCTGGAAGTGACTACTGGATGTTCCTTTCTGATGATTATGATTATGTCTTTCTGTTCAATTAGGTGCACTATGAGGTGGAGGACATTGTCAGTAAATTAGAGGAAAAAGGCCTGGGTCCCAGAAACTCCACAGAAGATTATTTGACTTTCTTGTGGAACCTTTACCAAGTAGCAGAAATAAATTTACTGGATACAAATAACAGATTGGAGGAGCTGAAACAGCAACAGGCAGAAGAAATGAAAGAGGTGCGTGTACTGGAGCCTATGGGGTGTAAAGGGGTATTAGGAAAGCCTACCCCCCCCCCCTTTTTTTTTTTTTGTAAAAAAAAAAAATTGTTGGATGAATGTGACGAGCATTCGAACAGCTCTTACCAAATTTTCCGTTATGCAGTGATCTCCAATGATTGTCTCTTCCATCTAGTGGCCATAATGTGGTATTTTTTCAGATTGAGACATTTCAGAGAAAATACTGCGTTATGGCCACTAGATGGAGCTGACAACCAAATTAAATCACTGCATTAAAGCAGAACTATTCCCACCTCCACTTCAGAGATGTGGTATACTGGAGTTCCCTGCCGGCCCCTGAAATCTTTGGATGGTCTTCTTCTGGGTACTAATCTTTGGCTATTTTGATTGGCCGCGCCAAGATTATATCTTTCCAGCGTTTGCAATTTTTTTTTTTTTTTTTTTTTTAATAAGATTCCATTTTAAATTAAAAGGTAAAGACCACAAAACGGTCTCCAGCAAAGAGGGAAAAGGGATCACAAAGAATTTGGACTTTCTCGGTACCTTGAGTTCAAAAGACATTTACAAAAGTTTAAAAAATTGGTAGGTTTTATTAGTTACAAAAAATATATACAGTATATTTAAACAGGTGATCAACAGTTTGTTCACAAGACAAATAATATGTAGAAATATGCGGAGTCTTACAATATCCAACAAATGGTTCCACACTGGGCGCAAGCTCCTCTACAGGTTTCGCAGTTGAAATCCGCTTCTTCAGGAGATTTTCTGTGGGAACACTTTACAATCAATGATAGAATACAGATAGTGTATACAGAGCAAAATGAGATCAATAGAAAAAATACAGTACAAAAAAAAGAAAAGGGGGGGGGGGGTAGGGAAATTGGTGCTTACCATACAAGATATAGTTCCCAAGTCAGACAATGGCTCAGCCAGAAAACTCCGCTACGGCGCACACGGGGGACTATGGTAGGTGAATATTTAGGTATTTGATAAAAAGTTATAAAGATGTGAAAATATATAAAAGCCATTAATATATATATATATATATATATATATATATATATATATATATATATATATATATATATATATATATATATATATATATATATGTATATGTATGTATGTGTGTGTGTGTATGTATGTGTGTGTATATATGTGTATATATATATATATATATATATATAATATAGAGAGAGGTATGGGAAGAAAAAGGGGGGTAGGGAAAAACCGGGGAAGGGCCAAGGTTTACCTTCTTTTTAACTAGGTGAAGATTGACCTGATAAGGGGAAGACAGAAAATATAGGTGTTTTTCGGGAACATAGGGGGCGGTTACACCTGCTCCCATGGATTAATCCCAAGGGTACGTGATAACCACCAAACGGCAAATATTCCACAATTTAGTAGTACTCCATATTGTTCCAAAAGGGTTGAGAAAGGTAGATCTCCATCACATCAGTGAGAAATCATCCGACCACATACAAAGAGTGGCCAGAGCACACAAGTCGCAGATGAAAGAGAGCAGGGAGTCACAGGCTGTAGCCTACCCGGAACTGTATTTTACAAAAACCTCCCCATTGCTGGATATCCACTGCACAAGCAGCCAAGTAATGTGCCTGCTTATGTAGTCCCCAACTCTGATGAGCGTTTACCACGCCAACCTCCATTGGCGTTTGACGTCACCGGGTCTGATCCACCGTTCTGCGCATGCGCACTCTGGCCTTAGGTCAACATGAACCGCAACTCACGTAGGCATGGGGAGGTCCCTGGGTACCTCCCACCTGCCCCGGCGGATGACATGCCCGCCAGGCAATGCAGTCAGAATGCATTGCGTTTAAAATAACCTGTTGCTCTAAAATCATGTTATTAAATTTCATTCCTTATGTTCTCTACATTCAGAAAATATGTAATGTTTTGGGGTTTTACCTAAACTTTAGGCCTAAAATTATTTTTTTAAACCTGTGCAAAAAACCGTTGTGGCAATAAAAGGGTTAAACCATATGAATAAAAGCTGACAGTTGTAGTGTTCTATGGGTTGTCTCAAACCCTCTATCTCCATAGAGCTAGTTAAGTGGGGTGTGACACCCAAATGTTTTGAAACCTGAGTATGTACATAAAATATATTTGTGCTCAAAAGATTGCATACCCTGGCAGAAATCTTTAAATTTTGGCATTGATATTGAAAATATTTTATTTTATTTAAGGATAGTGATCATATAAAGCCATTTTAGCGCCGGTTCACACTGCAGCGACGCTACTTCGCACCGCGACCTCCGAGGTCGCAGTGCGAGCAGCGCGCCGCGACCTCGGAGCGGCCGCCACGGACTTCATAACATTGAAGTCTATGGCGGTTGCCTCCGGGTCGCCCCAAAGAAGCTCCGGACCCTTTTTCTAGGTCGGAGCGACTTGTGTCGCTCCTATTAGAACGGGTCCGCAGCTTCCCTATGGGAGGCGACCTGCCTCACAGGTCGCCCTCGTGTGAACCGGCACTAATACTATAGTTGTTTTTAAATCCTAATAATTACAGAAAACACCCAAAATGCCCCGATCAACAGTTTCCATCCCCCAGGATGTTGGGCCTTAGTACAGACACACACAGAGGTAAAAATGACAATTAAAGGTTAATTTCCCACATCTGTGGCTTTTTAAATTGCAGTTGGTGTCTTTGTATAAATAGTCAATGAGTTTGTTAGCTCTCACATAGATATACCGAGCCATGGGGAGCAGAACTGTCAAAAGACCTGCGTAACAAGGTATTGGAACTTTATAAAGATGGAAAGGTACTTTAAAAAGATAGCCAAAGCCTTGAATATGCCAGTCAGTACTGTTCAATCTCTTAAGAACTGGAAAATTCAGGAATCTTCATACCAAGCCAAGGTCAGGTAGACCTTAAATGCAACCATAACTGCCACAAGAATTGTTGGGCTACAAGGAAAACCCCACAGGAAACCTCAGAAGAAATACAGACTCCGTTAAAAGATGGTTTGATTGTTTCAAGGAGCTCAATACAAAGATATTTAAACAAAAATGAGCTGCATGATCGAGTTGCAAGAAAAAAACATTTACTGCGCCAATGCCACGAAAAAGCCAATATGCCCGACAACACCCTGACACGCTGCACAGCTTCTGATACACTGTAATCTGGAGTGAGAGTAACAATCATGGGCACTGAGTTTGAAGAAGTGTCAACAGGGCCTATAGCGACAAGAATACCATCCCCACTGTGAAACATGGTGGTGGCTCACTGATGTTTAAGGGGTGTGTGAGCTCTAAAGGCACGGGGAATCTTGTGAAAATTGATGAAGAGCTGAATTCAGCATGTTATGAGAAAATACCAGCAGGCAATTTGCATTCTTCTGCACTAAAGCTGCACCTGGGATGCTCTTGGACTTTCCAGCATGACAATGACCCTAAGCACAAAGCCAAGTTGATCCTTCATTGGTTACAGCAGAAAAAGGTGAAGGTTCTGGAGTGGCCATCAGTCTCCTGACCTTCATTTTATTGAGCATGATTGGGGAGATCTCAAATGTGTGGTTCATGCAAAAAGACCAAAAACTTTGCATGATCTGGAGGTATTTTGCCAAGACGAATGGGCACCTCTACCTCCTGCAAGAATTCGGTACCTCGTCGACCACTATTACAAAAGACTACATGCTGTCATTGATGCTAAAGGGGGCAATACACAGTAATAGTAACTAGGGGGATGCAGATTTTGAACAGGGGGCATTTAATTTGTTTACTTGTTGTTTTAGGATTGTGTCATTCGTTTATCACCCTACAGCTGAATATAAAGAAATGTGTTTTGCTGCTCACTCATATTTTCTTTAAAAATGGTACACACTGTATATTACCAATTCTCCAAGGGGATGCAAACTTTTGGGCACAACTTGTATCTATTTTGTCTATATCCACGTACCTATTCATTTGCCTTTTTATTGTTCTTAATCATTCTGTATAAGGTGGAGAGCTATGTGGCCCATATCCGGAGCCTCACTGAGGAGAGGGAGGCCCTCACCACAGACTTTGAGAAGGAAAATGTGCAACTTAGGATTGAACTTGAGAAGATGCAGGTCCAACAAGGTGAGTTCTTTGTATGTATATTTATATGTATAGATATAAGTGTGTGTTTGTATATGTATGAAATATATTACCAAAATTGGGACTCCTGCCTTTACATGCACATGAACTTTAATGGCATCCCAGTCTTAGTTCGTAGGGTTCAATATTGAGTTGGCCCACCCTTTGCAGCTATAACAGCTTAAACTCTTCTGGGAAGGCTGTCCACAAGGATTAGGAGTGTGTCTATGGGAATGTTTGACCATCTTCCAGAAGTGCATATGTGAGGTTAAGCACTGATGTTAGATGAGAAGGCCTGGCTCGCAGTCTGCACTCTAATTCATCCCAAAGGTGTTCTATCGGGCTGAGGTCAGGACTCTTTGCAGGTCAGTCAAGTTGCTCCACCCCAAACTTGCTTATCCATGTTATTTATGGCAGCAAATAGATGACTAAATGAAGTGAGAATGATGAGGCTATGTAATTTCTCCTGAACTGCTGTGTTTTTAATTTAAAAAGTAGCACTCCTCTGAATAAATTGAAATCTAGCTGCCAATTCCATTGAATGTCTTATTGTTGTGGCATCATTTCAGAATCACAGTTTAAGGAAGTTGAAGAGATGTTGGAACAAGAAGGCTTGAGTGAGATCGCCCAGAGCAGCCCCAGTGAGCAGGTGGCCTATCTGCTGGTGGAAAGAGCCACACTTCTGGAAAAGCTGGAGGCATTGGAGCTAAAGCTGGACTCCCGCTCAGAGAATCTGAGCAGTGAGAAACGACAGGTATAGTTGATGGGGTCGTCGCACAATTTTTCGGTTTTCTGGTTCAGCTTGGTTCCTACCAAAAGCCATAGGCTACCCTACTTATCTACATGTCTAAGTAGGTCTTACCATCTTCTGACTCTTTTTTAGTTTCTCAGGAGCTACAGTTGGCCCTGAGAGAACCAACTCTTGTACTTCCTCAAGGACTACAGTTGACCATGAGAGGACCAGAAGATTGTCATATACTTGGTGTACACTATATATATATATATATATATATATATATATATATATATATATATATTCCTTAGCAACAGTCAAATTATTTTATTTTCTGTAATTTGTGTAAACCAGCAGTCTATAGATCAGGAGCAGTAAGGGGGCCAAAGTCTCCTAGTTGGAGACTAAAAATGAAAACAAAAGGGGTCAGTTCCAAGTCAAGGCTAGAAACGATTGATGTCAAAACCTAAAGGGGCTTAAGATGGCAGGCATTGGGTAGAGGCCGAGAGCAGGTAGATTTAAGTCCAGTTGGAGACCAGGGTGTATATATAAATTTTTCTTTTTAAGTCCATGCAAATGTACAACATATGTTACCAAGTAATTATATACTCTATTTAGTTTGTGTAGAATTAACTTTCCGTTTACCTTTCTGTGTGTTTCTAATTTGTTCCTAACTTGTTTGGGAACTCCCATGGAGACCTCTGCTGCTCATTAGTGAACTTCTTTTGGAAATGTTGGTGACCTGGCTGTCTGAGATTGAAATTCTTGGTAAGGCGGTGAACCCTAAATAGACTGACCCTACAATGCAGGGGCAGCCCGTCCATTGGGGGCACAGGAGCGCCGCCCCCCCATCCATGCATCTGGCCCCCTAATCTACGTGCAGGACACAGGACTCATGGATTTCAATGGGGGTTTTTTTTTTTTTTTTTAAGCACGTGATTAGAGCTAGAGGCTCTAATAGGCTTCAGAAAAGGCTGGCCTCAGGGCGCAGATCTATAAGTGTGGGATTGTTACCTGTAATACAGACCCCCACACACACCAATGACTATCCACCAGTCCATACAAAATCAACAACTACCCACTAAACCACACAAGATCAATGACTACCTACTAATCCCCACCACAACAATGACTACCTAACACTCCATTCCAATCAGAACGTTGGCTACCCACTAATCCCCACTACAACAATGACTACTCACATGCCCCCTTTCATGAAATGGATGACTATTCTCTAATCCTAACCACACCAATGACTATCCATTATCCAACTTCCGAACAGATTGACAACTAACCACAAATGCCCAGCACACCAATGACTACCCAGTAAGCCACACCAGACCAATGAATAAATATTAATCCCCTCCACAAAAATGACTCCCTACAACCCTTTTTCCCATCAGATGCATGACCACTCACTAATACCCAGTACATGAATACACACTCATACCCACCTCATCAATGACTATCCCACTTCCCACCAGATGCATAACTACCCACTAATCCCCAGCAAACCTAGGACTTCCCACAAATTTCCAGCACACCAATGACTATCCATTACATTATGGTGTGCGGGCTGGTGTGGTCGGGGGGGAGGGGGGGGTGGTGTGGTCCCTCTCCTAAACCCCCCCCCCCCCCATGGCCAATGGAGCACCAGCCGCCACTGCTACAATGCCAGTTTCTGCTGTTGTAACAGAGGTCACAGCTGCATATTGATGCATCACTAGTGTCTCTGGAATGTAGTTTCTGCCTTAGGTCCCTTTCACACTTGCGGACCGTTCAGGTCCGCCTGTTAGTTTTTCAGGCGGATCTGAAGGGATGCCCCATGCATCTCTAAGGGGAATCGGATGTCAGTGGAGACATGTCCGCTGACATCCGATCCGATCCTGTCCGTCAAATCCGGACGGATGGAAACCCTATTTTCCATCCGTCTGGCGAATCGGATCGGATGAGAACGGACAGGCGGTCCGTTCTCATCCGATTCCCCCATAGAGAAGAGCGGGGACCTGACAGCTCTGTCTCTGCACACAGTGTGGAGACAGAGCTGCCATCCGCCTGCTCAGTGGGGGATCGGCGGATCAATCACCCGCTGAGAAAAACGGAGTCTGCCGACATATATCTGTAGTGTTTACTTATCTCTCTCCAAAGTAGAGACCTAAGTAGACATCAGAGAATTGACATTATGCTTACCACATACAGTTAAGACCCCTGTTTTATCAAAATTTTGGAAGCAGGAATAATAAGGTTCCCTTGTCTGGCTTGCATGGCTAAATATTGAGGAATGTTGGTTTTGGAAAATGGAACCAGGTGCCCTGATAGGGATGGTTTACCACTGGTGTGAGAAACATTTCAACAAAGGAACTGTAACCAAAATCTTAATTTTATTTGGACTTAATCCTGTAAGTACATGTTAAGAATAGTGTCTGAATACTGAAAACTGACAGGAGCTGCGTTTAACACTTATTCAGAGAAAAGGCGTTGAGTTACAGCTAATGGTTGTGTTTTGTAGGATGAATTGGAACAAATTCATCGTACATTGGAGGAGGAACTCTATCAGCAACATGAATCCATGAGACGGACCAAGGAAACCCTGAACAAGGTAAATTCTTATCCCTATAACAATGCAGAATATCCAGTTTCTTAGCTTATCTAAGCAGGAGAGGGTTTAACCACCTTAAAATAATTTCATGTATAAAGGGAACCTCTTGTTAGGATAAATTTTGTAACGTAATCCCTTGGGAAGTCCTAAATGATGCAATAACACCAGGCAATTCTTGCAGATTGAGCCATGTCCAACCTCCCAAGTGGTAAGCAACTTTGGAGGTCAAAGGACTCAAGATTGCACAGGGTGATGGCTACACCTCTTCACCCATGGCCCTGAAATTGTCACATTGCAGTGTAAAAATATTCAGGAGCAGCCAGGAGTGTGAGGTTGGTACAGTTTTTGACGAATGGCCCAACCTGCCTGTTTGAAGTCGTGATTGTCTCCTGAGTTCGTCTCTTCAGCCTGCCAGTGGAAAGAAAGCAACACTTATAACTAGAAGAGCATCCTCCAATAATATACAAGATGTTCACATATTGGATTCTTTCTAAAGTGCCAAATGTTTTTGATTTTTTTATTTACCCAATGAATTTGGTTATCTGTGCAATCCAGTGCACTTCTGTTTTGTGCTTCTTGATCTAGTTAAAGCCCCACTGAACTTCAGTTTAAATCGGTCAAATACATTCCATTTGCATCAAATCCGATTGTAAAGCCTAACAGTTTGTTTTCTTCAGAAAGCAGCAACAGCCCAAGCAGAAAAGCCGCCCCCCTACCATGCATGATGTGGAGAAGAACCCTTGTTTTCTGTGTGGAAACAGTGGTCTCGCTACAAAGGTCCAGCACACCCTCCATTGAGTCAGGGCCAGAGCTCTCCAAAAATCAAAGCTTATGCTCCCTGCTAATAAGAGCTCTGACTCAGTGAGGGTGTGCAGAGAGACTACTGCTTCCAAATAGAGCATGTAGGACCTTTTCTGCAGCTTGCTGACATGGGACAGGCTTCTCAACTCAAGCTGTGGTTGCTTTCTAAGGAAAATAAAGTGTAAGACTTTGCAGAATGTTTGTGATAATGCAATGTGTGATGTTTGTAGCTTAAATGGGTAACTCTACTTTTATTGGAAAAAATATAGCCAATAAAATTCTTCAATTGCTACACAAGCCGTGTTGTAAGTGCTTGTTACTAAAAATTCAAATAGAATAGCCGCGCTCAGAAAAAATTATAAGTTCCAAATGATCCCCCAGTGAAATGAAATCAAATTGATGTGAAGATTAAGCTGTCGGTATATCCACCACCAGGAAGGTATAAAACATGCAGCCTCTTACCAGACGGTCTAAAGTAAACAGCATTCAAAGCAAGATGAATCGAATGAAACGGGCATCTATCCGTGATAATCCAATCAGACCAGCAATGTCAATTGTGACAAAACATGTTGGGAGGAACCTAACCACATGATACTGGCATGCTACTGGAGGTCGGCCATGTTTTAGGATGAAACAAACTTACACCGCTATATACTTATATGCTTTTTACTCTTGGAATTAATGTGAGTACCATGTGTGCAGACTTCTGCAAATGTTTTAATAAAGCCTTAAAAGGATGTCTGCGCAATGATATTTTTATTGTTTTTTATATTTACAACGAGGATCAATTTATTTGTTGGGTCCATTCCATTGGGCTCTTACACCAAAGCAATTGATATTCACGCTGCCCGGTTGGATTGCACTCGCTTGCTGGTCTGATTGGATTATCTGGGATAGATGCCCGTTTCATTTGATTCATCTTGCTTTGAATGCTGTTTACTTTAGACCGTCTGGTAAGAGGCTGCATGTTTTATACCTTCCTGGTGGTGGATATACCGACAGTTTAATCTTCACATCAATTTAAATTTCATTTCGCTGGGGGATCATTTGGAACTTATAATTTTTTCTGAGCGCGGCTATTCTATTTGATTTGGTATGATTATCCTTCACCAAGAGGACATGTGTCAGCTGCTCATTATTTGCCCTTCTTTGGACTTTGTAATACATTATTATGTCCGTTTATAAAAAAACCCAGAGCAATGAAGATAAGGAAATCTACAAGATTAGGCAGAAAGAGGCCAAGCAAGTTATAAGAACTTCTAAAGCGCAGGCAGAAGAAAAACTAGCTCAGTCTATGAAAAAGGGGGATAAGACATTCTTCAGATATATAAATGAAAAAAGGAAATTAAAACAAGGAATAACTAAATTAAAAACAAAGGACGGAAGGTATGTAGAAGAGAATAAAGGGCTAGCCGACTGCCTTAATAAATACTTCTGTTCAGTTTTTACAGAAGAAAAAGGAGAAGGACCTCCACTTCAAAGGATGACTAATGAATCATTTGATGCATGTGTCTTTACAGAGGAAGACGTTCTAAGATTGCTGTCTAAAGTGAAGACAAATAAGTCACAGGGTCCTGATGAGATACACCCAAAATTATTAAAAGAGCTTAGTGGTGAGCTGGCAAAACCATTAACAGATTTATTTAACCAATCATTAGTAACAGGAGTCGTCCCGGAAGATTGGAAATTGGCAAATGTCGTGCCCATTCACAAGAAAGGTAGTAGGGAGGAATCAAGCAACTATAGACCAGTGAGTCTGACATCAATAGTAGGCAAATTAATGGAAACCCTATTAAAGGATAGGATTGTGGAACATCTTAAATCCCATGGATTGCAAGATGAAAAACAACATGGGTTTACTTCAGGGAGATCATGTCAAACAAATCTTATAGATTTTTTTGACTGGGTGACTAAAATAATAGACGGTGGAGGTGCAGTAGACATTGCATATCTAGATTTTAGTAAGGCTTTTGACACTGTCCCACATAGAAGACTTATCAATAAACTGCAGTCATTGAGCATGGACTCCCATATTGTTGAGTGGATTAGGCAGTGGCTGAGTGACAGACAACAGAGGGTTGTAGTCAATGGAGAACATTCAGAACAAGGTCATGTTACCAGTGGGGTACCTCAGGGATCTGTACTGGGACCAATTTTGTTTAATATCTTCATAAGTGATATTGCAAAAGGCCTCGATGGTAAGGTTTGTCTTTTTGCTGATGACACAAAGATATGTAACAGGGTTGATGTTCCTGGAGGGAAACGCCAAATGGAAAAGGATTTAGGAAAACTAGAAGAATGTTCAGAACTCTGGCAACTGAAATTTAATGTGGATAAGTGCAAGATAATGCACCTGGGACGTAAAAACCCAAGGGCAGAATATAGAATATTTGACACAGTCCTGACCTCAGTATCTGAGGAAAGGGATTTAGGAGTAATTATTTCAGAAGACTTAAAGGTGGGAAGACAATGTAATAGAGCAGCACGAAATGCCAGCAGAATGCTTGGATGTATAGGGAGAGGTATAAGCAGTAGAAAGAGAGAAGTGCTTATGCCGCTGTACAGAACACTGGTGAGACCTCACTTGGAGTATTGTGCGCAGTACTGGAGGCCATATCTCCAGAAGGATATAGATACTCTAGAGAGAGTTCAGAGAAGAGCTACTAAACTAGTACATGGATTGCAGGAAAAAACTTACCAGGAAAGGTTAAAGGACCTTAACATGTATAGCTTGGAAGAAAGAAGAGACAGAGGGGATATGATAGAAACTTTTAAATACATAAAGGGAATCAACTCGGTAAAGGAGGAGAGCATATTTAAAAGAAGAAAAACTACCACAAGAGGACACAGTTTTAAATTAGAGGGGCAAAGGTTTAAAAGTAATATGAGGAAGTATTACTTTACTGAGAGAGTAGTGGATGCATGGAATAACCTTCCTGCAGAAGTGGTAGCTGCAAATACAGTGAAGGAGTTTAAGCATGCATGGGATAGGCATAAGGCTATCCTTCATATAAGATAGGGCCAGGGACTATTCATAGGATTCAGATATATTGGGCAGACTAGATGGGCCAAATGGTTCTTATCTGCCGACACATTCTATGTTTCTATGTGTCCTAGCGCAATTATCTTTTGATTTTATGTTACTAAAAATTACCTTTCCCTTTCAATCTGTAGTGCTGTAATTATTTTTCAAAATTCAATGCAATATGGCCACCTACAGTTTTGGTACACAGTTGGTGTACAGAGAACCCCTAGAAATATAAATTCCTGCTTGTGTGATCGGCTCACTCATTTTCCCAGAAGTCTGCACTAAATTGCAATCAAATTTTAGGCATCCTCTGCAATCGGAATTTCAGTTTTAGTGGGCTACACCACAAGGTTTAAATCAGTCTAAAGGGATGCAGATCCTGCAGCTTTTCTCATTTGAACACCAAGGGTGCGCCAGGTGATTTAATGAATCAGACGCTCTTATTCAGAAACAGACTGCAAAGGACATAGAGAAACAGATACATAGCATATTTCAGAGCAACAAAAGATAGGAATTGGCTACAAAATTAGTTAAAAATCCCTGCAATGTACATTGATTACCCAGGAGGAGAAGATTTTATTCTCAGCCCTGGAGTTGCTCTTTTTAAAGTCTATACAAGCAGTACTTTGTTACCAACTTTTATTAAATGTAATTTTACCCACAAAAAGGGGTTTCCAAAATAAAGTAGACACGAGGACTTGGCTATTCGCTTTACAGTATTTTTTAAATTGCTGAATTTTGTGATTCCAATCCTTTTTTTTTTTATGTTCTTGAAGAATAATGACGTAAAATGTTTCTTTCTAAAGGAGCCCCTGTCCTCAGTTCAGAAACCCTGGAAGAAGTTGTTTGGGACACGTAAAAATGACTGTTCAGTATGTTAAAGTTACTTAATACTTCCTAATATATCTAACTATATAATTAACACTCAAAGTTGTTGTCTATCTTGCTAACAATTCAATGTACTAACCATATAACAATAGATCAATAAAGGGACATCATTTCAAAAGTGATATGTTCCTGTTAGGTGACCTAGGTCACTGGGACATAGTTCTTGCCACTGCTTCCACCCAATGTGGGGTTTGGAATGTTTCTGCCCACTTTTGGATAAATTGCTTCATTTTTTTTTCTTTTTTTTTTGCTCTACAACATACATTTACAATTTGAGGTCACATTTTAGACCGCATCACTCACCACCAGCTGACCGCAAACGACAAGGTTTACTATTTTCCACCTACAGTATAGTGTTTTTCATCTGAGATAAACTGTCCCTGCCTGAGTTTTCTCTATTGGCATAAACCTGCATACATGGGCAATCGAAGGCATCAGTCCTTGAAAAACAAAAGTCTTTGAACAGACATGCTCTCTAGCCAACATCTGTAGTCTATGGCGAGCTGTAGGATGTTGGCCATTGACATAAGAAGGTAACCAAACATGCAACTTACCATCAAAATGTCAAAGGATATCTTTCAGGCCATCAGACAGTCTAAACATAAACTCTTGGGTGGACTAAGCTTTCATGCTAATGCCTATAGAGGGAGAGTGGTTGAGGCACTTAAACGCTTGGTGGTGGATTATCTTGGGGGAAAAATCATTTTTTGGCAACCTGTCTGATTGTTGTATTCCCATAGTTCTTAAAGCCTGAAGATTCTCACTGGTGCAAATTTGTCTGCAAATTCAGCCAAAAACAACTTGCCATCTCTGGGAGCATAGAATCTAATAACCGCAAGCAACTTTTTAAATGAAGAGCGTCACTTGTCTTTATTTGACAATCTATGACCACTTTGGCTTTCGCCCGGCCATATACATGGCAGTTTGGTAGAGCGATGGAACATTCTATTCCATTTTTTGTCAAAATCACAAAGCAGTCAGACATAAAAGTTGGGTACCAACAAGACATAACTTTAAAAGAGTTTTCAAGAGCAAGGACATTGCGAGAGGTTTTGAATAGAGTCACCCACATTTTTACCCAGTCACGTGGCTGTGGGCTAGAACCAAATCTTTTATCCATTTATCACAGTAAGTAGGGGTTTGTGGTCCTGTATTGTTTAATATGGAGGAGTATATCAAAAGATCAAGCCCTGAGTAGTAGGGTTGGTTCTGCATCTGGTCTCAAAGGCAGTTGACAATAATGGATGATCATGAGGCTTCATCAGAGACTCCACAAAGTGGCAGATTTTTATATAGTGGAAACGTTCCAATTCAGGGATCTCATGAGAGTCTGTAAATATTGGAATGAACAGACTCCTCTGGCAGTGAGCAGAGAGCGGACGGTGGTGAGACCCTTTTTTATCCACCATTGAAAGCTTTGAGGATTCTCTATCCCAGGAGGGAACAGGGGACAGTTAAGCAGGGGCAAAAGAGGAAGAAGGGGGATATCAAACGGCAGAGTATTAAATGGAGTCCCAGACTGAGAGGGTGTGGGCCAAAATTGGGTTCAGAGATTTGGGACGATGTGTGGGGTGGAATCCATGGTATGGAAGAAAGAGGGATAGGATCGACTTCCAAGACATCAATAAGGGTCCATAAAGGAGCCAAAATACCTGCATGTAGTTGGGCGATAGGAGCAATCTTGGCAACTTTGTAATAGTGGGCAATGTTGCGGACCCCAAACCCACCCCTAACTTTCGGTGTATACAGAAGAGGTATGTTAAGCCGTGGTTTGGTTCTACCCCAAATAAATTTCAGGATACGGCCTTGTAAGATACTAATGACATAACTGGGATAGGAAGGACCCTAAATAAATATAGTAGTTTGGGGAGGAAGGACATTTTGATAGCATGGATGCGGCCTATCCAAGAGATTTGGGGAATATCCCAGGAATCCAACAAGCGTTTTCGAGAGGATATACTGTAGAAGGGGGGGTAGTTAGTGGTGTATAGAGTATGGAAAGAAGCAGTAAAGTAAACCCCCCAGGTATGGTAATGAGGGTGTCCACTGAAATGAAAATTGTGCTCGCAAAGAGTCTTTGAGGGAATCCGGTAAAGAAACGTTCAGAGCCTGTGATTTGGACGAATTATTATGAAGGCCCGAGATGGTCGCAAAATCGCCCATAAGGGAGAGAAGGTTGGGTAAGGTGGTGTGCGGAGAGGAGACATACATAAGCATGTCATCCGCAAACATAGCCAGTTTGTGGGTACAAATTACCCATTTTCTGGTGGCCAGTTGAACACATGGGTGGTAGATTCTCACAATTACCAGTGATCATAATTGCAATAGATGGTGGTAGTATTTGCTGGCCAGAGTGAATGCAATTTTCATGGTTGAAGGAAAGAAAATTGCTTGTTTCCCCCATTAACACTGACTGTGTTGATAAATAAATCACAAAATTTTCTTTCCTCCAGCTATTGCGTTCTGACAGCAGGAGGTTTCCCCACCATCAAAATACAATGGAGGAGATTTACTAAAACTGGAGCACTCAGAATCTGGTGAAGCTGTGCATGGTAGCCAATCCGCTTCTAACTTCAGCTTGTTCAATTAAGCTTTGACAATAAAACCTGGAAGCTGATTGGTTTCTATGCAGAGCTGCACCAGATTTTGCACTCTCCACTTTTAGTAAATCTTTCCCAATGATCGTACCAAAAACCCCCGACAGGCTGGTTGTACGGACGTCAGTACATCCAGCCTATACATAAATGGATTGAAATTTGGCCAGCTTAGTAGGAACCAGCCGAATTTCGATCCACCTAAAGAGCGGCTTGAATTGCCATGTGTATGGCCAGCTGTAGAAGGCAAAAAGCCCTTCAAAACTATAACAATAGACCAGCTTTCACTATGGAAGATGAAAGGTAATCCCCAATATTTTTCAACATTCTTTCCTAATTATTTTTCCCACAAAACCTTTGATCACAGCAATATTTAGCGTGAACTGGATTAAATACACTAAACGGGGAGGTGATCGCTGATGGAGATGTATTTGATGCTGTGCCAGACCTGCCTTGAATGTAAGGTGATATACACAGGTGTCACATTAACCATTCAGTCCTGTGTGTGGAGTGGGATCTCACATACAAGTCACGTTTTGTTTTTTTGATTAAAAGGTGTGAAGAGCTGTGGCAGGCATGCAAAATGGAATCTGTCATCTGATGAAGGCATGTTTGCATGTGCAAGCCTCATTTCACACATAATATATATTGTAGATTAATTCTGGAAACTGCTGATTAATAATGGGCTGTAACAGGCAGATGTCTCTGGCTATTGTCTCGTAGGAGGTCAGGTGGCTGCTATAAAAGCAATCCTATCTATAGTGTTCTCCACACAGGCTGAGACATCTGAATTGGCCTTTAACCACTTCTGGACCAGAAGGATTTGCCCCCTTAATGACCTTAATGACCAGGCCATTTTTTTGCGATTCGGCACTGCGTTACTTTAACAGACAATTGCGCGGTCGTGTGACGCTGTACCCAAATAAAATTGATCTTTTTTTTTCCCACAAATAGTTTTCTTTTGGTGGTATTTGATCACCTCTGCGATTTTTAATTTTTTGCGCAATAAACAAAAAAAGAGCGCCAATTCTGGGGAAAAAAAAAACAGTTTTCACATTCTGCTATATAACATTCCCCAAAAAATGTAAAAATCTAAATTTTTTAACATTTTAGGCCAATTAGTTTTTTGCTACATGTTTTTGGTAAAAAAAAATCGCAATAAGCGTATTTTAATTGTTTTGCGGGAAAGATTTATGTCATTTTTATTGTTTTTTTTTTTTTAACAACGGCGGCAATCTGTGATTTTTAGCAGGACTGCGACATTGCAGTGGACAGATTGGACACTTTTGGGGGGACCAGTGACATTACTACAGTAATCAGTGCTAAAAATATGCACTGTTACTGTAATAATGATACTGGCAGGGAAGGGGTTAACACAGAGGGTGATCAAGGGGTTAAATGTAAGCCTAGGGGAGTGTTTCTAACTTTATGGGGGTTGGGCTTTTGAAATGATCACAGAGACCTGTGATCCTATATAGAAGAATCACAGGCGCTCTGTGATCATTCCAGAGAGAAAGGTCAGCTGTGTTTACAACAGCTGACCATCCTCTCTCAGCGGGGAACGATCACGGGTGCCTGGCGGCAATGGGAGCCGCCAGCCCCGTGCATCAGAGTCCCAGCTGCCGAGTGGGGGCGGGAGCGCGCCGCCGGCGGCGCACGCTTGCCCCCCCTGGCTGCAGGCGCACGCCGACGGCGGTGAACGCTTGTCCCCTGGCTGCAGGCACGCGAGCGATGTAGAGCAATAAATCTGTGGCGGGCGGTCCTTAAGTGGTTAAAGTGGAAGTTTAGTCAGAAAGTTAAATCCTGCTAGTTTACATCAGACCTTTTGCAGGTATAGATATTTAAAACATTAAAAATACGTTTCTATACTGTTTAAAATCCAGTAATACATTGTGTCACCCTGTTCTACACATGCTCAGTTGCTCTCTAATTATAGGCATTGTTGGGCACCTCCCAGTTTGTAGGAGCCAATCTGCCAACAGCTTTAAAGCTGAATGAAACCCTCCTATCCTTTACAACCAAGGAAGCTGCTTCTGTTTGACCTTTAACTTCCATGGTGCAGTTTAGTTGAGGAGACAAGCAAATGTGACCGTTAGCAATCCCCTCATTCCAGGAATGTAGCTGTTTTTTTAAAACCGTTAAATCGATGGGTTTAGTGGCACCTCCGCCTCCAACAAGAAGTAACAGGAGCAATGCTGGAGGCAATATACAGCACACACTTATTTTAGTGGCATAATTATTAATGTGGAATGTATGTTCCTTGCTAAAGAACATTATTTTATTTTATCAAGTTGTTATGGGTAAAGTTCTGCTTTAAGCTGGCTATACACTAGTAGATTTTCAAACAAATGTTTGTACCAATTTCTAAAAAAGAAGTCTATGTACGTGACTGGACGAATGTCATTCGAAAGTACTTCAAAATTTTGTTTGCTTTTAACATTCGATTTTTGGAATTTCTTGAATGAAAACCACATACATTGTTAAAAATGTAGTAAAATGGCTGTAAACCTCAGACCTGAAATATGAACAAAGCATATCCTTCAATAGTGTGTACTCTCAAACCAGAGTGCTAAATCTCATTCTTGTCTGCTGCTTCATCCCTCTGCTATCAGCATGAGTCCCTTCTGACAAGTTTTCCTGACACCCAAGAGAAAAAAGGTGACAGGGGAAAACACCAGCACACACACTGTGATTGACAGCCTCAGCTCTGTTCCTGTGTGCTGTGTGAAGGGGGTCGTGTCCATTCCCTCCAATCGGCTCTCAGAGCTCTCCTCACTTAACTCTGCTGTTTGTAATTTCAGCTCCCTGCCCCTTGTTTTCTGACCGCTCAGACAAGCTTTTTTAAATGTTGTACTTTGAATGGATGTAGAGGAGAGAAGGATACTGAGAAAAATTTTCCATGCTGCTCCTTCATATTTTTGCACCACTGGTGGAAAACTTATGTTGATCTGACCCCGCTAACGAATAGAAAATGGAACGAACATTCCTAAAACAAAGAATTTCAAATAAAATTGCTACTAGTGTATAGTCAGCTTAAGTTGCTCAGAAGAAGGAAGGTTTCCCAGTTACTCAGCATATAGGCAGAATATTTTCCAACTTGTACCAGATATTACATATTTGGCACACCATTGATCCTTGGTTCCTTGGCTGGTGGGCAGGTTGCAGTTGAGCCATCATTTAGTATATAGAATTCTACTTGTTTTTACCAACCCCACCAATTAGTAAAAAGGAGTCCTTTAATTAATTAATTGGTTACCCAGCAGGTCAGCAACTGTCTAATCCAGGGGTGTCCAAACTACGGCCCTTCAGCTGTTGCGGAACTACACGTTCCATGAGGCACTGTAAATCTCTGACATTCACAGACATAACTAAGCATGATGGGAATTGTAGTTCCTGAACAGCTGGAGGGCCATAGTTTGGACACCCCTGAATCTGTATAAGGTTACTGGCAATCCAAACCAGCTTGCACAGCTTTTTTTGTGCTAAGAGGGGTATCCATGGGTTGATTTACTAAAGGCAAATATACTGTTCACGTTGCAAGGGAATTTTCCCTTAGCCTAGTAAATGTGGGGAAAATTCACTTTGCAAAGAATACCCAATCACATTCAAGGGGGAAAAAGATTTGCTTGCACAAGATTGGATGATGGAAGTCAGCAGAGCGTCAAGTGGAACTTGACTGTATCTGAGCACCACAAACTGAAAACCGCTATTTAATTCATTCTTAACCTCTTCCTGCTGACTGCCTCCCGGGCCTATAAGAGTTATAAAAGCTGGCAGAGGCGGGCATTCAGGTCATGTGTCCGCCGTGATTGGCTGTCATATAATCAGAAAGCTCCCGATCGCTAGTATGTATCGGGAGATTTCTGGTGCCGGCAAGTTACCATGCTGGGAGCACGCAGGGAGCGGTCTCTCAGTATGGTAAGTGGTTTATACAGTGCGCATACGAGGCAGCTTGGCGTTAAGGCCACACGTCGGTGTGAAGCGGTTAATATTTAACGCAAACTCACCCATCCATCCATGTCTCCATACTTTATTTTGTTGATTACCTTCAGTGTAAATTGCATTATGTCAAAATTATCAGTAGCTCCAGATTTGTAGGCAGCTTTAGCTCTTCCACCAGAGGAGTAATTAGTGACACCCCCATCACTAGCAATAGGAATACTTGGAGGCAGGAAGAAGTGGAACCAAACTTTATTATGGCAAGAAAATTTGGAAGCCTATAATGTCAGCTCCCAGTATCTCAGGATTTGGTTTAGCATGCAGTTTCCACTTAAGGTAGCTTCTGCTTATGCATGTTTTCCATCATATACTCAGCCTAAATTTACCAGGGTTACGACTTTACAGTACTTTAAGTATGTGTTTCAGATCAGTAAGCCACGAGAAAGCTTCTTGGTAAAATAGGTAATCCTCTGAGGCATTTATAGGTTGCTCTTCATATAGGTAGAATACAGAGTAGGGATACATCACTACCACCTTAGCTGGCTTTATGGACAGGCATGGCCCCATCAGTCACATGTTCCTGTGCAGATGGTAGGGCAGCTTCTGTTCTATCTTGGTTTGGCTTCTGGAAAGGAACACTAAGAATGGTAAGACCATCCAGGAAAGCTTCCAAAAAAATCAGAAACAATTGTTAATAATGCCATTTCCCTTGTTCTATAGACATTTGATGAAGAGCTGGAAAAAGAGAAGAAAATGAGGGAGTGCCTGGAAAGGGATCTGAATGAAGCTTCCCAGAGGCTGACAATGGCCCATGACGAGATCCGCAAGCTGACTGATGAATTACTCATTAAGAAAAAGGAAATTAGCGAGCTTGGTAATTTGCACTATAGACTTTGATAAAGCCTACCCAAATCTGATATTTTGGTCTTTTGTAACTGTTGGGATGGTAAATCGGCCATCTCCTTTAGGCAAGTCTCATTGACTGCGTAGTCCACTGTGACCAGCTAGAAGGTTTAATTTCTTCTGCTCCTACCTTATAACCTAAATGGAGACTCGGTACCGATCACTCACTGTGTTCATTCAGAGAAGGAAGGGGCCAGAAAATGATGTATTTACCTCTTCCCCCCACTCTCCATCCTGAAACGATCCACCGCAGCAGCCGGCGAGAGAGAGAGAGGAGGGAAAGCCAGCAGCGCTGCATGGGGGGGGGGGGGGCAGACACAGGTAGGTAGCAGAAGGAAGGGAAACCTGGACAACGAGGGCCTACCCGAGTGGCATTTACTGGAACCAATTCCCTGTATTTTCCTCTTGCGGGAAGAAAATACAGGGAGTCAGTTTTTTAATAAATTCATTCCCCACTCCTGTCCAGGTTCCGGGGTTGGCAAGGAGGGACGCGATCTTCAATGACCTGATTAACGGGTAGATCACGATTGATGGGCTGCCGACCCCCCCGGTTTTTTACAGAGAAACACGTGGAAAAACACACTCTGTGAATGTGTATACCGTGTATACTCGAGTATAAGCCGACCCGAATATAAGCCGAGGCACTTAATTTTACCACAAAAAAGTGGGAAAACGTATTGACTCGAGTATAAGCGTAGGGTGGGAAATGCAGCAGCTACTGGACCACCACGAGACACAAAACAGGGGCTGCAGGCATGGCACAGGAGATGCAGGGCTGTGGGCATGGTACAGGAGATGGTACAGGCATGGCACAGCAGATGTTACAGGCATGGCACAAAAGGATGGTACAGACATGGCACAAGAAATGGTACAGGCATGGTACAGGAGATGGTACGGGGATGGCACAGGTGATGGTACAAGGATTGTAAAGGAGATGGTACAGGAATGGCACAGGAGATGGCACAGGAGATGGTACAGGCATGGCACAGGTGATGGTACAGAAGATAGTACAGGCATGGCACAGGTGATGGTACGGGCATGGTACAGGAGATGCAGTGCTGCGGCCATGGTACAGGAGAATGTCCTGTACCATGCCCGCAGCACTGCATGAGGAAATGCAGGGGCTGCAGAGGAGTCTCACCTGTCGGTGTGGCACCTTACATTTAAAAATGGCGCCAACACGTCACTGCGCATGTGCCGCCGATGTTTGGGAAAGCCTGTACATGTTCGGCTATTCCCGGGCAGACGGCGCATGCGCGATGAAGTGTTGGCGCCAGGCAGCGCCATTTTTAAAAGGTAACTGAGACCTTGACTCATGTATAAGCCGAGGGGGGGGCTTTTTCAGCATAAAAAAACATGCTGAAAAAGTCGGCTTATACTCGAGTATATACAGTATATAAAATCATCTTCTAAAATCTGGTCACATGATGTAGCTGTCCTGTCCTAATCCCTTCTTCTTTTTTTTTTTTTTTTTCAACTCTAATTTTACATTACTGTGACATGACACTCTCCTAATTGATTGCAGAGCATTTTGTGGAGAAGAAGCATCAAGAGGCAAACATGCTTCAACAGGAATTTAAAATACAGAAAGAGAGTGGTGAGTTTTTTTATTTTTGTTTTTCAATTTACATTTTAATAAACTTTATTAAAGCCCAACTTCAAACTCTACCCTTGCGTGAAAGTCTTTTTTACCTGTCAAAACATTTGTAGTTCTGTTTATCAATTTCTGAGATATAAAGAGCTGTGCTAGGCTCACTTCACACCTATGCAGTTTGCTTTTGATAGTTTCTGTAGTGCTTTTTGCTGTTCATTTTGCACACGAGATTTTGCAGCGATTTGCATTATTTATTTATTTATTTATTTTTTGTGCTTTATTTATTTTTACCAATTTGTTGTTGAAGTCTATTGAATCAAAAAAGCAAAATTGTTTTGCGTTGAAAAAAGTCCCTGACCTTTTTCAAAAACGCAGTGGCTGAAAAAAGCATAGATATGAACGTGTCCCATAGGAAACCATGTTAAACAAACTATAGTGCCTTTCTGCAAAAAGCATAGGAGTGAACCAGACTTTTGAGAGCACAGCTAACCTGCCAACCTTCACTTTTTTTCTGCTGCAGTTTAGGAATAAAGCTTCTCCCAGTCCCCAGCTTGTGATTGGACAATGAAGGAACATCAGCAGACAGTGTTCATTCCTCCTCTTCTCCTCCTGTCAGCTTGTTCACAATTTATTTGAATGCTGCACACCTTTGTCCCTAATTCACACACATTTCCACATGTTTTGCCCCTTCAAAAGCCCTGCGATTACAAAAATGTACCAGTTGATGTGCCATAAATGGTCCGCTCCTAAATCCTTTTATGGGCTGACAACACACAGCATTTTGAAGTGGAAAGATCACTGGATATTTATTGGAATGGTGCCAGCCCTGCTCAGTATTTGCTAAACTCTTCATGTCATAATCAGGGTGGCAGGTGGGTGGTATTGGGAGATGGGACCTGATGCCTATCATAAGCCACTGATCCAGCATCTAATCATAGATGTGTAGCACTGCCCCCTTGAGGACTGCTGAATTCTTCATCTTTTTGGGTCCCACTGGGTTACCTTTAGCAATTGCAGGCACAACTTAACATTTTACTTTCCGGCTGAGTCAATGAACAGTCTAGGGCAGGGATCCCAAACTAAGGCCCTGCAGCTGTTGCAGAACTACACATCCCATGAGGCATTGTAAAACTCTGACATTACATACATGGCTAGGCATGATGGGAGTTGTAGTTCCTGAACAACTGGAGGGCCATCGTTTGGGAATCCCTGGGCTTTTGGTTGTTTTTGTTGTTTTAATATAAATAGGGATGGGAGAAGGGATAGAGTGGGATACTCCTGAACTTGAACTTTTCACAATTCTGAGGACTTCTATCTGAAAATGCAGCCATGCTGCGAATTTCACCTTGCCACTAGTGGAATTGAAGATACTGAGTCTCTGAACAAAAGACTTGGTTACACACTATCTTCAGGGTACTCACCTAGCACCCCCTTTCACTCCACCAGCTGACACCCGTCCTCTAACTACTCTACTCCGGGGAGGCCCCCTTTCTGGTCAGGCCCTTAGACACGATCCCCTGTACTCACGATATCCCTCTTGTCTCAACCCCTCTTGTCAGCTCTCCTGGACCTCTGGGTTCAGCTCCACACTTCTGGCTCACCAGGCCGACTGCCTGTGACCATACACCAACTGCTGCAGAAGAGGAGGCAGCTGCCACCCTTCTTCTGGGACTCACCAACCAAAAACCCCAAGCACATGTGCTCCTGTCTTTTATACCACACCCCACAATGCACCGAGACAACCAGTCTGTGCCAATCACTGAGGCTGTATCAAAACCAGTGTACCCATTGGTCAGGTTTCCTCCACTGTCCAATGTGCCTTCCCATTGGACCAGTGTGAAAGACTCCCCTAGACCAGATGAATCACACACTCAGCACTATGAGTAGAACTCACTCACAGATCCTGCTCTCTGGTAATCAAAAAACAAAATAGAATTTCCCTGCTGCTCCTCTGATAGGCAGACCAAGCCAAAACTATACTCACTCACTAGCAGAATACAGAAATATATGACAGATGCTGGACCAGCGCTATTGAACCCACAGTGTGAGGGGAAAATTATAAAAATGAATGTAAACAATAGATATAAAAGCAGATATAGAGAATCAAAAAATATCAAAAAATATTGATAAAAAACACAATGATAAATATTTCAGGTGTATATAGATACAAAGTCCACGGAGTAGAGTCTATGTACAGATGGATGGCTGGGTGGCCGCCGGCTCTATCAGAGTTAGGAGGAGACTCTGTGCATGGTAGAAAAAGAGAGAGAACAGAGCAGTGCCACCTGAGTGTAGTATTAAAACAATACTTTATTGGCATAAAAGGTAATGCACTCACATGAGTGCAGTGGCGGAGCCAGAGGGCTAGCTGGGGTGTCAATTGCCACCCCAGACAAAATCTTTGCCACCCCTGTTGCCACCCTGCTCAGGGCAGGAGGGGTTTGACCGGGAACTCGGGGCTACATATCAACACTTTAACAGGCAGCACACTAGCACAGCAAGTGATAAATGGTCGATTCGGCGGGGGAGGGGGCCAGCTGCAATGTGATTGCAGCTGTCAAATTTAGACATTGATGTCGGGTGTGGGCGGGGCCGTTTGCGGGAGTCGGGGCTCCGCCCCCTTGCTCCGTGGAGAAACTGAAGCTGGCTGGGAAGGAAGCTGGCAGGGGGCGGGACCAATTGTAGCTGCTGTATGGGCACACAGAGCTTCCCATCCTCCCCCAGCATTCAGAGCCAGGAGGATTTTCATTTCATCCTCCGCGCCTGAAATTGGCTCCACCCACCTCCCTGCCACCATCAGAGAGAGAAACTGACTGAAGCTGGATGGGGCAGGAAGGATTCAGCCGCGGGATGGATGGTGTCAGCTCCGGTTCCTGGACTTGGTAAGTGTTGCTGGCTCTGCCCCCCTCTCTCTCACCACTACCCCCCCTCCCCTCTCACTACCCCCCCTCCCCTCTCACTACCACCCCCTCCCCCCTCTCTCACTACTACCCCCTCCCCCTCTCTCACCACTACCCCCCCTCTCTCACCACTCCCCCCCTCTCTCACCACTACCCCCCTCTCTCACCACTACCCCCCTCCCCCCTCTCTCACTACTACCCCCCTCCCCCTCTCTCACTACTACCCCCCTCCCCCTCTCTCACCACTTCCCCCCTCCCCCTCTCTCACTACTACCCCCCCCTCTCTCACTACTACCCCCCTCCCCCTATCTCACTACTACCCCCCTCCCCCCTCCCCCTCTCTCACTACTACCCCCCTCCCCCCTCTCTCACTACTACCCCCCTCCCCCTCTCTCACCACTAGCCCCCTCCCCCCTCTCTCACTACTACCCCCCTCCCCCCTCCCCCTCTCTCACTACTACCCCCCTCCCCCTCTCTCACTACTACCCCCCTCCCCCCTCTCTCACTACTACCCCCCTCCCCCTCTCTCACTACTACCCCCCTCCCCCTCTCTCACTACTACCCCCCTCCCCCTCTCTCACCACTTCCCCCCTCCCCCTCTCTCACTACTACCCCCCCCTCTCTCACTACTACCCCCCTCCCCCTCTCTCACTACTACCCCCCTCCCCCTCTCTCACTACTACCCCCCTCTCTCACCACTTCCCCCCTCCCCCTCTCTCACTACTACCCCCCCCCTCTCTCACTACTACCCCCCTCCCCCTCTCTCACTACTACCCCCCTCCCCCTCTCTCACTACTACCCCCCTCCCCCCTCTCTCACCACTACCCCCCTCCCCCTCTCTCACCACTAGCCCCCTCCCCCCTCTCTCACTACTACCCCCCTCCCCCCTCTCTCACTACTACCCCCCTCCCCCCTCTCTCACTACTACCCCCCTCCCCCCTCTCTCACTACTACCCCCCTCCCCCCTCTCTCACTACTACCCCCCTCCCCCTCTCTCACTACTACCCCCCTCCCCCTCTCTCACCACTTCCCCCCTCCCCCTCTCTCACTACTACCCCCCCCCTCTCTCACTACTACCCCCCTCCCCCCTCTCTCACTACTACCCCCCTCCCCCCTCCCCCTCTCTCACTACTACCCCCCTCCCCCCTCTCTCACTACTACCCCCCTCCCCCTCTCTCACCACTAGCCCCCTCCCCCCTCTCTCACTACTACCCCCCTCCCCCCTCCCCCTCTCTCACTACTACCCCCCTCCCCCCTCTCTCACTACTACCCCCCTCCCCCCTCTCTCACTACTACCCCCCTCCCCCTCTCTCACTACTACCCCCCTCCCCCTCTCTCACTACTACCCCCCTCCCCCCTCTCTCACTACTACCCCCTCCCCCTCTCTCACTACTACCCCCCTCCCCCTCTCTCACTACTACCCCCCTCCCCCTCTCTCACTACTACCCCCCTCTCTCACCACTTCCCCCCTCTCTCACTACTACCCCCTCCCCCCTCTCTCACCACTACCCCCCTCTCTCACTACTACCCCCCTCTCTCACTACTACCCCCCTCTCTCACTACTACCCCCCTCCCCCTCTCTCACCACTACCCCCCTCTCTCACCACTACCCCCCTCCCCCCTCACTCACTACTACCCCCCTCCCCCTCTCTCACCACTACCCCCCCTCTCTCACCACTACCCCCCCTCTCTCACTACTACCCCCCTCCCCCTCTCTCACTACTACCCCCCTCCCCCTCTCTCACCACTACCCCCCTCTCTCACCACTACCCCCCTGCCCCCTCACTCACTACTACCCCCCTCCCCCCTCTCTCACCACTACCCCCCTCTCTCACTACTACCCCCCTCCCCCTCTCTCACAACTACCCCCCTCTCTCACAACTACCCCCCTCCCCCCTCATTCACCACTACCCCCCTCCCCCTCTCTCACCACTACCCCCCTCCCCCCTCTCTCACTACTACCCCCTCCCCCCTCTCTCACTACTACCCCCCTACCCCTCTCTCACTACTACCCCCCTACCCCTCTCTCACCACTTCCCCCCTCCCCCTCTCTCACCACTACCCCTCTCCCCCCTCTCTCACTACTACCCCCCTCCCCCTCTCTCACTACCTCTCTCTCTTCTTCTATCCCTGTATCCCTCTCTCCTTCTATTCCTCTCTCTCCCTCCCTCTCCTTCTATCCCTCCCTACCCCCCTCTCTCTCCCTCTTTCCCGCTCTCTCCCTCTCTCCCTCTCTCTCTTTATCCCTCTCTCCCTCCCTGACTATTCTGATTCTATTCTTCCAGAAGCACATTTGTGAGGTCAGGGCTTCTCATCCAACATCTGTGCCTGTTATAGCTGCGAAGGGTGAGTCATTTTATGGTGGGGCATTGGGCAGGGGTGAGGGGGCGGGTATTGGGTGGATCTTGGGCGGGACTTGTGGGAGGGGTTATCAAATTTACCTTCGGGCTGCAGCCCCTGGTCTTTTTACCACCTAGCAATGCCCCTGCCGCTCACGCTCGCTTATGCGTATAACATTACATAGCATAGCTGAACCTGAACGAGAGGGCCCCTGTGTAGCTTGTTCTCTGTGACTCTGACTGAGTGCGGTGAGCTGAGCAGGAGCGGCGCCGTGATTCGCTGCACAGCTAACCAATCACGCGTGCCTACACACCTGATTGGTTCGCTGTACCGCTACTCACGGTGAGTGGTTCGCTGTGCTGCTAATCAGGTGTGCACTAACGCGTGATTGGTTAGCTGGGCAGCGAATCACGGCGCCACTGCTGCTCACCGCGCTCAGTCACAGACAGTCACAGAGAACTAGCTACACAGGGGCCCTCTCGTTCACTTCTTCTACCTGTAACCTTAGGTAAGTCTCTCTCTGGTCTCTGCATGATTGAAGGGGACACAGCACGCTGGTCACTACATTGATAGGTTGGCAATCATGCTGGTCACTACATTGATGGGTTGGTACGCTGGTTACTACATTGTCAATTGATGGGGGGGCATGCTGGTCGCTACATTGATGGGGGGCAATATTGTGCAGCCCTACTCATAGGCATGCGCACGGGGTGTGCCGGGTGTGCCTAGGCACACCCTAATCACCCTCATGCAGTGCTTCCGCCATGGCCACCGCCTCTCTGTCTGCTGCTCTCTGCCCCTGGCTGCTCAGCTCCCGAACCCAATCCTGTCGGTGCGGAGACTGATAGGGACTGTCTGGGGGAGGACCCTGGCCTGCTGTAAGAGGGGATCTATATAGGGGACCTCACCTCACCCTGGCCTGCTGTAAAGGAGGATCTATGGGGGACCTGCCCTATCCTGCCCTAAAGGGAGATATATGGGGATCCTGCTCTAAAGGGGATCTATGCAATAGATCCCCTTTAGAGCAGGGTCCCCATAGATCCCCTTTAGAGCAGAGCCCTGTGATCAGTGTGTGGCCTTAAAAGAATGTTTACTTTGATAATTGTTTATTTAATTAAAAATGTTTTAATACCGCTTAGGATGTTTGTTTACATTTAGTTATAAAAGTGTGTGTATATGTATGTGTGTGTGTGTGTACATATATATATATATATATATATATATACACGCATGTATATTGACCCCCCAAAATAATACCTTGCCACCCCTTTGCCACCCCTGTTTTAAAAGTCTAGCTCCGCCACTGCATGAGTGATAGTAAAGCAGGCATCCTGACGAAGGGGAATGCATGCCTCGAACGCTAGCACCACCCCGCTTCCACCGGATGTGATGAGGGAGAAGCTGTGACGCCAACAGGACACCAGGAAGTGCCAGAAGCCACTGACACAGCCAGGACCCAGGGCTGTCTACACCTCTCCTGCCTCCCCTGCAGTGGATCGGGTGACTTGCTGTAAAGCCTGCTTTCCTATCACTCATGTGAGTGCATTACCTTTTATGCCAATAAAGTATTGTTTTAATACTACACTCAGGTGGCGCTGCTCTGTTCTCTCTCTTTTTCTACTCACTCACTAGCACCTACCTAGGATGGTGCTACAGATGAAATACCAGTTTTGGGTCGACATTGAATTTAAAGTAGATGTAAAAACCTTTACTTTAGTTTGGTAAAGCACTGTGTACCATAAACATGCCATTTATTTTAATAAAATACTTGCTTTCACCATATTTTTCATTCTTTGTTGCATCCCAGTGCTGCTCCTCTCTGGCAGCCTCCTGTCTACATGCACTTCAGTGATGGCTACATGGCATTTTTCAGGGTGGGTTTCCCTGAGGGTGACAACACTGGATCGTGCCTATTTAAATTTGCTGAAAAATACACTTTTAGTCTCCATTGAAAGGCCGTGTGACAGTGCAAAAGCACAATAGGGAAACCGGAACAGAGAGTGATGGGCACAGGGGTGGACCATCCTTGTGCTATAGGTGTCAGCATCTAGTCTCCATCAAGGGTTCCTGTGTCTAGCCAGAAGAGCACTGGAGAGAAAGTTGTCACCCCATATCAGGAGTGCTTGAACAAAACCTTTTATGGCAGTATAACCAGGTGTTATTTTCATTGGGGCATAAAAAAGGCTGCATTTGACTGCAATGCTAATGCGTCTCAAAGAGGGTATGCGGCATTCAGAAAAACACAACGCAAAGGAGGTCAAATGCAGCCTCAAATCTTTCATCTCCACTATTCTATTAAGGAAAATTACAGTTTGCTGACCTGTATTTGTAAGGCACCTGTGTATACAATCCCTTATAGTAAAATGTAAAGATAACCAAAAAATTGCCATGCACCATATAATGGAATCTGTTTAAAAAAACATGTAATCTGAATTAAATAAATTCTGTATATGATCTGTATTTATGTAGATTCTGCTGATTTGCAAAAAGCCAAAGAACATAACCTTCGATTAGATAAAGAGATTCTTGCCTTACGCCAACGAGTCAGAGCACTGGATTCTGAATGGAAGAAGCACATGGAACAGGTAGGGAGTTGGGATACTGGGGTCTAAGCACACAATGGTCAATAATTGAAGGGCCACATGTGCCCCCTTCACTCTGAATTTTCTTGCTGCATATTTTCAGGTTGGTTTAGTTGTTGTCAAGCCTAAAAGATTTTGCCTCATAACAGCCAATCAGCCTTTCCCTTGCTTTTTCTAACTTGCCTTAAGCAGTCCATAGATGAGACAAAAAAAAAAAAAAAAAAAAAGACTCGATGTGGATGGGTGAATCTTCCTCATTGAGCATTTGTATTCTGACATTAGGGAAATTTCTCTGCCATCAGAATACATTAATCAGCACTGCCGGCTATAGCCTGCAGTGTTGATCAAGTGGGGAAAACCAGACAGAGTGGTTGTTCAGAAGTCATTCAGTAGACTGAGTTCTGTACAGCCAAAGTGCCCATACGTGGATTGATATTTGGCCGGTCCCTGCTGAACTGGTGGCATTTCGGTCCATGTATGGCCAGCTTTAAAAAATATGGGTTATCTCATAGGTTGCTATTGAACAACAATGTTTTTCCATACTAGAAGCCTAAGATTCTCTGATTGCATTATGATAACTGAGGCCCTGGAAACTCAGGAAATTTTTGTCTTTTTATTATTGTTTGTGTTCCTCTATCATTTTGAAAGTAAAATAATAATTTTTCATAATGGATTATTTTATTCTAGAGTGAAAAGAGTGACGGTGACTCCATGTCTACACGTTTGAACCTGCAGGACAGTGAAGAATTTCATAAAAAGTAAAATATCCAAAGATTTCCTTCTCACACTATTTCCTTGGTGACCTAAAGCGAGATATCCACACACCAATTCCTGAGAGAAATATCCAGAGATCTCCCGACACCAATTCTTAATAGAGATAAGCCGAGATCTCCCCACACCAATTCCTGTAGGAAACCACCCGAGATCTCCCCACACCTATTCCTGAGGGAAATATCCTGGGATCTTCCCACCTATTCCTAAGGGATATATCCTGAGATCTCCCCACACCTATTCCTGAGGGAAACATCCTGAGATCTCCCCTCACCTATTCCTGAGGGAAATATCGAGAGATCTCCCCACACCTATTCCTGAGGGAAATATCGAGAGATCTCCCCACACCTATTCCTGAGGGAAATATCCAGAGATCTCCCCACACCTATTCCTGAGGGAAATATCCAGAGATCTCCCCACACCTATTCCTGAGGGAAATATCCAGAGATCTCCCCACACCTATTCCTGAGGGAAATATCCAGAGATCTCCCCACACCTATTCCTGAGGGAAATATCCAGAGATCTCCCCACACCTATTCCTGAGGGAAATATCCAGAGATCTCCCCACACCTATTCCTGAGGGAAATATCCAGAGATTTCCTCCTCACACTATTTCCTTGGTAAAATAAAGCGAGATATCCACACACCAACTCCTGAGAGAAATATCCAGAGATCTCCCCCACACCAATTCTTAATGGAGATAACCTGAGGCCTCCCCACACCTATTCCTGAAGGAAACAACCCGAAATCTCCCCACACCTGTTCCTGAGGGAAATATCCTGAAATCTCCCCTCACCTATCCCTGAGGGAAATATCCCGAGATCTCCTGATACCTATTCCTGAGGGAAATATCCCGATCTCCCCACACCTATTCCTGAGGGAAATATCCCGAGATCTCCCCACACCTATTCCTGAGGGAAATATCCCGAGATCTCCCCACACCTATTCCTGAGGGAAATATCCAGAGATCTCCCCACACCTATTCCTGAGGGAAATATCCCGAGATCTCCCCACACCTATTCCTGAGGGAAATATCCCAAGATCTCCTGGCACCTATTCCTGAGGGAAATATCCAGAGATCTCCTGGCACCTATTCCTGAGGGAAATATCCAGAGATCTCCCCACACCTATTCCTGAGGGAAATATCCCGAGATCTCCCAACACCTATTTCGTGAGGGAAATATCCAGAGATCTCCCCTTACCTATTCCTGAGGGAAATATCCCGAGATCTCCCCACACCTATTCCTGAGGGAAATATCCCGATCTCCCCACACCTATTCCTGAGGGAAATATCCCGAGATCTCCCCACACCTATTCCTGAGGGAAATATCCCGAGATCTCCCCACACCTATTCCTGAGGGAAATATCCAGAGATCTCCCCACACCTATTCCTGAGGGAAATATCCCGAGATCTCCCCACACCTATTCCTGAGGGAAATATCCCAAGATCTCCTGGCACCTATTCCTGAGGGAAATATCCAGAGATCTCCTGGCACCTATTCCTGAGGGAAATATCCAGAGATCTCCCCACACCTATTCCTGAGGGAAATATCCCGAGATCTCCCAACACCTATTTCGTGAGGGAAATATCCAGAGATGTCCCCTTACCTATTCCTGAGGGAAATATCCCGAGATCTCCCCACACCTATTCCTGAGGGAAATAGCCAGAGATCTCCCCACATATTCCTGAGGGAAATATCCCGAGAGCTCCTGACACCTATTCCTGAGGGAAATATCCCGAGATCTCCTGACACCTATTCCTGAGGGAAATATCCATAGATCTCCCCACACCTATTCCTGAGGGAAATATCCCGAGATCTCCTGACACCTATTCCTGAGGGAAATATCCCGAGATCTCCTGACACCTATTCCTGAGGGAAATATCCATAGATCTCCCCACACCTATTCCTGAGGGAAATATCCCGAGATCTCCCAACACCTATTCGTGAGGGAAATATCCCGAGATCTCCCCACACTAATCCCTGAGGAAAATATCCCTAGGAAAGGAAATTTAGAGTACTAAATGTGTTTGTTTGTTTTTTCTTTTATATTTTGTTCTGGACATACACATTAGGGGAAATTTCTGCTCACTTCCACCTGTTATCTATTGGACAGAAAGGGAGGAGAAATCGCCTCTACAGGGACACAGACAGTAGCAAAAATGGGCAGCACACCAAAAAAAAAAAAAATCTCAACTTTTTACTGAGAAATGGTGGTTTTACTGCATTTTTTACCATTGAAATCTCAGAAAAAAATGTTAAAGATTTTTTTTTTTGTGTGTGCTTATGGATTTGTACAGTTTCTCCGTTGGCCAGTGCACCCTTAATTAGCCAGGAAAAATGAAGGTGAAGAATCAGGTACCTGATTATTTTTCTGTTTTTAATAGATGTAGACTTGAGGTTGAAGAAAAGGAGTGTCGGAATAAACAGCTCCTCCACAAACTGAAGAAGCTGCAGGCAGAGTATGACGATATAGTGGAACGCAATGAGGAGCTGGAATCCATTCTGGGAGAGTCTCAGAACCAAACAAAAGAACAAGTGGATTACTTGGAATCCGAAATAGCTGGCCTCCAGAGAACTGTACGTAATGTTTTGGATGCTGTGTCCTACTGATGGAAATAAGGTTGTTTGCTGGGTTCACACGGCCTGATCTTGCAAGGGCCACATACATATGAAGTCTTTGTGCATGTTACAGAGAGATGCGGTTCACCCCCCCCCACTTCATAATCCTCGATAAAACAGTGACCAGGCAGTGAGATTCTGACTTCAGACACCCCCTAATACATGTCATTGGTAATCGTGAGCTTTCTGTGCAAGGAGGAAGGTGCAGTGAGGGCAGAATGGGCAGCTGCCGGGAGGCCCCCCTGATTCCAGGGGGGTACTTAGGGATTCTATGGCGCTTTACGCAGTAAGGCCTGGTTCACACTAGTGCGATTCCAGATGCAACTTGAGTCACTCAAAAATGACAATGAAAATGCAATTTTTGCAACAGTGCCTGTTCACATCAATGCAGCACTGTGCGATTTTTGGAAAAGGGTCCTGAGCTACTATGGTGCGATTCCAGCATGATTCTGGCCCCATAGATTATACAAACTATATTTAAGTAGCAGCCAAGTTATATCACATAATCGCATAATTTGGGGGGGGGGGGGGAGGCGTGTATGAACTGAAGAAAGTTCTGGCCCCAAGGTACAATTAATACATCACCGACCAGTAGGTGTGGCAGATATTGGTCATCTTTTAGTTGTCTTGTCGGGAAGTTATACAAGACAGCAGCTGTGAACATCAAGCTTCTGTTACCTGCCAACTTTAGCTATTTGATAATAGACAGTATAGTGGCTAAAAAGTTTGCAATTGTAGCCCTCAGGTCCAGGGTTTACCTCCCACCACCAAGGAAACCGTCTGCAAGGTTTGTATGTGCTTCTTGTGTTTGCATAATAAACTATCTAAAAGATATACAGGTACATTTATTAGGGTTACTCTAAGGAGTAACTCCACTTTCGTGGGGAAAAAAAATAGCAAATAAAGAAAAATCAATATAGCGTATACAATTACGACACAAATCCTATTGTAATTGAATGTTATTAAAAATTACCTTTCCTTACCTTTTCTGAAAATGCAATGCAATATGGCTACCTGGAGGTGTTCTGTACACAGAATGTGTACTGACCACACCCCAGAAACCCCATCTGCTTGTGTAATTGGCTCACTGATTTTCCCAGAAGTCTGTACAAAGATGCAAGTCAGATATCAGGCATCCCCTGCAACAAAAATGTCATTTTTGGTGACATACTCCCCATATTTGGCATGTCATTTTTTTTTGGGGGGGGGGGAGCGGATACCTAGATTTGACAGGTACCTGCTCCCACTTCTGCTCAGGGCGCCTAGACGTCCCGAGCGGAAGTTCTATTCTTCCCCCTCCCTCCCTGCAATCTTCTGGGAAACGTCACAGGTCCCAGAAGATTGCCCGTCCACTCAGGGCACGCAGCGTGACCCGTGCATGCGCAGTGTGCACCCAGCTGTGAAGCTGAAAGCTGTCACAGCCGGGTGCCCACACTAGAGATGCTGGCGCTGCGGAAAAAAAGAGGGAGAGAACCGAGGCTCCAGCCGGCCGCCGGGACAGGTGAATATGTGTTTGTTACACTTTTTGTAGCTGCTGATTTTTAATAAACACAAAAATGGCTGGAACTCTGCTTTAAAAAAAAAGAAGGGAACTCTTAAGGCGTCAGGGAACAGTTTGGGGGTGGCCCCTTCCTGTTCCAACATGACTGCGCACCAGTGCACAAAGCAAGGTCCATAAAGACCTGGATGAGCGAGATTGAGGTGGAGGAACCTGATTGACTTGTACCAAGTCCTGACCTCAACCTGAGTACACCTTTGGGGTGAATTAGAGTGGAGACTGCGAGCCAGGCCTTCTCTCCAACATCAGTGCCTGACCTCACAAATGCACATCTGGAAGAATGGTCAAACATTCCCATAGACACACTCCTAAACCTTGTGGACCGCCTTCCCAGAAGAGTTGAAGCTGTTATAGCTGAAAAGGTGGGCCAACTCCATATTAACCACTTCAATACAGGGCCCTTTCACCCCCTACCTGCCTAGGCCAATTTTCAGATTTCAGCACTGTCACACTTTGAATGACAGTTGCGAGGTCATGCTATACTGTACTCTGAAATTTTATAAAGTATACTGAAATTTTTATAATTTCTTTCACACAAATAGAGCTTTCTTTTGGTGGTATTTAATCACTGCTGGGTTTTTTATTTCTTACTAAAATAAAAGAAAAAAGACAGTAAACTTTTGAAAAAAAGTTTTTCTTATTTTCTGTCAGTAAATTTTGAAAGTAAGTAATTTTTCTCCTTCACTGATGTGCGCTGATGAGGCGGCACTGATGAGGTGGCACTGAAAGGTGGCACTGATGGGCACTGAGAGGCGGCACTGATGGACACTGATTGGCAGCACAGATAAGCAGGCACTGATGGGCACTGACTGGTAGCACTGTGGGCACTGATTGTGGGCACTGATGGGCACTGTTTTTTTACTTTACTGTAATCAGGGCACTGATAATCAGTGCCCTGATTGCCTGTCCTTGACTTCCCTTTGAGGAGGAGCCGCTAATGGGCTCTCCTTTCCACACACTCTGACAGTGTGAGGCGGGGAGAGCCAGTAAACAGCACTTCCTCATTTACATGTGACACAGCCGATCACATGGGTAAAGAGCCAAGTCATTGGCTCTTTACCAAGATCGGGGGTCACGCCGTGTCCTAGGAACACAGTGCGGCCATGATTGCCACACTGCATGCCCCCCGTGAGCGCGAGAGCGGCCATTCTGGGGCACCGTCATATGACATCGTCCCAGAATGAGTGCCGCACCGCTCCACCGTCATTTCATGGTGGGCGGGCGGCGAGTGGTTAAACCCTACAGAATAAGGGCCCTTTCACACAGGGCAGATCCGTTTGATGAAATCCGCTTGCTCCGCAAGGAGCAATCCGCTGATCCCCGATGAGCAGGCAAATGACAGGTACGTTAACTGTACTGAGATGGACCTGTCAGAGTCCCGCTCTCTATGTGAGATCAAGTGAAAACGAACCACCTGTCAGTTTTCATCTGATCCGATCCTTCAGATAGATGGAAAACAGGGTCACCATCTGTCTGGATTTGGTGGACAGGATTGGATTGGATAGTGGCGGGTGTCAGCGGACATGTCACCTCTGACATCCGTTGCTCCATAGGGGTGAATGAAGGGTCCAATCAGGTCCACCTGAAAAACTGACTGGCAGACTTGATCAGAAAGCCTGTGTGAAAGGGGCCAAAGACTGGGATGCCATTAACCTCGCTGGCATTATTCCCGAATGTGGCTCGGGGGTTAATTTTCAATACCAAAAGCGGTAACCCCGAGCCACACTCGGGATTACCCCACAATGTTACTCCCCTTCCTGCGATCCTCCGATGTCCTCCCCATCGTCCTCACACTCTCTCTCGCTCTGTGCTCGGCAGATCCTGGCACCTGTCTTCCGGTTCCCTTCCCTGCGAGTGTTGCAATGCAGGGGGGTGGAAATGGTGGCAAATTCAAAAATGTAAATAAACCAAATGAGATGATACAAAGCTGTGATCCTAACGGATAACACTGTATCATGCCATTTCACCACAGGATTTCACCTGGTGACTTTTCCAGTGCCCTGCCTGTTCTTTTTCCAGTGCTTTGTGCCTAGAAAATTGAGAACGACCATGGCGTCCAAAAAGCGTTCTTTTTGTTCAAAATTGCTTTTAGACGAACTGGAAAACAGCGAAACTTAGTTACTTGAAGAACTGAGCGATAGCGATTCGTGGGAAAATTTGTCATCAGGTACGGAAAGTGACGACAGCGACGATTCTGATGTCTCTTTCTGGCACATAGCTTGTGGAATTTGGGAAGTATATCAAATGATTCTTCAGAATTTCCAACGGAGCGATGTGCCAGAAAGAGACATCACAATCATCGCTGTCGTGACTTTTCGTACCTGATGATGAATTTTCCCACAAATCGCTATCGCTCAGTTCTTCAAGTAACTCCATTTCACTGTCGCTGATTTCCAGTTCGTCTAAAAGTGCTTTTGCGCAAAAACGCTTTTTGGACGCCATGGTCGTTCTCAATTTTTCAGGCAAAAAGCACTGGAAAAGCACAGGCAGGGCACTGGAAAAGTCACCAGGTGAAATCCTATGGTGAAATGGCATGATACAGTGTAATCCATTAGGATCACAGCTTGGTATCATGTCATTTGGTTTATTTACATTTTTGAAATTGCCACAAGTTCCACCCCCCTGCGTCGCAACGCTGGCAGGGAAGGGAACCGGAAGACAGGGGCTGGCATCGGCCAAGCACACAGCGGGAGGATGGCGGCGGGGGGAGGACGGTGGGGGATCGCAGGGGAAGGTAAGTTTTAAAATATAAAATGACAGATTTCCATGCAAAACAATGTATCGCTTTTAGCACAGAAATCCTGACATAATCAAACCGCCAGGGAGGTTAAAGTTCATGTGCGTGTAAAGGCCGGTGTCCCAATACTTTTGGTAATATAGTATGGATAGATATATGTTGCCATATCACATGCAGTACAGGTATTCTTCCAGAAGATGGCAGAGTGTGTTGCCATAGATTCAGGCCAGCAGTCAGCTGATAGAAAAGAGTCGTATTGTCAGTGCTGGTGGGGGACTCATGAATGGAATGTGGTTTCCTAGCAAACACAAACACTATAGTGCGGCCTTTGTGAGATTGTTGTGTGTAGAGCGGCAGTAAGGAGCCAGGCAGTGGGAGATGGTCACTATTTGACGTGCCGTCTGTGTCCCCAGTCTCCTGTCACCTCTGTCCAGTATTTGAGTTTTGTGGCTCAACTGTCACCAGTATATATTATTTAACAAAATGCAGCATTGTCGGTTTTTGATCGGTAAGTCTATTTGGCGTTTCTTTTATTTACCCTTCCCTCCTCTGATTCTGTCTGATCCTTTTTATTTCCACCCAACAGATTATAAATTTGGAGTCGGAGCTGACGGAACTTGCAGAGCAGCGTGAAGCCAAAGATGAGGCCTGCTCTTCAGACCGACCAAGCTTAGATGTAAAAAAGATGTCAAAAATGGAGCAGGTCTGACTTTTATATAGAGCTGTCATTGTGTCATTGTGAATGAGATGCCATTTCACAAATTCCTTCTGAATGATATAAGATATCCCGGGGTGTGTAGAGCTGGAGGGCTCCCTCTGTAGGAGGAACTACAGAAATATATATATATATATATATATATATATATATATATATATATATATATATATATATTTTTTTATATTTATATTTATTTATTTATATATATATATATATATATATATATATATATATAAATAATATTAAATATTAAAGTGGTATTAAACCTAAAAGCAAACCTTTATTATATTGCAGCTTACCAAACTCTTAGATGTGGTGGCCGCATTAGTTTTCTTTTTTTAGGCTTTCATTCCTTTATTCTCCTTTAGTGTGTTGTTTTTTCAGCAGAATAAGCTGTCCTGCAGATGTAGCCTTTAAATACTAATCCATTGGCTTCAGTACTTTCTGGTTCACTTTTATGGAGCAGCTTGGCTCCTTTCACACTAGAGGCAGTGTTTACTGCCCCCTGAAAAGCAATCCACAGTGGGTCGCTTTGATGGTGAATGGAGGTTTGCAGGCATTCAGGAGGCGATACTGCTGCACAATTAATCATTAAAAAATTGCGAATTTCGATTCAACCCCCCTCACGATCACAATCATGCATTTCCACAATTCATTGCAGAGCCGTTCTCTGCTCACAGCTGACAGCTGTCAAAAAAAAAATATATACAGTAAACCCCCCCTCCGTTGGTTAAGTTCCGGACCCACCCGCAAAAAGTGAATATCCACGAAATAGAAAAACCTATTAAAATACACTGTAGGCATGTTTTTATAACTGTCACTGTACTTTTAAAAGCATTTTAAGGTCTTTAAATACACTTTTAAAACAATAGAAACTCATTTAAACACATAAAAGATACTGAGAGACAGAGCAAGAGCTATGGAAAACACAGATATTTAATTAACAATGATTTAATTAGTAAAATAATATTAACCACTTTACCACCGGAGGATTTTGCTGTCTTACATCCAGGCCACTTTTTGCGATTCGGCGCTGTGCGAATTTAACTGACAATTGCGCGGTCGTGCGACGCCGTACCCAAACGAAATTTACGTCCTTTTTTTCCCACAAACAGAGCTTTCTTTTGGTGGTATTTGATCACCTGTGCGATTTTTACTTTTTGTGCTATAAACAAAAAAAAAAGCGTACATTTTGAAAAAACAACAATATTTTTCATGTTTTTTTTTTATATGAAATTCCTCCCCAAAAAAAATGTAAAAATCAAATTTTTTTAAAATTTTTGGCCAATTTGTTTTCTGCTACATATTTTTGGTAAAAAAAATCGCAATAAGTGTATTTTGATTGGTTTGCGCAAAAGTTATTGCGTTTACTAACTAAGGGAAAGATTTCTGTCATTTTTGGTGTTTTTTTTTTTAACGAGTAATGGCGGCGATCTGCGATTTTTATTTTTTTTTTTTATTTTTTTTTTTTTTTTTTTTTTTTTTTGCGGGACTGCGACATTGCGGCGGACAGATCGGACCGTTGACTGACATTTTTGACACTTTTGGGGGTACCAGTGACATTACTACAGTAATCAGTGCTATATATATGCACTGTTACTGTAAAAATGACACTGGCAGGGAAGGGGTTAATTTTATTGGAGAGGGAGGGGTTAATGTATGCCTGGTGCTTACTGACCTGTGTGTGGGGGGAGGTGACTGAGTGACACAGGGACAGATCGCAGGTTCAGCTAAGCTGAACCCTGCAATCTGACACTGCCTGTCACTTAGGAGATCCGCCCGCTTTGTTTACACAAGCAGGCAGATCTCCAAACTCGATTCCCCGACGATCGGGGAAGAGCAGCGGCGATCGCCGCTGCTCCTCCCCTGGCCCTGGCCTGACTCCCGCGCCGCCCACGAGGGGAGGAGTCCAGCGACGTAGATCTACGTCACTGGACGATAACGAGCCACATTGCTGCAGTAGCAGCAATGTGAGCAGACGGGAAGTGGTTAATAGGTCTTACAGAAAAAAAACACAATATACCGGGACCGCAAAAACTGAACCGCGATATAACAGGGGTTTACTATATATATATATATATATATATATATATATATATATATATATATATATATATATATATATATATATATATATATATATATATATATATATATATATATATATATATATATATATATATATATATATATAGCTGTATTAAACCCAAAAGCAAACCTTTATTATATTGCAGCCAATTCTTAGATGTGGTGGCTGCATTTGTTTTGTTTTTTTTTTTAGGCTTTCACTCCTTTATTCTTCTTTAGTGTGTTGTTTTTTCAGCAGAACAAGCTGTCCTGCAGATGTAGCCGTTAAAGGGTTGAGATAAACCATTTACTACTGACTGGGGTGTTTACAATGATCAGCTTTTAACCTCTGGAAGATTTACCCTCCTTCATAACCAGGTCATTTTTTGCAATACGGTACCGCGTTATTTTGACAATTGTGCGGCCATGCATGTACCCAAATAAAATTTGCCATTTTTTCCCACAAATAGAGCTTTCTTAAAATGTGTCACAATTTTGCAGATAAACCAATCCGCTTCCAGGTTTTATTGCTAAAGCTTAATTAAACAAGCTGAGGTTGGAAGCTGATTGGTTTCTCTTCAGAATTGTGACTAAGTTTGTTCTCTCTAGCTGTAATAAATATACCTGTACCTCTTTGTGGACCAGTGACACTAATACAGTGATCAGCGCTAAAAATATGCACTGTCACTGTACTAATGACACTGGCAGGGAAGGGGTTAAACATCTAGGGCAATCAAAGGGTAAAATGCGTGCCTAGCCAGTGTTTTTGTGTGTACTGCGGGGTGCTTTTACTAAGGGATGTGCTGGATTTTATTTTGCAGGGACACTAGATCCATCACTTTTTCCCTATCAGAATGTATATATATATATAAAACCTTTCTCCCAAAAGAAACCAAACTGTTGCTGTAACTGCTTCCTAAAGTGTTAGATGGGGTTTGGCTTCAATGTGTTAGTGTATGCGATGCGGGAACCCTGCGAATCCACTGCAGGTTCCCGCATCGCACTCAACTCGCAGGCAGTTCACACTGCCATATGCGAATCACTGGGGGTGTCAATACAAAGTTAATGACACCCCCAGATCATTTCACATATCACAAAGCGAACTGCCAGTGTGAACACCCATGGGATCCGATTCTGGTGCGGACCCAAAAAAGGGTCCTGTGCGAGTTGTGTCTGAATACAATCTGTATGGCTGACTTTGCATCGCACAGACATCGCATGTGATTTGCAGAGCAGTGCGCTCCGAATCACATGCAATGTCTGTCATCGTATATATGTGAACTGGCACTTACCGGCCTCACCACCAGGTGAAAAAATCCTAAAGAAAACGAATGCAGAGATGATCAAAGACTGCAGGCATTTGTACAAGAGCTGATCGGAGACTGCAGGCATGGTACAAGAGATGATCGGAGACTGCAGGCATGGTACAAGAGATGATCGGAGACTGCAGGCATAGTACAAGTGATGATCGGAGACTGCAGGCATTGTACAAGAGATGATCGGAGACTGCAGGCATGGTACAAGAGATGATCGGAGACTGCAGGCATGGTACAAGAGATGATCGGAGACTGCAGGCATGGTACAAGAGATGATCGGAGACTGCAGGCATGGTACAAGAGATGATCGGAGACTGCAGGCATGGTACAAGAGATGATCGGAGACTGCAGGCATGGTACAAGAGATGATCGGAGACTGCAGGCATTGTACAAGAGATGATCGGAGACTGCAGGCATGGTACAAGAGATGATCGGAGACTGCAGGCATGGTACAAGAGATGATCGGAGACTGCAGGTATTGTACAAGAGATGATCGGAGACTGCAGGCATGGTACAGGAGCTGATCGGAGACTGCAGGCATTGTACAAGAGCTGATCGGAGACTGCAGGCATGGTACAAGAGATGGTCGGAGACTGCAGGCATTGTACAAGAGATGATCGGAGACTGCAGGCATGGTACAAGAGATGATCGGAGACTGCAGGCATTGTACAAGAGATGATCGGAGACTGCAGGCATGGTACAAGAGATGATTGGAGACTGCAGGCATGGTACAAGAGATGATCGGAGACTGCGGGCATTGTACAAGAGATGATCGGAGACTGCAGGCATTGTACAAGAGATAATCAGAGACTGCAGGCATTGTACAAGAGATGATCGGAGACTGCAGGCATTGTACAAGAGATGATTGGAGACTGTGGACTTGGTACAAGAGATGATCGGAGACTGCAGACATGCTGCAAGCCTGCAATAGACTGTCAGAGACTGGAGAAATGGTTCAGGACACATAGCCTAGAGTCTCATCACATGAGACTACTAGGTAACAATGTTAAAACAGGGCAGTAGGGAAATACAGAAGGGTCGCAGGAGGTCCCTGGCCCACAGGTTGGGCACCATGGCTTTAAACTATGGGAGATTAAGATGGTTTTTCACCTTGTGGGTGAAACATGTCAGAGAGGACCTAGGTGGAGAATTTCTGTTCATGTTGTCGGAATTAAAAAAGTTTCCAGAATTTGAATTTTTTTTCAGATTGCAGCCAGTCTTTTCTTTTTTTGCCTTTTTATTGTTGTTGGGACATGGGCAAGCCCCTGCTGCCGCTCAGCACCCAATCTCCCATAGGGGCAATCTTACTGGGGGGTTGGGAGTAGAGTAACTAATACTTTAGCAGCATTGACTTTGTTAATCTTCTGCCCAATGTAGATTACCAACAGAATAAAAAATTCATAAGTAACTGATTCTCAGCTAAATGTATTGCCAAACTAGAACACACACTATACATATCCACAGCTGTGCCAATGACCACACCTTAATAATATTAGATTTCTTTTCACAGTTACACACAATGACATGTACTGGCAAGATCAGACTCCACGATACAATCCGCTTCATTTGTGCCAGCATCCAAAAATGATTCTTCCTCTAGAGCTCATTATCTGTGTGCTTTCTACTTTTGAAGGATTGGTGTAGTCTGCAGCACCAAAATATTTATCGTAGGTCGCATTAGGCACCATTAGCTCTGTGCCACCCATGCTTGTTCACCGGACTTGTGCGTCTTTATCCAATTTCCTGTGCTAGTAAGTTGCTGTTTGCTCAGTGTTTGATGCCGCTTTCTGATTGTCTGCCACTAGAGGGTGCACTTTTTGCTTTTGGCTTTTCAGGCCCATTTACACCATAATGTAGCGCAATAAAAGCATTTTTTAGTAGTGGATGCATCTCAACACACAAAAATAGGTGCTGCTTTAGTTTTCCAAATGCAATGCATGGAGCTTTTGCTTCCACATGCTTCTTTGTACTATGGCACTTCAGCGCAGTTTATGTACTTGGGTTGCAATTAAAGTGGGAATAAACTCCCATAAATTATTTATCTATAGGTAGGCCTATAATCAGGCTTACCTATAGGTACAGTAAATATCTCTTAAACGTGCACCGTTTAGGAGATATTTACTGTACATGCAGCCGGTGACATCACCGGCGCATGCGCTCTAAAGGAATGGCCACCCAGGCCATTCCTTCAGAGTCCTGTGCCGTACATGGCAGCTCCCGCAGGCATACGCAGGAGTGACGTCATCGCGACTCCAGCCATTTACACAGCCTGAGTCCGTGAACTCGGAAGGAAGACCGGGTGAAGAGGAAACCCCCCCCCCCCCCCTCAGCAGTGACAGCACGCTGCTGGGGGGGCTTCGTCTTCAGGTAAGTTCCACATAATATGCTAGTGTGCGATGCATACAAGCACAATATGGCTTTCCCTTGCAGGTTGCAAAAAAAAAAAAAAACACTGATAGTGGTTTTCTACCGCTTTCATGATTGAAAGTCCTTAAATCCTAAGAATAAAATGATTGGGACAAAGATAGTAAGGCAGAAGAATAAAGGGCTAGATGATGCTGGAGGTCTTCCAGCCAGGAAATGAGGCGTGCTCTATCTGACTTGCTGCAGCTTCTTATACACACTGTGAGAAGTTTACAGTGTGCAGTGAAATCAGAGTAAGCAATTTCAGTACAGGAGATGAGCCTGTACATCCATGCAGGACTAAAGGAAAGGCTGGGGTTCTGCTTTAACTTCTTGTAAAGCTCAGAGCCCAGGCATTGTCCAGTTTATGTACTGGGAGCGGGTTCGTATTTAGTGGGAGAGACATGCAGATAATTGCCTGTTTTGTTAATTACTTTTTTTTTTTTTTTTAGGAACTAGCTGAACTAAAGCCAATGCTGAAAGGTGTACAGGACCAACTGCTGAGAGCTGAGCGGGAGAATAACAACCTGCGTTCAAAAAATGAGCAGCTGGAAAAAGAAAAACATTTTCAGGATAATAAGGTGACTCGGAGTTTGTGAATATTACTGATACTTTGGTTGTGGGGTCTCTTTTTTGCAGTTTCAAAAACTGTCAGTTCATAACATGGAGTCTCATTCCTCTTCCTCAATTCCCCATAATATTCAGACCTTTACGGCATGAGAATAGGTAGGCAGCACAGCGCCTTTGCTTTGATTGGAGAAAGAGAAACGCATCGCTGACTGCCAGGTTATAAAGTATAACTAAAGGCAAAACTTCAGATTTTATGGCTGTCGGTGTCCCCGTTATGGAGATTCACGCTCTCTATTTGTCCTGCATACTGATATCATTTAAAGTGAAAGTAAAAGAAAATCACAAATTGTGGGTTGTCCCCAGAAAAGTAAAAGAGAAGAAAATCTTTTAATGGGAACACTAGTTCCGGTGACCTGGGGGGCCCCAAAGAATTCCTTTTTTTTTTTTTTAAAGTTAACTTTCCAAAGATTTACTTTAACCACTTTACCACCGGAGGATTTTGCTGGCTTACGTCCAGGCCACTTCTTGCGATTTGGCACTCTGCGACTTTAACTAACAAACAAAATTTACGTCCTTTTTTTCCCACAAACAGAGCTTTCTTTTGGTGGTATTTGATCACCTGTGCGATTTTTACTTTTTGCGCTATAAACAAAAAAAGAGCAACAATTTTGAAAAAATAATATTTTTCAAATTTTTTTATATGAAATTCCCCCAAAAAATGTAAAAATCGAAATTTTTTATCATTTTAGGCCAATTTGTTTTCTGCTACATATTTTTGGTAAAAAAAAAATTGCAATAAGCGAATTTTGATTGGTTTGTGCAAAAGTTATTGCGTTTACTAACTAAGGGAAAGATTTCTGTCGTTTTTGGTGTTTTTTTTTTTAACGAGTAATGGCGGCGATCTGTGATTTTTTTTTTTTTTTTTTTTTGCCGGACTGCAACATTGCGGCGGACAGATCGGAACCTTGACTGACATTTTTGACACTTTTGGGGGGACCAGTGACAAATATGCACTGTTACTGTAAAAATGACACTGGCAGGGAAGGGGTTAATTTTATTGGAGAGGGAGGGGTTAATGTATGCCTGGTGCTTACTGACCTGTGTGGGGGGAGGTGACTGAGTGACACAGGGACAGATCGCAGGTTCAGCTAAGCTGAACCCTGCAATCTGACAGTTTGTCACTTAGGAGATCCGCCTGTTTTGTTTACACAAGCAGGCAGATCTCCAAACTCGATTCCCCGACGAATCCTCCCCTGGCCCGACTCCCGCTGTGACTGAATACAGCGGGAGCGAGCCTCTGGCTGCGCGCGTGCGCCGCCGAGAAAGGTGAATGTCTGGCGACGTAGGTCAAACCACTTTGCCGCAGTAGAGCTCTAGTTAACTGCTTCAATACCGGGCACTTTAACTCCCTTCCTGCCCAGGCCAATTTTCAGCTTTCAGCACTGTCACACGCGAATGACAATTGCGCAGTCATGCAACACTGTACCCAGATGACCTTTTTTTTTTTTTTTTTTTTAATTTTTTTTTTAACACAAATAGCGCTTTCTTTTGGTGGTATTTAATCACCGCCGGATTTTTTTATGGTTTGCTAAAAAAAAAACGAAAAAAGACCAAAGAGAATTTTTTTTTCATTAGTTTCTGTCAGAAAATGTTGTAAATACGTATTTTTTCTCCTTCACTGATGTGCGCTGATGAGGCAGCACTGATGTGCGCTGATGAGGCAGCACTGATGTGCGCTGGTGAGGCTGCACTGATGTACACTAATGAGGAGGCAGTAATATGCAGCACTTATGGGGGGCAATTTTTTTTCATTAGTTTCTGTCAGAAAATGTTGTAAATAAGTATTTTTTCTCCTTCGCTGATGTGCGCTAATGGGGCTGCACTGATGTGCACTGATGAGGCTGTACTGATGTGCGCTAATGAGGCTGCACTGATGTGCGCTAATGAGAATGCACTGATGTGCGCTAATAAGGCAGCACTGAAGGGCACTAATGAGGAGGCAGTAATATGCAGTACTGATAGGGGGCACTGATGGGGACACTGATGGGGGGGAGCACTGATGAGCACTGAAATACAGCACTGACTGGCATTTCTGATAGGCACTGACTGGCATCACTGAGCACTGATTGGCATCACTGAGCACTGTTTGGCATCACTGTTGGGGCTGCACAGATAATCAGGGCAATGATTATCTGTACAGGCCTCCCCTGTGAAGAGATGCCACTGATCGCCTCTCCTCACACTGTCCGTTATAAACGGCACTTCCGTGTTAACATATAATCGGCTGTGATTGGACACAGCTGATCACATGGGTAAAGAGGCGCGTCATCAGCTCTTCACCAAGATCTTAGTTCCCAGTCGATTGCCACGCCGTGAGACTGGGGCGACGTCCTATGACATCATTCCAGAACGAGAGGGGATCCCGCCCACTGCCATTTGTCTATACAGCGGGCGGGAGGAGGTTAATTTGCAGGGATTTGCTGTCATTTCCTGTTTGGCTATGGGACAGGAAGTGAAGGGAAATCTCCACAATGGGACGCAGATGGTGAAATTAAATCTCACCGGTTATTACCCTCCCTTGCTCTATCCAAAACAATAAAAAAAAATTGCTTATAGTTCTACTTTAAGGCCTTGTTCACACTTACTCAAAATGCTGGCATTGAACAAATGTTCCTATAGCATTATTACGCGTTGTTCGGCGCATTTGACATGCATTAAAAACGCTCCTCAAACGCCCTATGCATGATTGCAACGTTAAATGTGTTAAAAAACGCACCCTGACACCTAATTTTTTATTGATGTGAACAAGACCTAATGAGATGCTAATGCATCACAAACACGTGTTTTACCTTGGGGCTTAAATGGAAGGAGATCAGATACTTCAACTTCTTCCAAACTCGACATATAACTTTTTCAGTTTTGAACTGAGTGAGAAAAGGATAGAATCTGTCAGATTTTTACTGCTCTCTGGATCACCTTTGGGTCAGAACAAGAGGAAAATCTACCTCCACAAAAGTACCGATTGCATTGGAAACCTCACAGAGGTTCTAACCCTTGCTCGCTATCTAAGAACACAGAAGGACACATTTGACTGGGGTTTGACTTTAGGCTCCATGATCTCACAGAAGTGTTGAGTTTCCTACAAATAGCAAATGTAACATATCTGATAAGCACCTTGATCACATTTGGAAAATCAATTTGTTAAGTAGGCCGAATCTGATTGGCTGTGTGCTTGAACCTGAACCCGGTGACTTCTTTCTGAATATTTTATTGTGCTTTGTTTCAGATTTCTGAGCTGATGGAGCAGTGTAAAAAGTTGAAATTGGAATTTGCTGAAAATAAATTGCAAACCATTAGGCACTTAGGGGAAGGGGGCAAGGATCTGGAAAAGGAAAAATGGAGGTGAGTATGAAAGGCCCACCATAGTGAGAAATGTTGTATTTTGGTGACCTTATGGGAATAATACCTGTAATGATCGTATTCCATCTAAACCACCCTGCTTACAGGGTGACAACTCTGCAGTAATTTCACTGCAGAACAAGCATTGTTGTCACCCTATTAAATGTACGTGTTTATAGGAGAGTCACCTTGACATGGATGATCACATTGCACTTTAAAGAGTATTTCCACTTTTGCAGCCAAATGTGGGTTAACACCTAATTTATATTAGTTACATGACCCCCTTCATATCAGTAACTTAAAGCAGTGGCCTCAACTCCAGTCCTCAGGGCCCACTAACAGGCCAGATTTTGAGTATTACCTTGGGGAGATGCAGACTAGAGTACTGCAATCACTGAGCAGCAAATGATATCACCTGGGATGTATTTCAGTTATCTTGCAAACCTGGCCTGTTGGTGGGCCCTGAGGACCAGGGTTGAGGACCACTGACTTAAAGTGTTACTAAACCCACAACAGTAAAATCAGTCTGTAAATGCTTGTTATACTCACTGTGGAACCTAAGAGGTTAATCCTTTGCATTGTGTAAAAAAGGAGTTTGATCTTGTCTTCTCTGATCCTCCCCTTTTTTCCATTTTCCATCTCAGGATAGTACAGAGCCTTGGGGGCACTCTGCACATGCTCAGTTTAATGTGTATTGCTATAGTTTTGTTTTCTTGGAAGGGTCCATAAGATCAGCACAGAGCCAATCAGCACTGTCCAGACAGAGGGGTCGGGCATCCTGCAGGCTCATAGGACAGTCAGAGGAGAATGAAAACTCCTCTTACAAGCTTTAACCAGACACTGATAGAAGTCACAAGACTGCTATTTACTGCTGATGAGAAAAGGTATTTAGCAGTTTATATTTACTAAAATAATTGCGTTTCCATGTTCTGTGAGACAAGATAGAGTGAATGCAGGATCTCGGGTTTAGTAACGCTTTTTTTTTTTTAATCAGAAAAATGTTTATTGTGAAAAAAAACAGTAACATGACAGTCTGACACATTACATACACAATCCTTCTGTTTTTTACATTGAAAGACATAACTGACAATAAAAATAGTGTCCATATAGAACTAAACTTGCACAGTTATATTCGAGTCAGGTGTACAGTGGGGAAAATAATTATTTGATGCCCTGCAGATTTTGCAGGTTTGATCACTTACAAAGAAATGAAGGGTCTATAATTGTTATCATAGGTTTATTTTAGATGATAAAGACAGAATATCAACCAAACCTCCAGAAAAAATAAATTATACAAATGTTAAAAAATTAAGTTGCAGTTCAGTGAGTAAAATAAGTATTTAATCCGCAAGCAAAGCATGACTTAGTACTTGGTGGAGAAACCCTTGTTGGCAAGAACCCGAGGTAAGACGTTTAGTTAGTGACCAGGTTTGCACACATCTCAGGAGGGATTTTGGTCTTCTCTTTTTTACAGATCTTCTCTAATTCCTTAAGGTTTCTTGGTTGTCGCTTGGCAACTTGAATTTTTAGCTCCCTCCATACATTTTCTACAGAGTTAAGGTCTGGAGACTGGCTGGGCCACTCCATGACCTTAATGTGCTTGTCTTGAGCCACTCCTTTGTAGCCTTGGCTGTATATTTTGGGTCATTGTCATGTTGATTTATCCATGACCCATCTTCAGTGTTCTGGTTGAGGGAAGAAGGTTCTCCTCCAAGATTTTACAATACATGGTCCCTCAATGTGGAAAAGTTGGTCTGTACTTTTAGCATAAAAATGGCCCCAAAGCATAATGTTTCCATCTCTGAGCTTGACTGTAGGGATCGTGCCCTTGGGGTCATAGTCAGCATTTTTATTCCTCCATACAGGGCGAGTCCCCCTCTTCAAGAAGGCACATGTACAGTCATGCCAATGAACATCTAAATGATTCAGAGGAGGATTGGGAGAAAGTGCTGTGGTCAGATGAGACCAAAATTGAGCTCTTTGGTCTTAACTCCACTCACCGTGTTTGGAGGAAGGAAAATGCTGACGATGACCCTAAGCACATCATCCCTACAGTCAAGCACGGAGGTGGAAACATGATGCTTTGGGGCTGTTTCTCTGGTAAAGGTACCGGCCGACTTTGCCACATTGAGGGGCCAATGGATGAGGCCATGTATTGTAAAATATTGGATGAGAACCTTCTTCCCTTTGCCAGAACACTGAAGATGGGTCATGGATAGGTCTTACAGCATGACAATGACCCAAAACATACAACCAAGGCAACAAAAGAGTGGCTCAGGAAGAAGCACATTAAGGTCATGGAGTGTCTTAGCCAGTCTCCAGACCTTAATCTTATAGAAAAAGTATAGAGGGAGCTGAAACAACGCGTTGCCAAGAGAGCCAAGAAATCTTAGGGATTTAGAGAAGATCTGTAAAGAAGAGAGGACCAAAATCCTTCATACAAGATATCCAGGCTATCCTTCATACAAGATAGGGCCAGGGACTATTCATAGGATTCATAGGATTCAGATATATTGGGCAGACTAGATGGGCCAAATGGTTCTTATCTGCCGACACATTCTATGTTTCTATGTTTCTATGTTTCTAAAATCCCTCCTGGGATGTGTGCAAACCTGGTCACCAACTACAAGAAATGTCTGACCTCTGTGCTTGCCAACAAGGGTTTCTCCACCAAGTACTAAAGTCATATTTTGCGTGGGGATCAAAAACCTATTTTACTCATGGAACTGCAACTTTAATATATAGCATTTTTGTATGTGGGGTTTTTTTTTCTGGATTTTTGGTTGATATTCTGTCTCTATCATTTAAAATCCAATTATGATTATAATTATAGACCCTTCATTTCTTATCATGTGGGCAAACTTACAAAGTCTGCAGGGGATCAAATAATTATTTTTTCCACTGTATGAGTAAAACTGGGTGTACCATATCCCTTTTGGAGGCTTCGTATTGGGAAATAAGCATGCTGATTTCTTGTCACATGTGGACCAAATCCTGGAGAAAACTGCAAAATCCATTTTCTCCATTCAGGACAGACATCCCAAAGCTCCACAGCCTGCATGAGTGAGAACCTCGGGTGACATCGAACCATTCCGACACCATGACAAGGCATCGGACTATCAGTGTGTGTGTATAATATAAATATATCAATATATATTATATAAAATTTATTTTATGATTTTATAGTGCTGCTTTGTCAGAGCACCAGAGGAAATGTGAAACTCTCCAGAGACAAATCCAGGATGGACTGGAAGAGAAGCAACGCCTATGGGAAGAGAACTTGCAGCTCCGACATGAAGTTACAATTTGCAGGCAGGATCTGCAGGCCAAGAGAGAAGAGATTGCACGCCTAAGACAGGACCTCTTCAATTTGCAGAATCCAATGCCCAGACCTCAGACATGTGTAGATGGGGCTGAGCAAACTGTTTCACAGGTTCGTTAAACTGTTTTCTATATTGGAGCAACATGGATTTGCTTTTGACCAGAGTTCTTATATAGTGCCACATCCCTTTAAAGTACAGAAATTGGGGAATTCCCCTAGATTAGGACTTTTTAGGCACAGAGACTTGAATATTTTTCTACATATTCAAGTCTCTGTGCCTAAAAAGTCCCAATCTAGGGGAATTCCCCAATTTCTATATGTTGGAGGGGCAGTGAGTAAGGCCTGCTCAGGTCGTTCATATGGTCCACCTAATTCTTATTGCATGCTCATATGAGAGTTTGGGTTGTTTTAGGATGAAAGTGAGTATGGCTTGGGAATCGAACCCAGAGCTGCAGAGGGAAATTTGAAGGGAAATGCATATGTACATTAAGCCTGCCTCCCACAGTGCCAGAGAAACCTACCAAGCACTTTCACATAGGGGTAGTGCCTAGTCCTGTGTAAATGCCTAATTTCAATTAACAAGATTAGCACAGGTGGCTGTCAGACCCGGTTCACACTAATGCGAGTGCCGGGTTCGCATGTAATGTCGGAGCGCACTGCTCCGACATTACATGCGATCAGCTGTGCGGTGCGAGTTTAGCCATACAGTTTGTATGGCTAAATTCGCATCGCACCCGGTGCAAACACGCACAGGAGGCATTTTTGCAGCCGCATCAGGATCGGATCGCACAGCGGTTCACACTTGTGCGATCCCATCCTGTGCGAACTGCACGATCGCACTGCGATATGCGATCAAACTGGGGGTGTCGTTAAGATTACATTGACACCCCCAGCGTATCGCATATGGCAGTGTGAACTGCCGGGGGTGCGTGTGCGATGCGGGAAAAGGCTGCGAATTCGCAGCCTTCCCGCATCGCAATAGTGTGACCCGAGCCTAAAGTAAAATCTAACAAATTCCTCCATCCACACAAATGTGGATAGAGGAATCCTCTCTGTAGGACATTGTATTCTGACAGCTGCACCCGCTGTCAGAATACACTGATCAACCGCTTCAGCGGATTGGCTGCAGTGGCAGATCAAGAAAATTTTTCCAGCATATCCATTCAAAAGAAATCAAACAAACAATCCAAATTCGTCCATTCCCTGCCGAATTGGCAGAATTTCATTCAGTGTGTGGCCAGCTTAACCGATTGCCGACTGTGCACAGTATATTTACTGCGGCAGTCAGCCCCGGCTAGGCAGAGTGACGTGGATCTACATCACTAGCCTGTCACCGGCTTTTGAGCCAATAGCGGGCGAGCGCGCGCCCGCCCCGGCTCGTTCACAGAGGAGTCCGCGCGTGTGACCGGCGGACCCGATGTCCGCCGGTCACACTACGATCGTCGGTAGAGCGGGAGAAAGGCGGGCGGCTTATGAAAACATGGAGTAAAAATGGAGATCAGACGGTTCTACTACGTAGAACCGTTGATCTCTGTTTTTACAATAGGAGACATGTCCCATCACAGTTAGAAACACGCCCCTAGGACACACTTAACCCCTCCCTCTCCAATACAGTTAACCCCTTCCCTGCCAGTGTCATTATTACTGTAACAGTGCATATGTATAGCACTGATTACTGCAGTAATGTCACTGGTACCCCCAAAAGTGTCAAAAATGTCAGTCAAGGGTCCGATCTATCCGCCGCAATGTCGCAGTCCCGCAAAAAAAAAAATCGCAGATCGCCGCCATTACTCGTTAAAAAAACCCACCAAAAATGACAAAAATCTTTCCCTTTGTTAGTAAACACGATAACTTTTGCGCAAACCAATCAAAATACGCTTTTTGCGATTTTTTTTTTTTTTTTTTTTTTTTACCAAACATATGTAGCATAAAACAAATTGGCCGAAACTGTTAAAAAAATTTGATTTTTAAAAATGTGAAAAATATTGTTATTTTTGCAAAATTTACGCTATTTTTTTGTTTATAGTGCATGATCAAAAAATTGCACAGGTGATCAAATGCCACCAAAAGAAAGCTCTGTTTGTGGGAAAAAAAGGACGTGAAATTCGTTTAGGTACAGCGTCGCACGACCTCGCAATTGTTCGTTAAAATCACGCAGTAAAAAATCGCAAAAAAACCCCTGGTCAGGGAGTGGGTAAAATCTTCTGGGGCTTAAGTGGTTAAGAGACAACGGCTATGATGGCCAAACACAAACATTTATTTATTTATTTATTTCAGGTACTTATATAGCGCTGTCAATTTACGCAGTGCTTTACATATACATTACACATTCACATCAGTCCCTGCCCTCCAGGAGCTTACAATCTAAGGTCTATAGTAGGGACAATTTTTTTATACAGGATCCAATTAACCTACCAGCATGTCTTTGGAGTGTGGGAGGAAACCGGAGTACTCGGAGGAAACCCACGCAGGCACAGGGAGTACATGCAAACTCCAGGCAGGTAGTGTCGTGGTTGGGATTCGAGCCAGCGACCCTCTTGCTTCTAGGTGAAAGTGCTAACCATTTGTAGCCAGTCGACCGTCTACATTCATAGGTGATCATTGTTCAATTGATGTCCATCGGATATACATTAAAATCAATCAATTTTATGGAAAATATCCTGGAACAAGGTTGATTTTTTTTAAAAATTAATATTATTGTCTACTAAAAAAATCCCCTGGACACTTCTCAGCTGCTCAGAGTACATAAATACCCAATTAGACCTTTAAATGTTTAGGTTTAAAGCACACACTGCTGAGTAAAGGCCCCACTGCAAAGTGTGATCAATAACTCTACACTACAGTGTACAGCCATGCCCATGTGCACCTTACCTGTGCTAGTTATAAATTATTCAAAGCCGTTTCCATTCTTTGCTTGGTTGGTTTTTGTGCAGAAACACACTAGAGGTCTTACTGATCCCCTCTGCTGAGCTGCAAGTCTGGGCTTTACATTTGCATTTTCTCTGTACAGTTTTGTATAATGCCCTGCCTATGTGACTCTCTACCTTTTTGCTAGTTTCTAAAGATTAGAGCAGCTGCAATAGTTGTTTTTTTTTTGGGGGGGGGGGGGGGGGTTTGGTGCATGTACACACTAGAAGTTTCCAGCTGCCCTGTAAATGGGATGTCTGGGCTTCTGGTGTGTTGCTGAACCTTTTACAGACGATGGGACTGACTCCAGATGATCCTACTCTCTGTGAATTTCTGTATACACTATATTACCAAAAGTATAGGGACACCTGCTTTTGGAGGCACATGAACATTAATGGCATCCCAGTCTTAGTCCGTAGGGTTGAATATTGAGTTGGCCCACCCTTTGCTGCTATAACAGCTTGAACTCTTCTGGAAGGTTGTCCACAAGGTTTAGGAGTGTGTCTATGGGAATATTTGACCATTCTTCCAGAAGCACATTTGTGAGGTCTGGCACTGATATTGACAAGAAGGCCTGGCTCGCAGTACTTGCTCTTATTCATCCCAAAGGTGTTCTTTCAGGTAGAGGTCAGGACTCTGTGCAGGCCAGTCAAGTTCTTCCACACCAAACTCGCTCATCCATGTCTTTATGGACCTTGTTTTTGTGCACTGGTGTGCAGTCAGGCTGAAACAGGAAGGGCCATCGCCAAACTGTTTGTTCACTGGAACTAAGGGGCCAAGCCCAACCCCTAAAAAAACAACCCCACACAATAATCCCCCCCCCCCACCAAATGATTCGGACCACTGTACAAAGCAAGTTCCAAGACCTATATGAAAGAAATAGTAATGCGCCAACTCTATTAGGGAGCAGCACCTAGAGTTCCCTAAACTTGGGGAGAAGGAAATAATGTGTATATGTGCTAGTGCGCTCTAAAACATATATTCACAAATGGAAAAAAACATTTAATAAAATATCAGCTTTAAAAAATGAAAAAACATTTGATGATGGTGCAATCTAAAATGATAGTGATGATACTAATGCAACAATATTCAGACCAAATTTGCAGAGGAAAAAGTGCATGGTGCTAAATTGCTTGATATAAATAACAAAGTGACACCAGTGATAACACTTAAATGTATCTAAAGTATGCAAAACCGCATATTGCATGGAGTTTGAATTCCATAAGGTCTAAGAGGTTTGTGTGGCCATATGATTCAATCTAATAAGGACTCAAAGACTGTTGTATTGAATACGCCATTTTTATTTTGTATTTTTACTTAACAAGGGCTATGAACTCTGTTATACTTTAAGACACAAGGTCCAAGACATGGATGAACGAGTTTGGTGTGGAGGAACTTGACTGGCCTGCACAGAGTCCTGATCTCAACCCGATAGAACACCATGGGATGAATTGGAAACTGTGAGCCAGGCCTTTTTGTCCAACATTAGTGGAAGAATGGTCAAACATTCCCATAGACACACTCCTAAACCTTGTGGACAGCCTTCCCAGCAGAGCTGAAGCTGTTATAGCTGCAAAGGGTGGGCCAACTCAATATTGAACCCTACAGACTAAGACTGGGATGCCATTCAAGTTCATGTGCATGTAAAGGCACGTGTCCCAATATAGTGTGTGTCCCATAGTTGGGGACACTCAGTATAGAGTTTAGAGTTGGGGACCAAACTTGTAGAGTCCAAATAGGAAAAAGACCGCTCCAGGTGAGATATTGTCAGGTGCTGGTCGGATCCGTAATCCAAGTGCTATTTCATCAGAAGAAAGAAAGTCAGTGACCGCACTCCGAGGTGAAATCAAAACAGGAGTATATTTTTTCCACACCAAAAATAGACATCAAAATTCCACACTGTGAGACATATGACAGCAGGTAGACGCGTTTCACGACTAGAAATGTCGCTTACTCATTACCAAGTTGGGGACCAAACTTAGCAGAGGTGCCTTGATGCAGCAGGGTGGCTTCCACATGTATTTGCAGAGGTATGCATCCAAAACCTCCATTTTCTAACTTAACATTTTAACATTTTTTTCTTTGCTGGCTAGCTTGAAAGTTTGCCTGAGACCCACTTTATGCTGTTTTGTATATGGTCCTGCCCCTGTGCACCTTTCCCTTTTTGCTAGTTCCAAACCGATCAGAGTGGCTACCATTGTTTCTTTATCGACAACTTTGGCAAAATCCACCCCCTAAGCCTAACTAAGCTAATCTGCCCTACCCCACCTGCTTGTTTATGTTGGTTCCAGATGAGGCCACTGAAGAAAGCAGCTGTGATGGGTCAAGGTAGCTCAGTTAAGCTTAGGGGTGTGGATTTTGCCAAAGTTGTGTGAAAAGAGGAAGCCATGGCTCTTGAGCTAATGTAAGAAAGAAGGATTTCATGTGCATGGTAATAACTGATCTGAATGGTACCATGATTTCCTTTTTTTAATTCTTGGGGCAAAAAGATGAGGGACACGACACGATACCCAAAAGTCTTTAATGCTTTTTATTTTTGATTTTTTTTTTTTCTATTTTGGCAGAATCTAGCTGGGGACGCTCTTATCCAGCAGCAGTTTGAGGAAATCCGCCAACTTCGCCAAGACCTCAACAGAGTGCACAATATCTGCAGCTCGGCAGAAAAGGAACTGCGATACGAAAGAGACAAAAACCTGGAAATCAAAAAACAAAATATCCTCCTGCAGAAGGAATACACTAAGGTATGACGTCACCCCTGAATTGGAGGCAGGACTTGGTTCCGTCTTCATCTGTCTAGAAGTCAACTCTCTGTGGACAATACAGAACTAGGGGAGGGCAATTCATGGGCTGAAATGTTTTTAGTCAATATGTTAAAAAACAGAAGACATTGTTTATAAAAAGTGAAGCAAGGGAACCTATAGAATATCAAAGCATTTACCAGTAGCAAACAGTCTCCTTCCTTGTTTCATTTTCCCAAAAACTAAAGTCTGATTGGTGGATATGGGCAGCATTTTGACTTCTGAGCATGGAAACCTGGACACTTTTTATACGTTACCCCCTGGTCCTTAGCTGGTTCCCATTAACAAATAAATTGATTTTTACAAGTTGAGTAGGCAGACTAATTTCTGATTGGTTGCCATGGGATAGCATGGACTACTGTCTGTCAGAGTGTGCAGCACTGGTTGTATTCTCACCCACAGTCTGCAGATTAATATTCCCCTGCAGGATGCCTCAAAGTAAGGGTAGATTAATCTATATCCTCTTTTTGACAGCTACAATCTGTCAGACCTGGTGGTCGCTAACAACTCTAGGACCTTCTAGAGACCAATATGGACAATACGTTTCTGATCTTGTGATTACTATGTCAACGAAAAAAAGTAACACAAAATAAAAATGAATCTTGCAGAGGTCACTGCAACTTGTAGATAGCAGTGTGCTTTTGTTTAATACCGCAACTGTCTTATACATCTATAGTTGTAAAAAAATAAATAAATAAATGTATGTTTTTTCCCACTTGTCAGCCTAAAAGAAAAAAAAAACAGAGCAGGATTTTTCCTAATATAGTATACCAAACAAAATCCTTATGTGTCTTTAATAAATGTTTTAGGTTAGAAAATATAGTTTTTATTGTTATATAGTTCATTAATCGACACATACTGACACTGCTTTGACCTGGGCATCTAGGCCTTCACTGACCTCCGATCACAAAAATGTTAGACACTGAAATTAAATTTCGTAGGTGAGTTGTGTTTGCTGAGTTCACTTGAATACAAAGTTTTCAACTGCTCTGTTATATTCCCACTTATAACATTTTAGCACTGTGTGCCTTTATTTGATATTAAAACTAAAAGCAGAACACCTCTAAGTGTTATCAGTTGAGCTGGCCCCGAGTGTCCTCTATTTCAGCCATCGACCACACCAGACTAATGACTATACATGAACTAAATACCCCTTGATGCTATATAGGTATGTGTGATGCGCCAACTCCTATCCTGCTTGTTCATTTAATATAAGGGCCCTTTCACACGGATCAATTATTTATGCACTTTTGATGCCTTCCTAGTGATTTACAATGTAAAGTGCTTTTGAAAAACTGCATCAAAGATGAAGCATGCAGGACTTTTCAAAGCACAGTACACCTGCAGTGTAAAGAGTTCCATAGGATTTAATGGGAAAAGTGTTTTCAAGCATTTTTCTTCAATTTTGTAAACCCCAAAGTGCATCAAAACTGAGAAGTGTGAAAGGGCCAATTTTTCTCCTTGGTCAATCCTACGTATTTTGGCTTCTTGCCATATGTGGCAGATTAGTATTGAATAGCGTTTTGAATGTATTCGCCTTTGGTCTGTTATGTTTGGTGATTGCACCTTTCATTAGTATACAATGATTTTCCCCAATTTTCATGCACTTCACACTATTCCAGGCGAGTGAAGAATTAAGCCACGTAAAACAGAAGTATGCCTCAGTAACTGCGACACTCTCCAGCCTGGAAAGTGAGCGGGAACAGCAGCAGCAGAAGATTAAGATGATGGAACTGGAACTTATGAAAATGAGCCGCAATTCTAAGGTTCAGAACAGCTGGCAGGAGAAACTGGAACATGAAAAATGCAGAGCGGTGGATGCTGAAAAACTGGTATGAGATCCAAGCTAAGAAGCAACGTGAAGCAACACTAATTAGGCCAATTAGGGACAAATAATTAAACATTACAGCTGCTGTCATGTAGGTACCATAAGATTCCTGAGCGTACTTTGCAATTCAATGCCCAATTAACCTCCTGGAGCCTCCAAGAAATACCTGTAGCTCTTTGTGTTGTGCGCATCTGTACACTAAAGCCTCGTACACACGCAACGAATTTCCGCCGACCGGTCGTCCGTCTTTTGTCCAGAGTGGTGTCTGTTGGTTGGAATGTGCTCTAGACTGCACACGAATTTTCCCGCACGACAAAATTCTACTTCAGAAGTGATGTCATGTGTTGGATTGCTTTCTTTGTGTTCTTTCATCTCTGAGCATGCCCAGTCTTGCTCATAAGATTTTTCCCCATCGAAATCTGTACTAATGAGACGAAAATCAGACGTGTTTTGACGGTCGACAAAAATTATATAGCCTGCACACCAGGATTTTTTCGGCCGAAAAGTCGGAGTCGGTTGTCGGAAGCACCATACTAACAAGCCGCAGATTGGTCGTCGGACGAAATTTCCCGGCCGAATTTCTACTCGTGTGTACAGGGCTTAACTTTGCCTTCCATACTGCAATGCTCTGTGCCTGAGCAACCTATCAAGTCAGCCATTCTCAACTGGGGTTCCAAGGAATCCTAGGGTTCCTCCGGAGATTGCTTTTTTACAGTGTCTTTGTAGTTCTAGAATCAATGCTACTTGGCAGCAGCATGACCCCAATAATTGTTTTAGCTGTCTTCAAAGCAGTAGTAAAGTTGCTGGAGACAAAAGTCCTCCTGCAGGCTCATGTTCTAATATGCTAGTATGTTTGAATGGCGAGCTACAATAATGTTACTCCCGCACATGCACATGGAAGCGACATTCGCAGGACAGCACTCTCGATGGGCGACATTAGTGCCATCCATTGAGAGGGCAGTGTGCATCCTCCAGGGATTTCACTGGCTGCTACACTTTGTAGCGTCTTCTAAACCGTGCACAGTTCGGAGATGTTCACTGTACTTACAGGTAAGCCTTCTCTTAGGCTTACCTGTAGGTACAAGATATAAAAGCGAATTTTACTACAGCTTCAATGGTGGCATTCTTGCCCTCACTGTAAGGGCTGCATTCTTCTTACTGACCACCAAGGTAAGGGGTGTTTTTTTCCCATTGACCCCCCAATTAATTGATTTTAGTAAGGGTTCTCCAAGACCTGTAAATTATTTCTGGGGTTCCTCTGGGGTAAAAACATTGAGAAAGGCTGCATCAAGAGGGGGATCCTGCTTAGCCCTATGTGAATAGCTTTATGCAGTAAGTCAGTATTTGTGTAAGGTATATGATGGGATTTCAAGGTGGCAGGAGGGTTTAAGAACAGGTATCTTATGGTGTCTGCTTTAAAATACACAACAACATAGGTATGTGTAACTAGTGTAAAGGGAGCCTGAAACCCTAATTCAGCATTTTGCTGCCCTCCTTGTCTAGCAGAACACTGCTCAGAGCAGCCTCAATTCCCAGTTCATGCAGGAAAGCCTGGGGACTTTTCTTTAAACTAAGGTCCACCCATATAACACCAGCTCTAAAGAAAAATATATGAAGAATTACACTCTATTGTCAAAAGTATTGGAATGCCTGCCTTTACCCACACATGAACTTTAATGACATCCCAGTCTTAGTCCGTAGGGTTCAATATTGAGTTGGCCCACCCTTTGACAGCTTCAACTCTTCTGGGAAGGCTGTCCGTAAGGTTTAGGAGTGTGTCTATGGTAATGTTTGACCATTCTTGTAGAAGCGCATTTGTGAGGTCAGGCATTAATGTGGACGGCTCGCTGTCTCCGGTCTAATTCATCCCAAAGGTAATCTATCGGGTTGAGGTCAGGACTCTGCGCAGGCCAGTCAAGTTCCTCCATCCCAAACTCACTCATCCATGTCTTTATGGACCTTGCTTTGTGCACTGGTGTGCAGTCATGTTGGAACTGGAACGGGCCAACCCCAAACTGTTCCTACAAAGTTAGGAGCATGAAATTGTCCAAAATGTCTTGGTATGCTGACATCTTAAGAATTCCATTCACTCGAACTAAGGAGCCAAGCCCAACCCCTGAAAAACACCCCACACTATAATCCCCCCTCCACCAAATGATGTGGACCAGTGCACAAAGCAAAGTCCATAATGACATGGATGAGTTTGGGGTGGAGGAACTTGACTGGCCTGCACAGAGTCCTGACCTCAACCCGATAGAACACCTTTGGGATGAATTAGAGCGGAGACTGCGACCCAGGCGTTCTCTCCAACATTGGTGCCTGCCCTCACAAATGCACTTCTGGAAGAATGGTCAAACACTCCCATAGACACACTCCTAAACCTTGTGGACAGCCTTCCCAGAAGAATTTAAGCTGTTATAGCAGCAAAGGGTGGGCCAACTAAATATTGAACCCTACCTACTAAGACTGGGATTTCATATGGACTAAGACTGGGATTTCATTAAAGTTCATGTGCGTGTAAAGGCAGGCGTCCCAATACTTTTGACAATATAGTGTATATCAGTGTTTTTTTTTTTTTTTACATAATGAACATATAGCCTGACCACCCAGAAGCAGAAATTCTAGCTTTATTATCCAGACACGTGGATATTTCTGAGGTGGTTAAACACAGATAATTGGTATTATTTTCTTTTTTAATAATCTACCTCCATGCATTAATTATGTTCTAGCACAAGCATGAATGTGCTGCGGAATGTCTATGGCTGCATTCCAGGAGACTTGGACTCGATTTATCTCATTCAGACTCTGAGATCAGCAGGGCGCACATGATCAAGCCCCAGCATGCTTTGCCCACCTGGAGCAGACAATATTTTAAACCCAGCAAATCTAAAACTCTATTTTTGTACCAGTGATGATCTCTAGAAATCATTTTAACCAGTTCTGGACCGGAAGGTTTTACCCCCTTAACGACCAAGCCATTTTTTGCGATTCAGCACTGCGTTACTTTATTGGAAAATTGTGCAGTCGTGCGACACTGTACCAAAATAAAAAATTTTCCCACAAATGGAGCTTTCTTTTGGTGGTATTTGATCACCTCTGCAATTTTTTTATTTTTATTTTTTGTGCTATAAATAAAAAAAGAGTGACAATTCTGAAAAAAAAAACAATATTTTTCACATTCTGCTATATAACATTCATTAAAAAAAATTTAGAAATCAAAAATTTTCATCCTTTTAGGCCAATTTGCATTCTGCTACATATTTTTGGTAAAACAAATCGCAATAAGCGTATTTTGATTGGCTTGCGCAAAATTACCACGTCTACAAACTAGGGGAAAGATTTGTCATTTTTATTTATTTTTTTACTAGTAATGGCGGCGATCTGCGATTTTTATTTATTTATTTTAATTTTTTTATGCGGAACTGCAACATTGCAGCGGACAGATCGGTCCCCTAACTGACATTTTTTTTACACTTTTGGGGGGACCAGTGACATTACTACAGTGATCAGTGCTGGAAATATGCACTGTTACTGTACTAATCACACTGGCAGGGAAGGGTTAACCTAGGGGTGATGAAAGGGTTACTTGTGAGCCTAGGGGAGTGTTTTCTAACTGTATGGGGGAGGGACTTGTGAAATGATCATAGAGACCTGTTTTCCTATATAGAAGGATCAGAGGCGCTCTGTGATTGCTCCAGAGAGAAGAACGGTCAGCTGTGTTTACAACAGCAGACCATCCTTCTCTCTTAGTGGGGAGGGATCACAGGTGGCCGGCAGCAATCGCGGCTGCCAGTCTCATGGATCTGCATCCCCGCTGCCTATTGCGGGCCCCAGCACCACTCCCGTGAACCAACGTACCCCTACGTCGATTCACGCAGCCGAGCCAGCCTGCCGCAGTATTAATGCGGCGGGCGGTCGGCAAGCGGTTAATGTGTTACTGGCATAACTGCCTAAATATATTTTATATTAAAGTCTCTGTCACAAAAAATAACAATCCTTTGAAAGTTTTACAATAATGTATACAAGTCTCTGAAATCTTTGCTTCCTAGTAGAGCTACAACAATTAAAAGAATTACCAGCACCCAACACTTCAAATTACCACATTTTGCTGGTATGAATGAAGCCTTAAAGCGTATCTAAACCCAAAAACCTCTCCTTTACCCTCTTAGGGTCCTTTCACATGATGCGCCGTCCGGCACGGTCCGTTCTCTGCTCAGCGGGGGATCGATCCGCCGATCCCCGCTGAGCAGGCGGATGACAGCTCCGTCTCCGCTCTGTGTGCAGAAACGGAGCTGTCAGATCCCTGCTGTCCTCTATGGGGAGATCGGATGAGAACGGACCGCCTGTCCGTTCTCATCATATCCAATCTGCTGGACGGATGGAAAATAGGGTTTCCATCTGTCCGGATTTCACGGATAGGATCGGAATCGGATAGCAGCGGGTGTCAGCGGAGATGTCTCCGCTGACACCCGCTGCCCCATAGGGATGTATGGAGCATCCGATCAGGTCCGCCTAAAAAACTGACTGGCGGATCTGATCGGATCGTTTGTGTGAAAGCACCCACACTTCCATACTTCCATTTGTTTGGAACAAGCAGTGCACGTTCGTTGTGGTCATGTACATTGCGCTATGCACAATACAAATCCCATAGTCCCTAGTCCATTTCAGAAGAGGGCAATAGGGGTTGGCTACATTCCTACATATAGTGAGACCATGGGTAATGAATGTAGTCACCCTCTAACACACAGGTGTCAAACACAAGGCCCGCGGGCTGAATGCGGCCCCCCAGGCCATTTCATGTGGCCCTCGCACCTCTCCTTCAGCTGCGGCACCCCCCTTGTCTCTGCCCCCACCCTGTCTCACTAGTCCGCAGCATAGAGGACAGAACTCCTTTGCCAGATCCTGCACTCCTCTGTGCAGCTGCAGAAAGACTTGTCTTTGCCCCCCCCCCCCCCTTCTCAGCAGTCCGCAGCAGAGATGAGGGCAGAACTCCTCCTACAGATCCTCCGCATCTCTGTGCAGCCGCAACACCACCTTGCCTCTGCCTCCCCTGGTCTCCGCATTCAGAAGACTCTGGAAGCTGACTCCAGCCCTCCTCTGGTTCTTCTCCAGACCCTGCACTTTCTTCTTCCGAAATCCACCTGCATCTTCCTCCTGGTAGCAACACAATGTAAGGGTGTGCATTGTGATGTAAGGAAAGGTAAGTGACTCTTGACATTTCATGTAAGGGGGGTGTGGGGTGCTCTGGACATCTAATCTTACAGATATAACCGGCCCTTTGAGGGCAACCATAATGCCCGCGATGAAATTTGAGTTTGACACCCCTGCTCTAACAGGAAGTCAGATCACAGCAGCAAAAAAAGGAATTTGGAGGAGGCTGAGAGTAATAAAATGCATACTTGAATAGAATATTCTTTGGTTTAAAAAAAAAAAAAATAAAAAGTTTAGAGTCACTTTAATGTGTTTTAGCTTACCACTCCTTAGATAAGGTGGCTGCATTAGTTTTTCTTTTTTTATGCCTTTTTGCCTCCTGTATTTTTACCTGAAGCTCCAACTCCCTGACCTAGGGTGACAACACTGATTGTATCTTTGGAAGAGCAGCGCTGGTTCCCTCCTGATTTTCGGCTACAAACTCCTATCTCCATCACATAAAGGGGTGTTGATTTGTAGTTCACAGAAGAGATCTGGGAAATCTGATAATGTTGCTTGGGGTTTCAGATCAGTACACGGGACGTTACAAGGATGCAAGGTTTCTAACAGGATCAACGGGTATTTATCTGTACATGTAAAAAAATAAAAAAAGGAAGAAGAAATGCAGCCAGCCCATCCAAACTCTAATCTATCACATTTTTTCATGGGTTTAGATACACTTTAAACCCAGTACATGAGAAGAAGTGCTTGCTCTACCCTCCCTTCCCCTTCCTGGATCTCTGTGTAATGCCAGTGGGACTTATGTTTCTCATGTGATCAGCAGCCGAGAGCAGCAAGACTATGCCGCATGGACAAGTGCTGTTAATATTTTTCAATATCTCCATCTGTCACCATATGGCCAAGACATAATGGACCGGATGGCACTGTTGACAGAGAAACGTAACGCCATGTACCATTAACTGCTGTAATATGTACACTGTGCTATACATTACTTACCCAGACTGCTAAATGCTGTACACTGTATGTATACCACAAGGATTCTTCAGGCATTAAAGAGGAGTTTATATATGATATATATATATAGATATATATATATATATATATATATATATTCATATTAAAAAAATTAGAGAATATATTATATATATATATATATATATGAACCTATATATATATATTTTTTTTATATAAATATTTATATATACAGTGCATTGCGAAAGTATTCGGCCCCCTTGAACTTTTCGACCTTGTGCCACATTTCAGGCTTCAAACATAAAGATATAAAACTGTAATTTTTTTTTTGAAGAATCAACAACAAGTGGGACACAATCATGAAGTGGAACGAAATTTATTGGATATTTCAAACTTTTTTAATAAATAAAAAAACTGAAAAAATGGGCGTGCAAAATTATTCAGCCACTTCACTTTCAGTGCAGCAAACTCTCTCCAGAAGTTCAGTGAGGATCTCTGAATGATCCAATGTTGACCTAAATGACTAATGATGATAAATAGAATCCACCTGTGTGTAATCAAGTCTCCGGATAAATGCACCTGCACTGTGATAGTCTCAGAGGTCCGTTTAAAGCGCAGAGAGCATCATGAAGAACAAGGAACACACCAGGCAGGTCCGAGATACTGTTGTGGAGAAGTTTAAAGCCGGATTTGGATACAAAAAGATTTCCCAAGCTTTAAACATCCCAAGGAGCACTGTGCAAGCGATAATATTGAAATGGAAGGAGTATCAGACCACTGAAAATCTACGAAGACCTGGCCGTCCCTCTAAACTTTCAGCTCATACAAGGAGAAGACTGATCAGAGATGCAGCCAAGAGGCCCATGATCACTCTGGATGAACTGCAGAGATCTACAGCTGAGGTGGGAGACTCTGTCCATAGGACAACAATCAGTCGTATACTGAACAAATCTGGCCTTTATGGAAGAGTGGCAAGAAGAAAGCCATTTCTTAAAGATATCCATAAAAAGTGTTGTTTAAAGTTTGCCACAAGCCACCCTGGAGACACACCAAACATGTGGAAGAAGGTGCTCTGGTCAGATGAAACCAAAATCAAACTTTTTGGCAACAATGCAAAACGTTATGTTTGGTGTAAAAGCAACACAGCTCATCACCCTGAACACACCATCCCCACTGTCATACATGGTGGTGGCAGCATCATGGTTTTGGCCTGCTTTTCTTCAGCAGGGACGGGGAAGATGGTTAAAATTGATGGGAAGATGGATGGAGCCAAATACAGGACCATTCTGGAAGAAAACCTGATGGAGTCTGCAAAAGACCTGAGACTGGGACTGAGATTTGTCTTCCAACAAGACAATGATCCAAAACATAAAGCAAAATTTACAATGGAATGGTTCACAAATAAACATATCCAGCTGTTAGAATGGCCAAGTCAAAGTCCAGACCTGAATCCAATCGAGAATCTGTGGAAAGAACTGAAAACTGCTGTTCACAAACGCTCTCCATCCAACCTCACTGAGCTTGAGCTGTTTTGCAAGGAGGAATGGGCAAAAATTTCAGTCTCTCGATGTGCAAAACTGATAGAGGCATACCCCAAGCGACTTACAGCTGTAATCGCAGCAAAAGGTGGCGCTACAAAGTATTAACTTAAGGGGGCTGAATAATTTTGCACGCCCGATTTTTCAGTTTTTTTTATTTGTTAAAAAAGTTTGAAATATCCAATAAATTTCTTTCCACTTCATGATTGTGTCCCACTTGTTAATTCTTCACAAAAAAATTACAGTTTTATATCTTTATGTTTGAAGCCTGAAATGTGGCAAAAGGTCGAAAAGTTCAAGGGGGCCGAATACTTTCGCAAGGCACTGTATATAATATATAATACATGGGGTTGAACAAAAATCTGGAAACACCAGGTAAAAGAACACAATTATTAAAGAAAATTGTACCAAATATGGTGTTGGACCGCCTTTGGCATCTAAGACTGCCTAAATTCTCCTGGGAACTGACAAATATTATTCCAGGTCACAATGTCCTTTTTTTGTCTCTTTCGATCAGATGACCATGTCGACCGCACTTATCGGACGACTTTTTTACTGAAAACTGTATGTGCTGTCATAACCTTTGATACTGTACCTCTCGACACTACTAATAAATTGCCAACTTCAGTTACCGAGGCACCAGCTAAGCGGCACCAACAACTTTTTGCTCTCTTTGAAACTCCGTAATCTGACATGATTCCATATTACTAGCAGCGTACGTCCCCCATTGATTGATTTCAGTGGGGGATTTTGGGATTGGTTACAAAAGATGAATCGTGTGGGAATGTTCTGGGGGGTCCTCTAGAAGAGGTAATTTAAGATCATCTGACCTCCCAGAAGGTTCCAGAAATTCCCATATTTAACAGGAGGCTGGGGGGAGGGGGTCTTTGCCAGTCGTCTGAGGGGTATTTGAAGAGCACCCCACTGATTTTGGCTGATTTTGTTCAGGCTACGTTCACATGTGGGCGTAGCGGATCGCGGGCAGAATCACCATGATTCTGCCCGCAATCCGGAAATCATTGCAAATCGCGGGACGCCTGTGCGTTGCCCATGATTTGCAATGGCACCCCAAACGCTGTGCGATGTTGCAGCAATTTCCGCCTGCTGAATTGCGGTAACATCGCACAAACAAAATCGCGGGACGCATGATGCCCCAAAGAAGCTCTTGTACCTTTTTTGGGCGTCATGCGCCCCGCGATTTTGTTTGCGCGATGTTACCACGATTTGGCAGGCGGAAATCGCGGCAAAATCGCACAGCGTTTGGGCTGCCATTGCAAATCACGGGCAATGCACAGGCGTCCCGCGATTTGCAATGATTTCCGGATCGCGGGCAGAATCGCAGTGATTCTGCCCGCGATCCGCTACGCCCACATGTGAACGTAGCCTGAACAAAATCAGCCAAAATCAGTGGGGTGCTCTTCAAATGCCCCTCCGACGACTGGCAAAGACCCCCCCCCCCCCCAGCCTCCTGTTAAATATGGGAATTTCTGGAACCTTCTGGGAGGTCAGATGATCTTAAATTACCTGGTGAACGTAACCTAAGAGTTTTAAAGTATTTATGTATTAAAAGAGTTATGGCGAATTGTTAATTATTAATTATTTATATTTGTGAAGACCAATATAGAAGGCAGCGGCCGATATTAATTCAGTTTGCTGTGTCTAGTGTTCTTTATTTATTTTTTAGGTTTTTGCCACGTGCTATCCCATATTACATCACTTCCACTTTCAACATAAAACATGTCGTCACTTTCACACCTGCAAATCATGTAGTGTTTCCATAGTTTTTGTCAAACCCCTGTATATTATACTATATAGCGTGTTTGATTGATGTGTATGTTATTTGTTCAATATCATTATATATTTTGTAGCGTGATGTAACTCTCTAACACTTCTATCCTCTATAGGTCTTAGATCTGCAGCAACAACTGCGAGCATCGCAGCACCAAATTACACTCTTGGAAACCCAAATAGCAGACAAGCGCCACCTGGAGGAAGAACTGAAAAAGACAAGAGAGAAGGAATCCAAGGTGAAAATGGATTTACAGGAGGAACAACTCAAAAGGTAATAGAAATGCATAGTTATGAAAAAAGTCCACTTTAATTTGGCCACAGATTTATTTTAAAATGTAAAATATTTTATTGTTCCCTTTATTTACAATGATTCACTGGTGAGAACATATTAAATATGGAGAACCTTAGGAAAGATCAGCATGTGTTTGGCCAGCCTTACAAAAAATAAAATTATTATATAAAGTTGTGAGAGTAAAGCATTCCTCCTTTCACCTGCTGACACTGAAGGAGACGTAAAGGCTGTTTAGTTGGGCTTTAACCTATCTCTACCATTGTTCAGGCTTTTTGGTTCTCTAAGGCAGTGTTTCTCGATCATGTTTTCAGTCAAGGCACCCTTTAAAAATTATGGAGAACCTCGAGGCACCCTTTAAAAATTCTGGACAGTCTCGAGGTACCCTTTAAAACTTATGGACAACGTCAAGGCACCCTTTAAACATTATGGACAGTCTTGAGGAACTCCATCCTAAAATGTAGAAGCTATTCTAATAGTTTGACATAATGCAGCATACACCCAACGTTGGAGGAGATTTATTCTTCCAAAGTAAATATACTTTTGCAAACTGGTACTGACTAATATTTCAGTGTTTCTCTCTCACTCAGCTAATGTGACCTCAACGCTGATGGAGAGGGGCAGGGGGGAGGGGAAAACAAGGGGGATGCTATGCAGGCGACTGACATCCTCCTTATCAACTGATGACGCCACTGGTTAGGACAACGGCAGCTAGAAGGTTGATATGGTGCACAATGAAAACCTGTGATTAAGTGTAACTAAAAAGGTAGCCTTCATCCACACACTGGTTTGTATACAATTTTTGGGCAATTTTTAGGCATTTTGCCAAGGCACCCCAGGATTCCTGGGCACCCTGGTTGAAAAAAGCTGCTTTAAGGAAACTAGAGAACTTGGAGAAAGGAGACTTGATTCAGGGAGAACACGCTACTTATAGACGATAAATGGCATTTATTATTAGCGTCTCCAAAGAAATAATTTTTCTATCTGGTCCTACTCAGTCCAAGACTCCAATATTCTCTTTGTTCTGTCAAAAAAAAATCACCAGCGTAACTAAAATCCAGTTATGAATTGCTCAGAAGGAGGAGTGGAAACACATAGGAACAAAAATTCCAAATCTGCACACATGCCCTCAGCAGTCAGAAATTGGTGGCCACCATAATTTTTTCATAGCCAGGGATGGTCTTCTATAATTTTTAATTGGTGTTCTGGTATGTTTTATTCCTTCCTAGGAAAGTCTTGGATGAGAGTTTGGAGGTGTTGCAGCAAGAAATTAAAATCCTTCATGAGAAGGAGATTTCACTGACTGAGAGCAATTGTACCCTTCAGATTAAACTGCACCAGCAGCAGTCTATGCTACAGCACCTGGATGATGAGCGGAAGTCTGTCACTTCTGAGGTCAGTAAATCTGCTAATACCAATACAAATTCTCTTTCTCATATATTGAACAGTATAATTTGATACAGGCCTTCCTCTAGGACAGGGGTCTCCAAACTTTCTAAATAAAGGGCCAGTTTACTGTCCTTCAGTCTTTAAAGGGGAGCTGACTCTGGCCATCGGGAGTACAGAATGTCCCAGCATCAGTGGGAGTAAACAATCCCCCGTGATTGGTGTCATTTAGAGGAATTGTGCCCCATCATTGGTGTCTTCGGGAGGAATTGTGCCCCATCATTGGTGTCTTCGGGAGTAATTGTGCCCCATCATTGGTGTCTTCAGGAGGAATTGTGCCCCATCATTGGTGTCTTTGGGAGGAACTGTACTCCATTGTTGTCGTTGGGAGAAATATTGCCCTATCATGGAGGTCATTGGGAGGAACTGTGTCCCATCGTCTCTGTGTCATTGAGCCTCGTTGGTGTCATTGGTAGGAATTGCACCCCATAGATGGTGTCTTTGGTAGGAACTGTACCCTTCATTGGTGTCAGTGACTAAAATAGTGCCCCAAGGGCTGGATAAAAGCAAGCAAAGGGCTGCATCTGGCCCCCATGGCTGCAGTTTGGAGACCACTGCTCTAGGACATTAAGGGAGCTAAGGGAAATAGAAAAGACCAAGCCCACCCACTTCAAGGTACACTATCAAGGCTTGATCACATGGATCCCTGCGATCAAGCCAGTTTGGTGAAATACGTTAAGGAGGAGCAGACACGGGTGGGACCATGTTGGTGTGTAGCTGTAGTATTTTTTTTTTTTTCTTTTTCAATAACTTATTGTCGTCACAAGGTAACAATAGAGAGAACACATCAACACAAAGTATAAATATCAGAGATGACAGCATGTGCATCCAAGGGTTCATCGAAAGGGAGCCATGTTACAACATCTGCATGGTGCGATTCAACACAATGCCTATCAAAGCAGTGAACAAATAGTATGCAAAATTACTCCTTGGGACTAAGCGGCTGGTCGTGTCTGTACCCGATGCTTTTTTTAATGAAATTTAAGTAAGGAGAAGAGAGTGAGGTAGGCAAAGCGGGGGGGGGGGGGGGGGTTAAATAAAGGAGAAGGGAAAGGGAAGAGTGCAGGAACGGAAAGAACCAACTCTGTCTCCCCCGATTCGGCAGAGCCAGTTAAGCGACCTCCAAATGCCACGGGATGTCAATTCAAGCCAACAGGGATAGATACTCCTCTGAGAAAGTAAGTCGAACCACTTTTTGAGGAATTTTTCATGAAAGCCCCTCTCCATGGCCACCAGATTCTCCATCTCATTTATTTCAGTAACCTTTTTCAACCAAGCAGAGATCGACGATGCTTGTGTCTGCTTCCAGAAAAGGCAGCTGTACTATTTGACATATGAGTAAAGACCTTTTCAGATCTGACAACGGTGTGCAGTTTGATGGCAAACAAGGATATAATTTTGTCATAATATAATATAGTTATGGTTGTTGATATTATTACTACTAAAGCTTTACTTCCTATCCATGGGACTGATCCCTAGTAGTCTGTGCTGACTACTTGCAGCCTCTTTTTGAATTAGGCAAATTTTATGTTCAGATCATGACACATAGGGGTTGATTTACTAAAGGCAAGTAGACTGTGCACTTTTGCAAAGTGCAGTTGCACTAGAGCAGGGGTCTTCAAACTATGGCCCTCCAGTTGTTCAGGAACTACAATCCCCATCATGCCTACTCATGTCAGTGAATGTCAGAGTTTTACAATGACTCTGGGATGTGTAGTTCCGCAACAGCTGAAGGGCCGTAGTTTGATGATCCCTGGTCTAGAGCTTAGTAAATGAGGTAAAGCTTCACTTTTCAAAGACTACCTAATCACGTGCAAGGAAAATTTAAAAAAACGCATTTTTGCTTGCACATGATTGGATGATGGAAGTCTGCAGAGCTTCTACTAATTTACTCTCTGTAGCAACTTCTCTTGCACAATGCAACTGCACTTTGCAAAGTGCACCATCTATTTTCCTTTAGTAAATTAACCCCGTATTGTCACAGTTGATACTGCCAGCTGCTACAGAGAGTTTTAGCCTGGGGCACCATAAAAGTTTTGCTGTGAGACCCCAAGGTTCATAGTTGCGCTCTTGAGTGCAGGGAAGGTGAAGAGGAGCAACAAGGTTCTTTATAATGCAGGAAAAAAAGGAAACTTCACACTATTATTTCTTTTTGACGGCTTGATTTAAATGTAAAAGTGAAGAAAATATAAATAATATGTAAAATAAATGTAAACCATACACTAATACTATTGTAACATACTTAAAATGAAAATGTTGCAAAGAATTATACATTTTTTTTTGTTATCTGTAAGAGAAGCGGTGAATCCTAACCTTTCCACAGGGCCTGCACCATTGTACACTGCTTTGCTTGCAGGTTCTCATCCCCCGTAATCTGCTAATAAACCAAAATGTCCAGGAGTGTCGATCTCCTGGGTTTTCCCCTTAAAGTGTTTGTTACCCTAAAAAAAAAAAAAAGGGAGATCCTGTTCCCTTATAGCAGATAAACAGCACAGTGCCTGTGCTGTCTAACCTGCCCCTCTCTAAGCTGTAAAAAACCTGGCTGATCCTGCCACTTCATGTGTCCCCCTCTGTGAGCTGACCCTGATAATCATGGCTGCTGAGCCCTGGTCACCATGGTCAGCCTGCATGCCTCCATTATCCGCAGCTCTCCTCTGTCCCCCTAATCCCCTCCTGCCTGTCAGCTCCCGTGTCTGTCTCTCTGTCTCTGCCCTCCCCCCCCTCCTGCCGCCATTAGTAGAAAAAAAAATATTAAATATTGTCACTGCCAGCCCCTCTATTATATCTTGGCATATCTCACTGTTTAAGTGTTTTAATAAAACAAAGCTTGTAAATGCCTTTTTACAGCTATTTTCAGGCCGGTCATGTGACTCCCGGCCGGTCTACTATTTTTAGAGGGGCTGAGTGGTAACGTGACCTCCCCGGCTGACGTCAGAGGGAGATCTCAGCCCCTACCGCTGTAGCCCGGGGGATCAGTGTAGTAGACCGGCCGGGACCAGGAGTAGACCGGGAGTCATGTGACCGGCCTGAAGATAGCTGTAAAATGGTATTTACAAGCTTCATTTTAATACAACACTTATAAAGTGTGGTATGCCTAGATATAGTAGAGGGGCTGGCAGTGACATCCATTGTTGTGGCAACAACCACTTTAGGCTTCCATTGTTTCCTCCCTCCAACCGAACGTCACCACTCTCTGCTATGGTGATGTGAAATCTTCAGGAGGACCAAGGGAATGACACTTGCAGAAGTTTTGGTTTCTTCTGGGAACTGGAAAAGATGATATTTTTTTATTTTTTTATTTTGCTATTACATTTAACAGCGATTTTAACTATTTTTTGTGTGAAAGGGTTGCTTTATTTTTTTGCAGTTATTAAAGTATAATTTTTATTGATCAAGGACAAGGTCCTTTAAGCCAATGTTCAGAGGTATCAGTTATACAATGTTGTATGGGGTCATAAGAATGTAATATCATATGTAGCTCCCTTTTCCCATATGGAAATGCAGATTCTAAAAACATCCTGTATTGTGTTACAGCGCACAAGTTGTGAGAGCACCAATCAGAAGCTTCTGGAGAAACTGCAGGATATGCAGCAAGAGAAAGAACAGTTACTGAAGGAATATGATATTCTTCTGAAACGGCTGGATGATTCCATAAGGTAAGGTGTCAGCTTGGGAAGTATGGAGGCTTAAAACCCTTCTACCCTACCACATTTTTTTAAAATGTATATCAAATTATGAACTTTTCTTATCTGCTTCCTTTTGGCCGGTTAGACATACCATTTGAAAACCTTTTGTTATACCTGTTTGATAAGGGCAAAAAATACCTGTTGATCCTGCCAGGAATCTAATGCTGTCCTGTGCACTCTGTAGTGTTATCTGAAGCAGTATTATCAACTCTGTCCAGTTCATATCTGTAGACTACAGAACTATTTTTCCTATGTTATGGAGATGAGGAGTTGTATAGTCTTGTCCTAGGGTGACATCGCTGCTCCTCACAGATACAATCCAGTGAATGAGCATTGTCACCCTAGGAGAGAAGTGTGTTACTGGCAGGATCACCAGGTCAAAAAAAGAATAAAAAAAGCAATAAAAAAAACCAAATGCAACCATCATAATGGAGCAGATGTATGAAAATATCAGCTCTCCCCACATAAAGCTATTTATGAGCCATCATATGTGTCATTCTCCCTGGACTCCTATGGTCCATTGGAGATATTTTTCTGAACATAGTACTGCATTTTCATAAAATTCCATCCTATGCCATCCAAGCTTCACTCCTTTACTATGCCATCTTAATTGGTGCAAAACGCTGCACTGCCCAGACATACTGTACCTTATATTGTCAAAAGTATTGGGACCCCTGCCTTTATACACACACTCACATTAACTTTATTGGCATGCCAGTCTTAGTCCGTAGGGTTGAATATTGAGTTGGCCCACCCTTTACAGCTATAACAGCTTCAACTCTTCTGGGAAGGCTGTGCACAAGGTTTAGGAGTGTGCTATGGGAATGTTTGATCATTTATCTAGAAGCGCATTTGTGAGGTCAGCCACTGATGTCGGACAAGAAGGCCTGGCTCGCAGTCTTCACTCTAATTCATCCCAAAGGTGTTCTATCGGGTTGAGGTCAGGACTATATGCAGGCCAGTCAAGTTCCTCCACCCCAAACTCGCTCATCCATGTCTTTATGGACCTTGCTTTGTGCACTGGTCCAAATAATTTGGTGGAGGGGGGGGGGGGTTATGGTATGGGGGCCCCTTAGTTCCAATGAAGGGTACGCTTAAGACTTTAGCATACCAAGACATTTTGGACAATTTCATGCTCCCAATTTTATGGTAACAGTTTGGGGATGGCCCCTTCCTGTTCCAACATGACTGCGCACCAGTGCACAAATCAAGGTCCATAAAGACATGGATGAGTGAGTTTGGGGTGGAGGAACATGACTGGCCTGCACAGAGACCTGACCTCAACCCGATAGAACACCTTTGGGATGAATAAGAGCAAGTACTGCGAGCCAGGCCTTCTTGTCAATATCAGTGCCAGACCTCACAAATGTGCTTCTGGAAGAATGGTCAAATATTCCCATAGACACACTCCTAAACCTTGTGCACAGCCTTCCCAGAAGAGTTGAAGCTGTTTATAACTGCAAAGGGTGGACTAACTAAATTTTGAACCCTACAGACTAAGACTGGCATGCCATTAAAGTTCATGTGCGTGTAAAGGCAGGCGTCCCAATACTTTTGACAATGTAGTGGTCATGTGTAGGGGCTAAAGGGCTTAGGTCATGCCAAAGGAAAAGTCTTTCATATATCTGTCCATCTGCCAGTTAGGCAATAACCATTTCCTGTAAAAGTCTATTAAAAGGAACTAAATCACATGTGTTGGGGCACTTTTTAAAAATGTACCCATGCTAAGTTCATAACTGATTTATTTATTTATTATAGGTACCTACTAAAATGTTAAATTACATTTCTCCATTATTTCTGTCCAACTAGGAAATACAATGAATTTCAACTACGCCATAAAGCCAAACTCAGCCGAGCCAAGGAAATGTACCTAAACGAGCTGAACCAGAAGGACCAGCACATTAAACAGCTGGAGCTGGAGCTCAACGTGTCCAAGAGCCAAACCGAGAAGGTAGACTTAAGCCTGAACTCCAGGAACATCCTATCTGATATTACCACGTGGGGCAAATAACTTTGATAATGACTGATTATGGGACACAAAAGCACCCAACAACAACATACTTAAAGTAGAAGTACAGGCAAAACTTTTATTTTCATTTTAGATAGAATAATGGAGGGTTATAACCCCTGTCAGTTTATTTTTTGCCATCTTCCATAGTGGAGATTTCCTTTCACTTCCTGTCCCATAGCCAAAACAGGATGTGAAGAGGAAATCCCTGCAAGTTAAGGGAATTCCTTGGGGACCCCCAGGTCACCATACCTAGTGTCCCCACTGGAAGATTTTCCCTCTATTACTTCTCTGGGGACAATTCAAAAGTTGGGATTTTCTTTTACTTTAACTTTCAAAGATAATGGTAGACAAAACAATTACTGCCGGTTCACACTGTTCCGACTTGTCAGGCGACTCGGTCGTCTGACAAGTAACGGACCGTGCTGTGCAATGGGAACCGTTCTAATAGGAGCGACTCAAGTCGCTCCGACTTAGAAAAAGCTTCCTGCACCTTTTTTTTTGCAAAGTCGGAGCGACTTGCATTGACTTCCATTATGTGAAGTCGTTGCAAGCCGCGCCGAAGTCACGGCGCAAGGGCGACTGCATTAGTCGCCCGAAGTCGTGTCGGATCAGTGTGAACCGACTCTTAGGCTGCATTCACATGTCAGCGTATGGATCGCGGGCAGAATCGCCGCGATTCCGCCCGCGATCCGGAGATCATTACAGATCGCGGGACGCCTGTGCGTTGGCCGTGATTTGCAATAGCACCCCAAACGCTAAGCGATGTTGCCGCGATTTCCGCCTGCCGAATCGCGGTAACATCGCGCAAAAAAAATCACGGGACGCAATACGCTCCAAAGAAGCTCTTGTACTTCGTTGGGCGTAATGCGTCCCACGATTTTTTTTTGCGCAATGTTTTTGGGGTGCTATTGCAAATCAAGGGCAACGCACAGGCGTCCTGCGATTTGCAATGATCTCCGGATCGCGGGCGGAATCGCGGCGATTCTGCCCGCGATCCATACGCTGACATGTGAATGCAGCCATAGAGAGGACAAAACTCTCTAACGGGGGCACAGACCGCAGTAAAAACTGACAAAGGGTCTAATCCCTCTCCACTCTATCCAAAACTATAGGTGACATTGTTCACCGTCACTGGGAGTGAGGGACAGATACTTGGGGTACGCTGAGAGAATGGTTTGGATGGCTTCAGATGGGTCGGCGGTTCCGTTACACTATAAAAAAAAGGTTTTGCCTTTAGTTGTACTTTTAAAGGTCTTATAATGTCCAGTGCAACTGTACTTCCTCTGACTGGTCAGCAGACCACCTGCCTATAGCCAGGGAGGAGAGGGGTTTGTACCATCACTATGTGCTGTCTGTGGACAGAATTGGGTGGGGCTGTGCTGTCCATTTGTACCCTTGTACTGTTTGGCTATTGCATTGCACTGACTATTAATGCCCACAGCACCTTTTTTTATTTCTGACAGGTCTCCAGTTTATAACTGTCTTCTAAAGTATGTCTTCAGTCATCAATAACTCCTATATCATGTTCCCACTCTAATACCATCTCCTGTATTGTAGCATACCTGCAGTCTCTGAATTGATATTGGATTCCGCGCTTAGGACCTATACTTTGGCTGCTGCCTTACCCTAACTCCCCGCCAAAGGTGGAGAATATGAAAATAAAATAAAAAACAGGGAGGTATGGGTGGCGCTGCCCAACAACAATATGTGAAATGTGTGCTAATAACGTGCACTATGCCTTTAAGAAAAATTGTGTTTATAATTTATAGGTCTAACCACAATATCTATAAAGATTACTAAATGAAGAATGTGTACCCCAATAATAAAATTGGCCACACATTTTTACATAATCCAAAAACCATCAATGTAACCATAAAGTGCAATAAAGTCCAATAAGCAAAAATCCATGTGTGTAAAATGCTGTGCAGCAAAGTATAAGACCATATACAGATAGAAGAAATAAAAATATATGTATGTGTGGGTGTATGTATATGTGTGTGTGTCTGTGTGTATGTGTATGTGTATATGTATATGTATATATATATATATATATATATATATATATATATATATATATATATATATATATATATATATATATATATATATATATATATATATATATATATATATATATATATATATATATATATATTATTTGTGTGTGTGTGTGTGTGTATACTGTCCCCTTTAAATACACTATAAGAATACAAGTAAATTCAAAACAAGCACTATCTTCACAACTTTACAACATATGTGACCTAATCTACAAATATGTTCATAAAGTGCTAGAGTGCCTAATACATATGTGCCATAAGCAATATACTGTGCCAAAAAATATATACACTGATTAAAAAGTGTTCCTTTCATTTTTTTGAGCAGAGTATAGCATCAAGTCAATTAAACTCCTGGGATATCGATCTGGTCAGTTATGTAGCCGAGGGGGGTTGTTAATCAGTTTCAGCTGCTTTGGTGTTAATGAAATTAACAACAGGTGCACTAGATGGGCAACAATGAGACAACCCCCAAAACAGGAATCATTTGACAGGGGGAAGTCACTGAAAAAAATTTTCCCTACTCATTTTTTTCTGACGGTTTTTCACAAGTTTTGCATTTGGCTAGGGTCAGTGTCACTACTGGTAGCATGAGGCAATACCTGGACTCAATAGAGGTTGCACAGGCAGTCCAACTCCTCCAGGATGACACATCAATATGTGCCAAAAGGTTTGCTGTGTCTCCCAGCACAGTCTCTAGAGCATGGAAGAGATTCCAGGAGACAGGCAGTTACTCTAGGAGAGCTGGACAGGGCTGTAGAAGGTTCTTAACCCATCAGCAGGACCGGTATCTGCTCCTTTGTGCAAGGAGGAACAGGATGAGCACTGCCAGAGCCCTACAAAATGACCTCCAGCAGGCAACTGGTGTGAATGTCTGTCCAAACAATCAGAAACCGACTTCATGTGGGTGGACTGAGGACCTGACATCCTCTAGTGGGCCCTGTGCTCACTGCCCTGCACTGTGGAGCTTGATTGGCATTTGCCATTGAACAACAGGATTGGCTGGTCCGCCACTGTCGTCCTGTGCTTTTCACAGATGGGAGCAGGTTCGCCCTGAGCACATGTAACAGATGTGAATGGGTCTGGAGAAACCATGGAGAACCTTATGTTGCCTGTAACATCGTTCAGCATGACCGGTTTGGTGATGGGTCAGTGATGATCTAGGGAGGCATATCCATGGAGGGACACACAGACCTCTACAGGCTAGACAATGGCACAGGCATCAGGATGAACTCCTTGGACCCATTGTTAAACCCTATGCTGGTGCAGTGGGTCCTGGGTTCCTCCTGGTGCACGACAAAGCCCTGCCTTATGTGGCGAGAGTATGCAGCCATCTTTTGGAGAATGAAGGAATTGATACCATTGAATGGCCCCCCCACACTTGCTTGACCTAAATTCAATAGAACACCTCTTGGACATTCTGATGCCGCCAGGTCTCAGTGATGCCCTGGTCCATATCTGGGAGGAAATACCCCAGGACATTATCCGTCTCATTAGGAGCATGCCCTGATGTCAGGCATGCATACTAGCTTGTTCCCTTCTTATGGGCTTACACTCACCAGATAACTGCACCCCTACAGGGGCAGAAGAGACTGTGTATTAACCATCTGCCAACCGCCCCAGGTATACATACTGCACGGTGGCAGCCCTCTTGTGCAAAATCACACACCGGTATGTGATTTCACTCTTCCGGGTCTGTGGCGCGCACCGCCGGTGACCAGCTCCCGCTGTGATTGGACACAGTAGGAGCCAATCAGCGGGTCCGGTGGACCTGTTGATCAATCCCGAGAGAGGCAAAATGGCAGCCTGCCTATGTAAACAAGGCAGATCGCCATTCTGCTAGTAAGGGAGAACAGAGATCCTGTGTTTCTGCTAAGCAGGAACACAGATCTGTCTTCTCACAGCCAAAGCACCCCACCCACATTTATAAAGCATTACCTAGGAGCACATTTAACCCTTTGATCGCCCCTGATGTGAACACATTTCCTGCCAGTGTCATTAGTACAGTGACAGTGCATTTTTTTTCAGCATTGATCACTGTATTGGTGACACTGGTCCCCAAAAAGTGTCGCGTAGTAATAGTAGTAGTAGTAGTCCTGAAAACCGGACATGATGCAATGACGCTCAAGCCCCACCCCTTTTTTGATGCTTTAGCACTTTGAGCATGTTTGTAGATTAAGGTCACATAAGTTGTATGTTGTGAGGATAGTGCTCGTTTTGAATAGACTTGTATTCTTATAGTGAATTTAAAGGGACCATACATACTTTTTGTTTTGATTTATATTTTTTTTATTATATCTGTATATGGTCTTATACTTTGCTGCATAGTATTTTGCACACATGCATTTTTGCTTGGACTTTATTGATCTTTATGGTTACATTGGATGGTTTTGGAATTATGTAAAAAGGTGTGGCCAATTTTGTTATTGTGGTACACATTTTTCATTCACTTTATGAATATTGTGGTTTTGACCTATACATTTTAAACACCATTTTTCTTAACGGGATAGTGGACGTTATTAGCACATTTTTCACATATTGTTGTTGGGCAGCGCCACCCATACCTCCCTGTTTTTTTTATTTTATACCTGCAGTCTCTGACCCTCTTTACTAGCTTGTCTGTAGTCTTTGACCATCTCCCGTTCAATATCTGCAGCCTCTGACAGTTTTTTCTAATATTACATTCACTAAATATTATGGGGTTGATTTACTAAAACAGGGTGCAAAATCTGGTGCAGCTCTCCTTAGAAACCAATTAGCTTCCAGTTTTTTTTTTTTTTTTTCCATCAAAGTTTAATTGAACAAGCTGAAGTTAGAAGCCGATTGGCTACCATGCACAACTGCACCAGACTTTGCACTCTCCAGTTTTAGTAAAACAACCCCTATATGTCAGGGGCCGCACTTGAGTACCACTAAATCAAGTAAGTTACTCATCATTGCAATATCCCATCTGCAGCGTGGCTCCTATCCTGCCATCTGTAGAACGCGTGGAGGTTTGAGTTACTGTTGTTTACCTCTGCTAGGAACAGCAGCTGATAAACAGCATCACCACAGTGAATGAGCGTTTACATGAAGAGAAGAGACGGCTGCTTCTGGAGATCACCGAGCACGAAGCTTCAGTGAGCAACCTCAAGTGGAAGTTGCGCTCATTAATGAACAGGTATGTAATTGGCTATCAGCAACTGAGTACACTATATAGTTACAATGCAGTCCAGATTCTTGAAGAGAAAACTGGCTACTATCAAAGCTTCATGTCTTGATAAAGGTGTTTCTGTTCTCTATTTACAGAATGAGTGCCTTGAATAGGCCAGCAACCTTAACCACTTTACCACCGGAGGATTTTGCTGGCTTACGTCCAGGCCACTTTTTGCGATTCGGCACTGTGCGACTTTAACTGACAATTGCGCGGTCGTGCGACGCCGTACCCAAACGAAATTTACGTCCTTTTTTTCCCACAAACAGAGCTTTCTTTTGGTGGTATTTGATCACCTGTGCGATTTTTACTTTTTGCGCTATAAACAAAAAAAGAGCGTTTATTTTGAAAAAATAACAATATTTTTCAAATTTTTTTTATATGAAATCCCCCCCCCCCCAAAAAAAATGTAAAAATCAAAAATTTTTTAAATTTTTGGCCAATTTGTTTTCTGCTACCTATGTTTGGTAAAAAAAAATCACAATAAGCGTATTTTGATTGGTTTGCGCAAACGTTATTGCGTTTACTAACTAAGGGAAAGATTTCTGTCATTTTTGGTGTGTTTTTTTTTTTAACGACTAATGGCGGCGATCTGCGATTTTTTTTTTTTTTTTTTTTTTTACGGGACTGCGACATTGCGGCGGACAGATCGGACCCTTGACTGACATTTTTGACACTTTTGGGGGTACCAGTGACATTTCTACAGTAATCAGTGCTATAAATATGCACTGTTACTGTAAAAATGACACTGGCAGGGAAGGGGTTAATTTTATTGGAGAGGGAGGGGTTAATGTATGCCTGGTGCTTACTAACGTGTGTGGGGGGAGGTGACTGAGTGACACAGGGACAGATCGCATGTTCAACTATGCTGAACCCTGCAATCTGTCACTGTCTGTCACTTAGGAGATCCGCCCGCTTTGTTTATACAAGCGGGCGGATCTCCAAACTCGATTCCCCGACAATCCGGGAAGAGCAGCGGCGATTGCCGCCGCTCCTCCCCTGGCCCGACTCCCGCTGTGACTGAAAACAGCGGGAGCAAGCCACCGGCGGCACGCAAGCGCCACCCACAAGGGGAGGAGTCCAGCGACGTAGGTCTACGTCGCTGGACGGAATCGAGCCACTTTGCCGCAGTACAGTCCCAGTGACTGGTCGGCAAGTGGTTAAAAAAAGGAGCTAGATGCAAATGTGGACAGGAGAATTTTTAATGATGCCATAATTCTCACTGATCCCCTCTTTTCAAAGCCTAAGTACAGCCAAAGTCAAAAAGAGAAAAATCTGCATCATGTCCCTGAGAACCAGTATGTAGCCAACTCTTGCTGAAGACCATGTACTGTGTACCATGCATTTAACAGCTTCTAATTTAAAGCTAAAATCACAAACAGGAAAATCAGCACAAGGAACAAAATGTACAGCCAATAGGATGTGCCCTTGTGCCTATGCTTCTGGTAGTATTAATCCCCCTCCATGCTGCCCCCTGCAGAAGCCATGCTGTGGACTCTATTAATGAAACGCAATCTATGAATCAAGGAGGTGGACATTTTAATTGTCTACCTGTCCTCCCTTTAAAGAAGCTGTAGTTTGGGTTCTATGAATAGAGCAGCTGAGCAGAAAGGGCGGGCCTAGGAAGGGTTGTTCCCTTTTGGTGAGCCTGTAACCGATCCTTAGTTCTTTTAACCCCCACCGCCTCGGGAGAACGTGGGGGGTGGTAACTGGACGGAGGAATATTACTAACAAGAAAAATCAACACAAGGGACACATCCTTCTGACTGTTAGTTATATCCTTTTTGCTGATTTTTGTGTTTGATTTTGGCGTTAAAATAGGAGCTGGTAAACCATTGAGAGGATAGATGGCCGCGCTCCAACTTGCTGAAGATCCAAAACTACCATGCCTACAACTACCATGTCTGTACCTGTCTTTATGGAGGTGCAAATATTTTTTAAGATCAATTTATGATTTTCTACCGTAAAGTTTTGGATTTTCAGCAACTTAGTGTGGTTATCCATCTTTCATTAGTACTTCAGCTACGAACAGGGCCGATGCAAGGATTTTTGCCGCCCTAGGCAAAATAAAAATTGCCGCCCCCCCCCCCCCCCCCATATGCTCCGAGCAGATTTACAGGCAATTTAATGCAAGAAAAAAAAATCAAAGTAATGTCAGGTACAATTCCTTGTAGAATAAACCTTACATTTCTCAAGAGTGGAGTCATGTGTCTATGTTGAACCTGATAAAACAACATAGTTCCAATTGAATGTTTAATTAAGACTTAAGTACCCCTCTCTCCCTCCCACCCCCCATCCCAAGTTGCTGAAGGGGTTAAAACCCCTTCAGTGACTTACCTCGGTGCTGGGTCAGGCTCTCCTACTCTCCTTTGTCGCGCAAATGGCCACTCACGCGCATTAGACCTCCCCAAAGGAAAGCATTATTCAATGCTTTCCTATGGGGATTTTGGTGATGCTGGAGCCCTCAGCCCTCAAAACATAGTGTGGCTTGCTGTGTAGCGCTGAAGAGTGCCTGTGCAGCACCACACTGGCCAGCGGTCCATACTGATTCCGGGTGCAGCAGAATGCCGACACCCCCTGCTAAGTTGCGCTCTAGGCAGCTGCCTAGGTCGCCTTACAGGTAGCGCCGGCCCTGGCTATGAACTGGACCAGCACCTACAGCTGGAGATAAGTTTGGGGCTAATTTGAACAGACGAGCCTGGAGGTGTGGTATACTTTTGTTAAGAGCTGTTAAAAGCATGGTACACCATACATGGTCTTCAGCAAGAGTTGGCCCCATACTAGTTCCCAGGGACATTATGGCAATGAGGTGTGACCAGTCTGGACAGCCTGAAACCAGGTTGCAAATACTATGCGGCAGGATTTTACTGCCTGCTCTGGGCAGAAAGCTTTGAACTAGCACACTCGGCCATGTGTATTCCACAGAGGCAATTAGGGGTAACTTGTTCTCTATAACACTGTGAAACTGGTTTTATAAAAAGCCTGTAACAGATTTACTTTAAATAAAGGTCTACTACCGAGTGCTACTGGTAGCACTTATAAAACCAGTTTCACAGTGTTCTAGAGAACAAGGTACCCCTAAAAGCATGTTACTACGGAATAATTCACAGCACTTAGTAAACTCTATAAAAGACTTGATTTCTCTGAATTCTTGACAAATTAACTTAAAAGAAGTGTGGGATTTTTAATTTTTTTTTCTTATACTTACCAAGATTTATGCAGCATTAAAACTACGGGAGGGGCGGAGACTAGACCTGTCACACTGCTCGAGGAGAGGGAGCAGTAGTTCATATGTGGATACCTAATGCTAATCTATTTCTCTAAAGTCTCGTATTTTAGGTTTACCGGCCCTAAAATTGGTTGTCTAATTGTATCATTCTAGGAGTCAGATTCTAGATCATGAAAACCAGCAGCTGAGGGAAAGCGTACTTCAGCTATATAATCAAATGCGCTCAATAAAGCAAGTATTAAAGAAACTGCAAGCCCTCAACCTACCTGTAAGTATGACAGCTGTAGCATGATGCCAAGTACAAAGATTGTAAGAATACAGTGAGGGGAAAAAAGTATTTGATCCCCTGTTTATTTTGAACGTTTGCCCACTGACAAAGGAATGATCAGTCTATAATTTTATTGGTAGGTTTGTTTTAACAGTGAGAAACAGAATAACCACAAAAAAAAAATCCAGAAAAAGGCATTTTTCAAAAAAGTTATAAATTGATTTGCATTTTGATCCCCTATCTTTTAGAAAGATTTACGACTCCCAGGTTCTTCTATACAGGCAACAAGCTGAGATTAGAAGCACTCTCTCTTTAAGGGAGTGCTCCTAATCTCAGCTTGTTACCTGTATAAAAGACACCTGTCCACAGAAGCAATCAATCAATCAGATTCCAATCTCTCCACCATGGCCAAGACCAAAGAGCTGTCCAAGGATGTCAGGGACAAGATTGTAGACCTACACAAGTGAATAGTTAGTTTGAGTATCCCATTATTCCCTTCTCCCATCCAAGTTCCAAAATAAACGCTAAAAACCAATACCCCTGGACTGTTTATTGAGTGGTGAGCCAGGAGGGATGTGTGAACTGTACCTCAAGTGACTGTGTGCTGGTAATCCGAGGAGGCCCGAGGAAGTCATTATACAGCAGGCCCTATGGAGAGAGTGCTTCACTTAGAACCTGAATGGAAATCATAGTTGGAGATATCCCAGTCCTGCGTAGGAAGGACAGGAATAAAGTCACTGGGGAGGTAAAGTAATAGTAAAAAATATTTCTGCTAGGAGAGGTACCACCTCTGTCTCCAGAGAGGGCCTAACCCACAAGCATCCACCTTTTTGAATATATGCTCTGCAAGATCTTTTCCATTTTTTTCTTAGGATATCGCAATGATGATTCCATCTGAATGGCTATTGAGAACAGACGAAATGATTAATCTGCCAAATGAAAGGTAAGAAACCTTTCCGTAACATAACATGCCATAGTATCTCCCGAATTGTCTTGTGCCATTCTTTTCATTTATTGCTGTAAAGAATTCAGCAGACGTGGGTGGACAGCAGGGGTGGATGAAGACGCTGCTCAGAATTAATTCAACGTGTAAGATTGTATGAAGGTATAGCATAGACCAGAAGAGGCAAATGCACAAAGATGCACTCTGGTAATACAGACTTAGCCTGAGAGAATTCTTTTTTTTTTCTTTTTTTTTATTGCTTTAGTCATAATAATAGGTAACATTTTAAAGCCCAGTTCCAATATCCCCTCCCCTGAGCATACCATTTTTCAGAAGACCTCCATAAAACTACAAAAACTGGTCAATTAATTAAAAAGGATATTCTTAGGCATCCCACGCGCATTTATCTTTCTTTTTTTTGTTCAAAAAGCTGGTTGAACATAAAAAAAATGACTCGATTTCCCCATCCACCTACTCTATGCGGATGGGGAAATCCTCCCGCTGTGGTATTGTATTCTGACAGTAGGGAGACTTCTCCCGTTGTTCTGATACAATGATCAGTGACGGTGGGGAGACTTCCCCGCCGTCATATTGCAATGATCAGTGACAGCGAGGAGACTTCCCTGCCATCATATTACAGTGATCAATGACAGTGCGGAGACTTTCCTGTCGTTCTAATACAATGTCCAGTGACAGTGGGGAGACTTTCCCACCATCATATTACAATGATCAGTGAGTGGACTTCCCCGCTGTGATAAAACAATGATCAGTGAGGGTAGGGAGACTTCCCTGCTGTCATATTACAATGATCAATGACGGCAAGGAGACTTTCCAGCCATCATATTACAATGATCAGTGACGGCGAGGAGACTTCCCAGCCACCATATTACAATGATCAGTGACGGCGAGGAGACTTTTCCGCCATCATATTACAATGATCATTGAGTGGACTTCCCCGCTGTGATAATACAATGATCAGTGACGGTAGGGAGACTTCCCCACTGTCCTATTACAATGATCTGGGACAGAGAGGAGACTTTCCTGCTGTTATAATACAGTGATCAGTGACGGTGGGGAGATTTCCTTGCTGTCATAATACAATGATCAGTGTTGCTGGCTATAGCCCGTGGCACTGATCATTTGGGAAAAACCGGACATGCTGGTTGTACATATCAATAGATTGACTTGTGTACAGCCAGCCAGTCCATACATGGATTAAACCAGTGGAATTTCAATCTATGTATGGCCAGCTTAACCACTTCCCCTTAGGTGGACGTCCTATGACGTCCTTGGCTTTGAGGAGGCATATCTGAATGATTCCCTTCACCATAAGCACAATCATAGTGGCTGTTCAGCCGCTTGATCGTTCTTACAGGCGGCGGGAGGGGACATCCCCCCGCCACCCCCTGGTGCTTCTACCAGCTTGCCTGTGCGATTGGCGAGCCAGGTAAGGAATCGGCCGCTGTCTGAAGTGTCACCATAGAGATTGCGAGGACCAGATGGTCCCTGGCAGTCTCTGACTCTCGGAGGCCCGGGCGCCACATGATGACGTCACGCCTGGCCTGACAGTTTTCAAGTTTTCAGAGCTTTTTTTTTTTTATTTCAGGCTTTCTAGCCTGAGGGAGAGATCTGAGGTCTTATTGACCCCAGATCTCCCTATAAAGAGGACCTGTCATTCACTATTCCTATTACAAGGGATGTTTACATTCCTTGTGATAGGAATAAAAGTGATCAAAAAATAAAGGGAATGTGAAAAAATAAAAATAAAATAAACAATAAAACAAAAATGTAAAGTGCCTGCGTGCTCGCATGCGCAAGCGAACACATGCGTTCGTTGCGGCCACATATGCAAACGGCGTTCAATCCATACATGTGAGGTATCGCCGCAAACGTTAAAGCATGAGCAACAATCGCCTATAGAGATTTTTAAGTACCGAAGTTTGGCGTCATTCCACGAGTGTGCACAATTTTAAAGCGTGACATGTTAGGTATCTATTTACTCTACGTAACATCATCTTTCACATTTATATAAAAAATTGGGCTAACTTTAGTGGTTTTTTTTTTATTCATTCATAAAAATTAGTGTGAAAAAATTCTGCGCAAAAACCGTGTGACATGAAAAGTTGCAATGACCCCCATTTTATTCCCCCGCTAAAAAGAAATATATATATAATGTTTGGGGGTTCTGAGTAATTTTCTAGCAAAAAAATGATGATTTTTACATGTAGGAGCGGAGTGCCAGAAATTGCACGGTATGGAAGTGGTTAAGGAAGGCAGCACAGTGGCTAAGTGGTTAGTACTTCCGCCTAGCAGCACTAGAGTTGTTTATTTAAATTGCAACCAGCATACTATTGGCATTAGGTTTTAATGTTCTCCCTGTGTCTGCGTGGGTTTCCTTCAGGTAGTTCGGTTTCCTCCTACATTCTAAAGATGGTAGGTTAATTGGCTCTCCTCTAAATTTCCCCTAGTGTGTATAAATGTGGGTTAGGGATCTTAGATCGCAAGCTTCTTTAGGGCATGGACAGATGTGAATGTACAATTTACTGTATATGTAAAGTGCTGTGTAATTTGTTGGTGTTGTATAAATACTAGGGATCGACCGATTATCGGCAACACAGATATATCGGGGGCGGTTATGCACTTTCCCCGATATATCAGAATCGGCCTTTGGGTTTACCAATATTGCTGATATTTCGGGAAAGTGCTTGTACCGGAGTGATGCCTGCAGCTAGAGGAATCACCCCGGTACCGGCATCATAGCCGACGGAGCTTGTAATGACAACCGATGCGGCTTGAGAAGCCGCTCGGCTGTCATTACAAAGAGCGGGAGGGGATGCCCCCCCCCTCCCACCGCCTTCCGTGGCTCGCCCGGGTCTCCCGTCCCACCGGGAGACCCAGGTATCCTACCTCCATCGCCGCCGCTGCCGAAGAGAAGACCCGATGTACTGCGTCTCCATGTAAAAAACCCGTTAGTGATGTCGTTACATCACTTCCGGGTACTCTGCGCCGAATTAAAAAAACTGACAGCATTCAAAACAGCCAAACTTGGCGTTTTGAATGCTTTTTGGTGCCGAGGAGGGGTTTGGGGTCTTATAGGCCCTCCAGATCCCTCCACAAGAGTACCTTTATAAAAAAAAAAAAAAATTATTATCGGCCGATACCGATATCCGATGACCAAAATATTGGTATCTGCATTAAAAAAACGATATCGGTCGATCACTAATAAATACCTGTCATAAGTTTTAAGACTCCCTGTGTCAATGCATCTGATAAAATAATCATCCATGTCTAAGGCTTCATTCACACCTGAGCGTATCTTCTTCAGGCTTTTTTTTTTTTTTTGGACGTTTTTCAGGCTCTTAATTTGGGCATTTTTTCAGGCGCTTTTTCAGGAGTTTTTTGCAGGTGTTTGGAGGCAGACATTGACATCTAACAAAAACACTTGTAATCTGCCAAAAAAGAAGCTCCTGTACTTTTTTTGAGCATCAGGCGTTTTGCTTCAGGCGACAAAACGCTCATATGTGAACAGGGGCCATTGAAATGAATGGGATTTTGCTTGTTGGGCGTTTTGAGACTTCAGAGATGAGCTGAAAAACGCTCATGTGTGAACAGGGCCTAATAGTTTTTATTTGGTTTCTTTGCAGCTTTTCAGAACTTGCCTACCGGAGCTCTCCTGTGATTAAAGTTACTGAGGATGGAAACATGGAGCAATCTCCAGAAAGCTCTTTTCTCCTACCAGTATCCCGCTCTGATACATCGGAAGTTGGATATCTTAATGTCCCTTCCCCCAAGGTTGCCATTGCAGCTTCAGAGGACTGTGGAGCACCAGAGCCAAGCATTGATGATGTATAAAAATCCTTGTAATGTTCTACTAAGAGGAACTGATTCAGACTGGTGATAATAATAATGACCACTAGGTAGCTCTTTCTGGATTGACTTAGGTGCCTTCCCTTTAAAAGTGTTCAGTTCATGCTGCTAATTGCACAGTGAGGTTGAGACGTCACAAATGACTCTACTATGTAAACATAATATGACTGCTAATGTTTGTATTTTTGTTAGTTTATAAAAAATTTTAATAAGACTGCTCGAGTCTTTCCTTCATGCTTATAATTTATGTACAGCTTTAGAATGGCTTTAAGATTTAACGTATCAGGTTAAAGTGGAACTCAACTGTATCTGAGCACCGCTAGCTGAAAATGCTATTTAAAGAGGAAAAGATTCTGCGCTAAGGACAAATGATGGCTGCGGCCTCCCTCAAATATAACCAAAGGTTATACAAAGATAAAAAGAAAGAAAGGGTGTTGGTGCTGCCTGGGAGTCAGGTGTATTAAAAATTACAAAAACCTTAAATGGATAACGAATAAACCAAATAAATCCAATAATAGTAGGATTATTATAAGGTGTATAAGATATACGTGAATGTGACAATAAATAGCAAAATGTGCAAAAAAAGTGGCAAATATTAAAAACGTTAATGTACACCATATAGATAAGTGAAATATAGAATGAATAAATATATAGGAGGTCCACTCAGGAAGTGACAATGATAAAGTGACTCTGTGCAAAGTGATGGACAGATAAATAAAACAATTGGCAGTAATATATCATATACCGCGAAAAAGTGCTGAAGTAAGTGACAATATATGAATAAAAACTCAATCAAATAAATAAATGTACAGTATAAAGTCCGTGCATAAATATAGCAGTGCAATCAAGTGAGAAGTCTGTCTATGTGCTGATCCCAGGCAACACTGGATGGGATGGTGAGATAGAAGTGCTCGTGCTCCTTCTTGCTCTAATATGCACTCACCAGAACAACTAACCCCTCCCAATGGGTAGATGGCTATGGTAAAAGATCCGTCTCGGGTCCTCCTATGGGTGGAACACCCCTAATCCTGGATAGGATATCCTTGAGCCCGGCTAAATCAAACATACCAAGGATCCTCAGACTGTGGTATAGTCCCCAAACGAACACAAACGGGGAAGGACCATATAGTGTAAATCCGTCGTTATAAGTTTATTAATAAACAAGTAGTGGTACTCCCATAACATTAGAAGACATCAAGTGCGATAAAACAGCGTTCCGGTAAGTGGAAGTGACGTAATGGCGCTTTACACGTTTCGTCATCAGAAGCGTGAAGATGCTATTTCATTCATTTTTAATAATCACAGCAAACACCCCTACCCAACCATCCATGTCTCCATGCTTTATTTTGTTGAAATCAATTTGAAAAACACCCCCCCCCCTAGCATTTCTAGCTGTGGCCATTTTGAGTGAAGGCAGATGATTCATGTAGCATTTACTTGATGGAATCCATCTGCCCTTAGGTCTGGCCTGCAGGCAGGAGGGTGTGCTTAGTTGAGTAAACTCTGCCTACAGATGAAAGAGAAAAAAATGTCCATGAAGAACCCTGGGATTGTATGGTGTCATTTTGGCCGAGGCCAGAAACCAGGAAGAAACTGACGAAATGTAAAAAAAAAAAAAAGAATTTAAAACAGGTAAGTATACCTATTTACTAAGGATAGCAGCACAAGGATAAATAAGAGTTCGTGTTGAATGCAAAAGCTTAATTCTGCTTCAAGAGAAACCTCTTGTAGCCCTCACAATTACTTTTTTATTAACCCCAAATTGTTGTGTTTCTCCCTTCAATTCCTAGTATATGCTTTACAGGGGCATTGACTTCTAATCGGACTTAGAGCTAAACTGGATATCTCTCCATAAAATGATGAAATGCAGGCACCTCTATTAGCTGATGAGGCTCTCTGCACACACTGGATTGTTGAATAGCAAGAGTCAGAGTAGACCAGAAATCAAGAATTTTCCAACTAAGAAAATAGGGGAAGAGATGTACAGGCCAGGGAGAGGAGCATCAACTCAATTATTAAAAAGTTACATATTTTATTTAAATATCAAACATTAAAAAACATTGATGCCAATGCATCTATCTTCATTAAAAATACAGAAACTACATGAACCAGTTTTCTGCATGTGGTTAAATAGCAAGAGAAATGAGCACTCCTGTGTTAGGTTCTCCCGTACCGACACCTTTCACCAAAGCTTCATCAGGGCCTATGAAGACCACTCAGTACTCTTCTATGAGAAAGAACAATACCATTTACAATAATATTTAAGTACATAAATCATTTTTTCAATATTTACAACAGCGATATTGTTTATTACATGTCTAAGTGCTCTTTCACACGGACGTTCCGTATGTCCGTAAATCACCCCATCCGTTTGCGGGTGATATACGGACATAATGCATGTCTATGGGATTGCGGATGTCAGCGGATGACCATCCGATTTGTGTCCTTTCAGTTCTGTTCTGTTTTTTGGAACGGAACAGAACACTATTTTTCCTCTGTTAAAAAAACGGAACTGATGCAAAATCGGATGTCAGCGGTGTCATCCGCTGACATCCGCAATTCCCATAGACATACATTATGTCCGTATATCATCCGCAAACGGATGGGATGATATGCAGACATATAGAGCGGAAGACACAAGTGTCATCCGTGTCCGTGAAAAAAAAAAAAAGTGCCGCAGCGGAGATAAAAAACTGAGCAGCCGTGTGAAAGAGCCCTAACATATGGCTGTGAGTCCCACGTCAGCAGCAGACTACATCCGCACACAAACCCCCTGGGCAGGTGCCAGGGCAACAAGGTAATTTCCATCAGAGAAAAGTTGCCCTAAAATGTTTTTAGAATGATAGTAGCTATCTATACATGGTAGTCCATGTGTTCCCACTATATCTGCAAATCAGTGAAACTGACAAATAGAGCACTTACTGTGAGACCACTCCCCCAAGTGAGTGTTTGGATCTGGATCTGGATCTAGATCTGTACAGAATTCCACCAAATTGTCCTACTGAATCAATAGTGTAGGAATCGGTGTATAGCTTGTGGATGTTGTGCACAAACTAGTGGATTTGGATCCTACACTATACCTTAAAGTGGAGTTCCGGTCTCAAAATCCACTTTGGGCCATCCACTTGCTGAGTGTCACCTAAAAAACAAATGGATACTCCCGACTTTTTTTTTTTTGTTTACTTACCTTCCTTCCACTTCCTCCCTCTGCGGCCGCGGCCCGCGCCGTCTCTTCCAGCTTGCGATGACTCCTGGGAGCTGAACGTCATCGCTCCCAGGAGTCAATGCGCCTGCACCGGCCCCGCTCGTCAGTTCCGGTGCAGGCGCGTCATTCCCTGCTAAACAGCTTCTGGGTATGCCCAGAAGCTGTGCAGGGATGACGCACCTGCATCGCAAGTGACGAGCAGGGCATTCTGGGACTCCGACGTCACCAAAGAGGACGCAGAAGAGGACGCGCTGGCTTCAGCTGCCCACACCTGAGATGGCAGCGCTGGAGAAGAAATTTTCAAGGTAAGTATTTCTTCTAAAAGGTAAGTGCGACCTGGGACAGTTCAGAGGCTCTCCATTGTGGAATGTACTAGCCCTGACTGTCCCGGGGGTACTTTTAGTGAAAAAACGTATCAGAGGCCGGAGCTCCGCTTTAAAGATATAAAAATAAAGGTATGTAGCCTGTAATAGATATTTATGTTTCTGTTTATAAGGGCTATATTCTATTCCTATATTCAATTAGATTTACCTTTAAATCTGTGTGTAACCCCGCATATGCAGTAGATAGGAGAGATGGCCCTGTCTAGATGATACCTAGCTCCTGGCTTCACCTGAAGACCATGTATATATCTGAGGTTCTATTATGTCATCTGTACCTAACATTTCTATATAAAAAATTGCTATGACTCAATAGTGTGGATCCTGAGATATGCCCAGGTCCACCAAGGTAGCCCTAACAACCATCTCAAAAAAGCAAGGGGATTTCCAGTCACTACTTACCAACCAGCCAGCCAGCGACCAACCAAATTGACCTGTCTAACAGTATGCTTTAAAAACAGGGATTTAGTTGCATACATTTGCAAATACATGTGTAAGCTGCAGGCCATAGCAAGGCACCCTGATATCTGCAGACCCTAATTCTACCTTTAAAGAGTCTCCACAATGAGAGCACATGCATTCTAATGGATAGATGGAGGACAGATGACTGGAGGGAGTCCACCTCTCCTTAAAGGCGCAGGGTCACACGTAACACCCAGCACATTGCGCAATGGCAGAAAAGGTGTCAGTGCGTTGCCTGGCCAATATAATTATGAACGATAATACAAAAAATGGTCACCTCCCCCACCTATAACTGGTCTTGATAGTATGGAGCACTGGAAGAGTCTTAACAACCAATCGGGTCAGCATGCAAGCCAGCATGTAATGATTTAGGTAATCTAGTAGTAAACATAATGAGCATAGCTGTAAGCCTCCACTCAGGCCAGTATCGCTACCGCATTAACATGTTTCATAAGCCATAATAAAGATCACCTACCTTGTGTATATGCTGTCCCTGTGTGCACTTGCCATTCTCCCTGGTTGAATGTGAGAGGGAACCACCGTTTAACATTATATGCCCCCATCTGCCCATTAATAAGCGTCCAACTGGATGCATCGCAAAAACGGCCTCCTTCAGACGAGGATACGCCCCCATCGCCTCATCTCCACGCGCCAACGTGATTACGTCACGCACAGAGAACCCAGGCAGAGCGGTCCACATTACTGGACGCCATTGGCCACATGCCGCCCAAGGTCACCGCCCACATCATCGGTCAAATGAACGAATTAACGGGGCGGGGCTCTTGAGCGCAGACCAGTGTCCAGGTCCTAGCTTCCTCCATTCCAAAAGGTGGACCCGGGGAAGCTGATGGAAGGGGAAAAAAATTCCCCAATGGACTCCGAATCTGATACCGTTGACCAAATGCCCGCACCATAGAACCTGTCCATACATACATGGCCACCCCGATGTGCCCCCCGCATGTCCCATTCCCAATGGCGGTTTCCACATCCACTAAAAACCAAAAAGAAAACCTATATACAAACTGAATGTATATGAAAGTACAATACTCATTGATATATCAAGTTAAATAAGCTACTTTTGCAGCCTATCACTAAAGAGGATTTCTTTGTTTGTGAATTGTATCTCTATAACTATGTTTATCTATGATTAAGTACTTGTTAAAATAATAATAATAATAAAACCCCACGTCGTTCAAAACAGGATTTTAGCAAAGATATAGCATATAACTAATAAAAATAACCAACATTGTAACTACATAAAAAGATCTTTAAAGCGGAGTTTCAGCCTAACCGCACACTCACCACGGTCCAGCGATGCGCCGTCTTCTCCCTCTCTGCTTCCCGGCGCCGGCATCACTGATGTGGGCACCCGGCTGTGACAGTTTGCGGCTTCACAGCCGGGTACGCACTGCGCATGCGCGAGTTGCGCTATGCGTCATGATTGGCCGGCAATCTTCTGGGACCTCTGACATGTCCCAGAAGATTGCAGGGAGGGAGGGAGAGAGGAGAACATCCGCTCAGGGGCCGCGGCGCTCCGAGCGGAAGTGGGAGCGGGTACATGTCAAATCTAGGTACCCGCTCCCCCCCCCCCCCCCCCAAAAATGACATGCCAAATGTGGCATGTCAGGGGGTTAGGACTATTTAAAGCGGAAGTTCCACTTTTGGGTGGAACTCCGCTTTAAGTATCGTAAGTAAGGATCGATACAAAGTGAGTAAACACAAAAAACTCCAAGTGAAATAAGCATACAATGTATCTATTACAACATGTTCAAAGGAAAAAAGTCTCCAGTGATATTCAATTATTCCAAAAAATAAATAAACAAATGAATCCTGACAACTCTGTGAGGAATAATAAATTGAATTAATCCAAAGGATCAACGGATAATCCTACCACCTCTATGTGACATAATCAACTCAAAAACAGGTGCTCAAAAAGACTTCACCAACAGTGATTCCTAGCAGCTCACCTCCAGTTTTGACTCCTGTTTCACCAGAGAGTCAAAGAACGCTGTTCTCCATTAGGGTTGGTCAAACTCTGAATGGATGTCGGAATGGATGGATGTCTCTAAATGTATCAGGATCCCAGTTTTTCCTCCTGCTTGGACTCCTGTTTCATCAGAGAGTCACAGAACGGTGTTCCCCATTAGGGATGGTCAAACTGTGAATGGATGTCTCTGGATGTATCAGGATACCAGTTTTTCCTCATATATAATGGTCCACCATAGGGAACAAAAACAATATATCTAGTGTTCTCTGTAAAAACTTTTATTATCACACAAATAAAAAGAGGTTACTCACATAATGTAGCACTAAGCCGTGCAAGCTGTAATATGCTCCTAGTATACATCCACTGGCTTTCAGCCATAAAAATTGGTAATGGTCGTGGGTATAGCCAAATGTCAGCTGCTGCCTCTAGACACGTTGCGTTGTCAAACAAACTCCTTCAGTGGGATGGTTTGAGAACGCTCCCCAACCTACCGCTGATGCATCCGATGTGATCACTACTGGTGTCGGCGGGTTGAGTTTGTGGCACTTTGACAAATTGGCTGGTTTCTGCCACCAATCGAGGGAACGCTTCATCTCTGGTGACAGTCTGATCCATTGACATGTGGAGCTGCTCTTCCATTGTCCCAGGAATTCCACCTGGAAGGTCCTCATTCGCCAGTGGGCCCACTTTTTGGGTATTGTAGCCCCTAGCGATCCTAACAGACTGAGACATTTGGAGGCCATGAGGTATGAGAGTGTCGATATCTGTTTTAGTTGAAAGACAAGCACCATTGCCTTCTCTGAAGGGAGTTCTACTGTGTTCCTGCAGGTATCTAGGATTGCCCCCAGAAAGGGCATTCTCTGTGTGGGCACTGGATGACTCTTTTGCCAGTTGATTATCCATCTTTTTTTTTTTTTTTTAAATCAGAAAACATCTTTATTGAGAGAAATTCACAGAACCACAATGAAACAGCAATACACGGTACAAGCATAGTAACATGAAAACAACATCACCATAGAAAATAGAATGCAAAACAATTACACCACAGTCGCCCTTAAAGCAGACAGCCCCAAGCAGCGGCAACTGGTACAATATCATTATCACGTCCCTCCATTCCACCCCAGGGCCTCATGCAATCATCCCCCATCAGCCCCAACCCATATTTGCATACTCAGGATAATAAACGGTCCATGATGAGGTCAGTAGGGGCCATTCCCGGGCAGCTCAGCCATACACCCCATATTTTAGAGAATTTTTGTGGAGATCCCCTATGTTGGTATATAACCTTTTCCATTCTGAGTGTGCCCCCTATCTGCTCTAGCCACATCCGAAAAGTCGGAGGCTCAGGTGCCGTCCACATGCGTAATATAAGCAAGCGAGCCTGGAACAGGGCGCGGGAGGCCGCCTCCCGCAGATACCGGTCCTCCACTTGTTGGTCTAAGATACCCAGAAGGCAGTGTTTAGGGTCCCCGGGTACATCTATTCCCAGGGTACTATTAATAGCTGAGCGCACCTCAGTCCAGTACCTGTGCAGCTTCGGACAGCGCCACAACAGGTGAATTAAGTCACCCACCTCCCTTTGGCAACGACCGCATATATCGTCGTCACGGACACCCATGGAGTACAGCTTCAGAGGAGTATGGTGGACTCTAAGTAAGATGTATAATTGAGACACCTGATGCGAGACATTCAAAGAACACGTGCGAACTGACTCTAGAGCCTCTTCCCACTGCTCACCCGGGATCTCCCCCACATCTGTGCTCCAGTGGTCACAGGCTTTACTAGGGTATTTGTCCAAGTACTTGCTCAGCAGGGCGTTATAGCAACTCGATATGAACCCCTTGGTGTCAGTAAACTGCTCCATAAGATAGAATACAGGAGCAGGTGACAGGTGGAACTGTCCTTTGGCAGCCTGAGCCCGCAGCGCATGTTGTAACTGTATGTAGTAGAATTTCATGTGGTCAGGTAGGGAGAATCGTTCCTGTAACTGCGCAAAAGGTAGCATGACCCCTCCATGGAGGATGTGCCGCAAATGAGTCACCCCCAAAGCCCGCCACCTATCCGCCTGATCTAATTTGCATAGTTCCGGATAAGCACGGTTACCCCAGATCGGACTAAATTTGGTATATCCCGTCACTTGTTGCATTTGTTTTGTCTTATCCCACACCTTCTGTAGGAGGCGATACGTCGGGTATCGCCGATTGGGTTTGGTGAACAGCTGAGCCTCCAGTCCCTCCGGCACCCCAATTGCCCCTGTAAATTCCCGCATAACTGTCAACGCAGCACCAGCCGGAGCCCCCGACAGCGCTCCCACCAGGTGCTGCAGCTGGGACGCCAGATAGTACAGCCAGGGGTTGGGTAGGGCAAGACCCCCCCCATCTCTGGGCTTCTGCAGTTGCTCCAAACGGATCCTAGCCGCCTTTCCTTTCCACAACAGGGACCGGAAGAGGGTATTCACAATGCGGAAAGTTTTCAGGGTAATAACAATCGGGGAATTGTGCAGGAAGTACAACAACTGAGGCATCAAGATCATTTTGATAAGGTTTACCCGTCCCGCTAGCGAGAGCCAGAGCTTAGTCCAGATCTTAATCTTATCCCGGAACCGCGTTAGAAGAGGGCCAATGTTGAGCACACTATATTGATTCGGGTCCGCCGATACCACTACCCCCAGATACTTAAACTTATCCACCACTGGGACCGGACAGTGAGAGTCCAGTGGCCGAGTGGCGTTCGCATCAAGATACAGTAGCGCCGATTTGGACCAGTTTATGGTAAGGCCCGAAAACCTCCCAAACTCAGTGATCTCAGACATAACCGCCCGCAGGGAGCCACCCGTGTCCCCCAGTGTCAGAAGCATATCGTCCGCGTATAGAAGTATTTTGTCCTGGAGAGGGCCGTATTTAAAACCCACTATGGAATCCCTGTGTCTGATACGCGTCGCAAGGGGCTCAATTGCAAGTGCGAATAACAGAGGGGAAATCGGGCAGCCCTGCCGCGTTCCCCTACCTAGGCTGAAGCTCTCAGATGTCCTGCCTCCCTCTCGTATCGATGCCCGTGGTTGATGGTATAGCAATCTCACCCAAGACAGAAACACTGGGCCGAACCCAAACGCCTCCATCACCGCCCACAGATATCCCCATTCCACACTGTCAAACGCCTTGTTGGCGTCCAAGGATAATAGCGCTCTTTCACCTACGTTATCCGCAGGCGTTTGAATCGCAACGAACAGTCGTCTAAGATTAAGGGCCGTGGACCTATTGGGCATGAAGCCCGCCTGATCTTCATGAATAATATGAGTGATCACCGAATTCACCCGCCGCGCCAAAACCTTAGCCAGCAATTTGACGTCCGCCTGGAGCAGTGAAATGGGCCTGTATGATCCCGGGTCCGTGGGCGACTTCCCGGGTTTGAGCAGAAGCACAATGCTTGCCCTAGACATGGACTCCGGAAGTGTCCCAGCCTCTCTAGCCACCCGGAACACTTCCAGCAACTGCGGCAGCAGCAGCCCCGAGAAGGTTTGATAAACCTCCACTGGGAGGCCATCATCCCCGGGTGCCTTGGCTCCCGGAAAGAGAGCCAGTGCCTCCATCAACTCCTCCTCCGTAATGGGTGCCTCTAGTCCCTCCCGTTGTTCGGCCGTGAGTCTCGTGAATGGTATGGTACTCAAATACTCCTGCAACTCCTCCGAAGTGTACTCCACCCTTGTAGAATAAATGTCAGCGTAGAACCTAGCAAGTTCCGCCATGATCTCCTCCTGCCGATTCACCAGCTGCCCTGACGGCAGCTGAAGTGCCCCTATGGGGGGAACTGAGGGGCGCGCCCCCACCAAACGAGACAGCAAGCGGCCCGTCCGCTCCCCCTCTTCATAAAATGTGGTCTTGGAGAAAAAGCGTTTCTTGTCTACTTTAGATCGGACTTCCCCCAACCATACCGATTGAGCCGAGAGCCAGGCCGCCCTCTTCTCCTCAGTAGGGTCAACAATATAATCCTCCTCCAACCTCTGCGCACTACCAGCCAATTGTTCCTCAAATTGCTTAGATCCCGTCTGAACCTTCCGGATATGTGTAATCAACACCCCTCGGAGGTAGCATTTGAAGGCATCCCATCTCGCCAGCACATCCCCGTGATGGCCGTGGATCTCGAAGAACTCCCCGATGGCGGCCGCAATGCCGTTGTCTTGTGGGAACAGTTTCAACCAAAACGCGTTGAACCTCCAGGGGGCCCTAGTTAAGGCCACCCGGGGGCGCACCGCCAGCTGAACCACCAGCGGAGAGTGATCAGAGAGTCCCCTAAGGGCATATTCCGTTTCCTCCACCACGGGGAGGGCGGCCCTGTTACACACACAGAGATCAATCCTAGAAAGGGAGGAGTGCGTTTTAGAAAAACAAGAAAACTGAACCACTCCAGGATGCTTCAAACGCCAGGCCTCTGACCAATCCACCTCCTCCAGGAAGCGCGAAAGGGCAGTGCCCCTGCCAGCCACCGAAGAGGGGGATGGTGGATGCCTATCCAGGACAGGGTCCAAGACACCATTAAAATCCCCCACAACTATCAGCGGGGTGTCCGCTTTGTCTAGCATAAAGTTAAGCAATTCTCTAAGAACTAAAGAGGAAAACGGGGGCGGTATGTAAACCACCGCCAACACACATGTAAATTGAAACAGAACACAGTGCAAAAAAACGAATCTCCCCTCGGGGTCCACCTGCACCCCCAGCTCCCGGAAAGCCAGCGCCCCGTGGACCAGAACGCTGACTCCCCTGGAATACGTGGAGTGGGTGGAGTGGTACCCCCAACCCACCCAAGAATATCTCAAACAGCTCACAGTGTCCCCCTGCAGGTGTGTCTCTTGCAGGCCTATGATGGCCGGGTGGTGTTTCTTCAACTGTGCAGCAATCATGGCCCGTTTTACTGGGCACCCAAGGCCACGGACATTCCATGAAATTACAGGTACTCCAGCCATGTCAAAAAAGAAAAACAGCGTGGGGCCTCGGCCCCCCCGCTCCGCCGCCATGCAACAGAGCAGGGAGCAACATCCAGCAACAAGGGCGAAGGGGGTAAGCTGTGAAGATACAGAGAATCCAAAAAATCCGGTGTGGGTGAAGTTCTCTCAAAAACAAGAATAGAAAACAGAAGGAAAAGAACCAGTCCAGCAAGGCACAACGGTGCCTCGTCACAAAACTGAGAACGGGCAGGCAGCCCAATATCGGTAAACCCGACATTGTCCGGACAATCCAGTGGTGTCCACCCGCCCAAAAACGCACAACCGTGCAAAAAGGTCATAACATGCCACACCCGCAGTGTGGATAGATACAGCAAAGCCCAGATATGCATACCTTGCGTAGAGCTTCATCATCCAAACGGTAAACTGTAAACGTCCCCGGCCGGGCCAAATTATAATCCAAATGTAAAAGCACTTGTAGAAGGGAGCAAACCCCGAAACCCAGCAGGAACCCGTCACGCCACCACTCCAACTCAGTCTCCCGGATCTTCAGGACGTCAGCGGCGGAGGGCGGGCTCGTTCACGTCCAGCCAAGTCACCGCGTCTGTGGCCGTATCAAAAAAGTGTGCTCGCCCCTCAGCCGTGACCCGGAGACGGGCGGGATACAGCATGGCGTACACCAGACCCAGGCGGCGAAGTCGCTGCTTCACGTCAATAAACTTTGCTCTTTGCTTCTGCACCTCGGCAGAAAAATCAGGGTAGAATGACACTCTGACCCCATTGAAACGTATGTCTGCCTTTTCTCTGGCCAGTCGCAGGATCTTCTCCCTGTCACGGTAGTGGAGTATTTTTGCAAGCATTGGCCTGGGGGCATTGCCAGGCAGGGCTCTAGTGGGGACCCGGTGTGCCCTCTCCACAGCGAACAGGGGGGAGAAGGAGGCCCGGTCAAAAGTATCGCACAGCCAAGTCTCAACAAAGTCAGTAGGATCCCGTCCCTCCACCTTCTCCGGGAGCCCCACTATGCGGACATTATTCCTGCGCAGGCGGTTCTCAATATCGTCCGTCTTATTCCTATTAGCCTGCGCCAGCCTGGTCGTTTCCCTGGATTCCGAGAGTAATGTGGGCATCTGATCCTCCAGGTCGCAGATGCGACTTTCAGCAGCAGTGGTGCGTTCCCGCATTTTTTGTAAATCCTGCCGCAAAAGGGCCACCTCCTCCGTGAGACCCCCCAGTCTGTCCTTGACAACATTCACGGAAGCCGTGCACTTCTGCACAGCCAGTAGGATATGTCCCAAGGTGGGCTGAGTCCCCTCCAGCACAACTCCCTCCAGCTCAGTCCCAAAATCAAGCTGCTCAGGTGGTTCCAGAGCCCCCGTGTCCAGCTGAGTGTCCCCCAATGCCTGTGCACCTGGCTGAGGTGCAGTCTCCACTGCGCTGGGGATGTCACACAGTTTCTTGGCATACAGGAGGATATCGCCAGCACTATCCTTTCCCCCCGGGCGCCCTGTTTTTGGTTTAGTCCCAGTGTCCTTCAGCTTGTCAAGGCCCCTTGAGGTGGGCTGCGGTGTCCCTACGCCGGCGCCATCTTGGCCGGCCGGGCCAGGGACAGAGCCATCCTTCAGTTTGCTCCCGCGGGTCATAGCAGCCCCTGCGCGTGACATGCAAGGTGCCAGGAGGTAGGGCCCAGATTGCGGAACAGTCCCCAGTGGTCAGTGGGCCGGTAGAGGAGAACCGCCGCTCACCGCATCCGCGCCGCCCGGAGCGGGCGCCCGCAGCAGGAAAGTCCGCGGCTTCGGCCTCCAACTAGGCCGCAATCCGGAGCTCAGCTGGTAACGCTCCGCCACGAAAACTAGGGCCAGGCCCGCACAGCAGATGGTGATGCAGTGCCAGGGGAGGTGATCCAGGACCCAGGTCTGCAAGGATAACGGAGGATAGCGGGGGATAGTGATCCGGCGGTGCGGTCCCCTCCTCGCGGCCCGCAGCAGCCCCGATCCAGGCACCTATCCGGGAGCAGTACACCACGCTAGCCTCAGGGGGACCCCCCGAAGAGGATTAGGGTCCAGAACAGGGTATCCCGGCCGGGGAAAAGGGCAATTAGTCCAGGTTAATGGAGGGAGCTCCGTGAGTCGCTTCTACTCACATGCCCGGTCGGCCACGCCCCCCCGTTGATTATCCATCTTAGGCTCAGTGTGGTTTGGACCAGAATCTCCTGATGTTCTGTCAGGAATTGCGGGTTTTGGGCTACTGGGAGGACATCGTCCAAATAGTGGAACGCATGTAGACCCGGCGTAACATGGCTATGACCGGAAGTAGCACCTTGGAGAATATCCTCTGATGTTGACAGGCCAAATGGTAAGCAGATGAATTGAAAATGGGATTCCATTATCGCAAAGCGTACATATTTGTGACATTGTTGATGAACTGGGACCTGTAAGTAGGCATCTTTCAAATCTAAACATAACATACACTCCCCCTGTCTGATGATTTGTATGACTGACTGCAGCGACTCCATTCGAAAGCTTTGCACTTGGATGTACTTGTTTAACTCAGGGGATCTAGGACCTTAGTGTTTTTTTTTTATTAAGAAAAGAGGAGAATAGAATCCTTGATGTCTTTCTCTCATAGGGACTGGTTCTATGGCTCTTTTTTAGGAGTGATTGAACATATTCAAAGATTATCTGCATCTTCTGTCAACACTGAGGGAGCTTTGTGCAGGTAAAGTGGGGAACCTCCGGGGGAGCCACAAACTCCCAGTTATGGCCTTCCCGGATTGTCTTTATGGCCCAAGGGCCCATAACTTGCTCCGCCCAGACCGGTGCAAATTGGCGTAGTCTGGTACCAACCGGACCAGTCTGGCCGGAGGGACCTTCAAAAGGGTTTCTGCGTCGTGCTCTGTCTTGATTTGTTCAACCGAGCCACCGATGTTTGGGGGTTCTTCCACCCTCTCTTGGTATCTTTGTTTGTTCTAAAAGATCTTGTGTCCTTATCTTACTCCAAAAAATTGTCTCCTTTCTGGCTGGTGCTGGTATCTGGGTCTCAAATCTTGGGGAATCAACCCTAACTTGCCCACTGTCATCTACAAAGTAGCAGTTTCCAATTTGCTGCCAAACAATGCTACTCGATCAAAGGGGATACGGCACCAGTTGGATTTTGACAATCCATCTACCATCCATGGCTTGAGCCATAATGCTCTTCTCTCCATCACTGATTGTAGCATTACTCTGGCTGTACACCACAGTGTGTCGATTGCCGCTTCACCTACAAAATCGCACGCCAGGTTGATTTAGTTCAGTATTTTCAGTACTGAGGCACTTCCGGTCTCTGTGGATAACTCCGCTCCTGCGCTCTCTGCCCTCTCTGCCCATGTTGTTGTTGCCTTGGCTACTGATGTCAGTTCCAATGATGGCTTGCAGGCATTTCCTGCGGATGCATTTATTTTCTTTAACTTTATATCTATCTTCCTTTCTGAGACATCCTTGAAGGAAACTGCATCATCCACAGGTGATATAACAAGTCTGGCCAATCTAATGACAGCTGCATTCACTAGTGGGGGCACCTCCAGTGCAGGGACCTCTTCTTCCTTCGAAGGGATACGTCTTCTCAAACCAGGAGAGGCTGAACCTGTGTGGCTGGCCTGATGAACCCGGCAAGGTGAGGGCAAAAAAAAAAAAAAAATCTTCTTTTCATAGTAATAACTAGTTAAGCATTTGAGGAACAAAAAAAAATGCCGACTTGGAGGAGGCAACTTATTTATATAGTATAACCAGTCCTGATTGAGTGAGGGGCGGAGCCTATACCCATACGTGTATGCTGTCATGCTTGTGTCCAGTGGCGGCTGATGCTCCAAATTTTTGGGGGGGGGGGCGCAAACAAAAAAATGTAATAGGCATTGCTTCGCGGCAAAAAACACGGCAAAAAATTGCGTGACTTTGAGGTCACACTAGTGTGAAAGGGGCCTTCAGTAATCAAGGTACAGTGCCTTGAAGCAACAATAGATCCCCCAGAACAATAGGCCTGAGCAACAATAGATCCCACAGCAAAGATAGACTACTTGCCACAAAATACCTCCCCCCTCCAGAAACAATAGCACCACCCAAACAACAATAATAGATCTCCCAGTAGCCAGCATCAATATACCCTACAGCAAAGCCCTGGGGGGTGTAGGATAGCACTGGGGTTGTAGGAGAGCCCGGGGGGTGTAGGAGAGCCCTGGGGGGTGTAGGAGAGCACTGAGGGGTGTTGGAGAGCACTGGGGATGTTGGAGAGCCCTGGGGGGTGTAGAAGAGCCCTGGGGGTTGTAGGATATCTCTGGGGGGTGTAGGAGAGCACTGGGGGTGTAGGAGAGCCCTGGGGGGTGTAGGAGAGCACTGGGGGGGTGTGGGAGAGCCCTGGGGGTGTAGGGGTGTAGGAGAGCCCTGGGGGGTATAGGAGAGCACTGGGGGGTGTAGGAGAGCACTGGGGGATGTTGGAGAGCCCTGGGGGTGTAGGAGACCCCTGGGGGGTGTAGGAGAGCCCTTGGGGGGGGGGGTAGAGAGCACTGGGGGATGTTGGAGAGCAGTTGGGTTGAAGAGCCCTGGGGCTGGTCAGAGAGCACTGGGGGTCAGTAGAAAGACACTGGATAAGAGGAGCAGTAGAGGCGGCTGCATTTTGAAGAATCAAGCTCTGCATTTCCTTCTGCAGCCTCAGAATGCCTGCTTCTCCTCCTCCCCCTCCTACAGGCTTTCAGAGGATGCAGAAGGAAATGTAGAGCTTGATTCTTCTAAATGCAGCCACCTCATCATTCCTCCTACCCAGGCTCACAAGGGGGCGGCGGCCACACTCACGGTTCTCTCTAATCCAGGATCTGTGGTGCCTGCAGCAGCTGCCTCCTCTAGCTCCTCTCCCCTTTATGGTCACGCTGAATCCATAGAGAGGCTGGATGAGAGGCTGTGAAGCCCGGCCCAAGCACCGCCCCTATGACGTTGGACGTCCTGATTCGTCCAGGCTGTCATGAATCATGAATGGGAGTGTCCGGGGCGCATCGCTCTGCGCCCCGAGGACACTCTAAAGGACGGCCAATCACATCAAAAGAAAAGAGGCACATGATGCCTAAACCCCCACCCCTCCCATAGCCAGCAATGTGTTCGGCGCCCCGCTGCAATAATAAAGGTACACTAAAGGTACACTTTAAGTTTTTTTTATGCTAATTTTACTGTAACTAGCCTTGTGGGGGGGCGGTGCCCCTGCGCCCCTTATTGACCAGCTGCCACTGCTTGTGTCAGGAAAGTTACTTTTAATTTTAAAAAATACAGTATATAAACATTTAAAGTATTTTCTTTATTGTATATCACAGGACACAAGGCTTATAAACTGCCAATCCAAGAGAATGGAGAGGAAGACACGACTAGGGTCCATCTCCTAATAAAACTGACAAAAAATTAGGAGCCTGCTGTACTGGGGGAGGTTATACACTGCTCAAAAAAATTAAAGAAGCCCTTTGAAAACGCATCAAATCTTAATAGGGAAAAATCTCATGCTGCATATCTATACTGATATGGACTGGGTAACAGTGGCGGCCGGTCGATAATGGGCGCCCCCCCCCCCCCCAAAAAAGAAGAAGAAGAATTTAAAAAAAAATTGTCTATTTTTCGCCCACTAGGGGCGCCGGACTTAGTGCTGGGTATGGGGGGGTTTTGACCCCACCCTCGGCCAGCAGAGGCGCCGATTGGCGCTCTTCAGGGGGTCATCGGGGCGCAGAGCAATGCGCCCCGACACTCCCCACTTTTCTGATGTCCGGGCTGTGATTGGTCTGGACTCCAGCCTGGACCAATCACAGTAGGACATCATCTGGTGAAGTGATGCGTGGGGGCGGTGCACCGCCCCGGTGTCACAATCACCACTTCCGGCTTCCGTTCCTGCCCGCGGCCCGAGGAGTGTCACAGCAGCAGAAGACAGAGGAGGACGGAGTCGGAGCTCAGAGAGAGAGCCGCGTGAGTGACGTCCAGGACTCGGAGTCGGATCAGGTTCGGGCCTTCTTGTTGGATCTACTTCGGTGCGACAGCGAGTCAGCGACACCCAGAGTGAGTCACTCCAGAGACCGCATCATCGGAGCCAGGCCGCAGGCGCAGCCACGCAGAAAGTCCGCTGGCCGCAGCGTGAGGTGAGGTGACGGTCACTCCACCACAGAGACGAGTCCAGCACAGCAGGCAGCAGCAGCCCGGTAAGTGAGTTCTCCTCATACAAAAAAATGCATGAAGCACACTAGACAGAGGTGTTGATGTTCGTCTGAGGAGGTTGGAGGCAGAGATATGACAAGGGAAGGTGATTTTTTTTCGAAACAGTGAAATTAATTTTGGCTGTTCAGTGATGATGGTAATCAATGTGTGTAAATTGCAAATCATTCAGTTGGAAAAACAGTAATATTGAGTTTCAATACTGTAAAGTAAATGCCAAGCCAATGGCACCTTTGGCACAGTGAATACCGGTAGTAATGCTTGGTAGTACCATTGTTACAGTGGGTAGGAATGCTTGTGGGACCCTTGGCACAGTGGGTAGCAATGCTTGTGGGACCCTTGGCACAGTGGGTAGGAATGCTTGTGGGACCCTTGGCACAGTGAGTAGTGATGTTTATGGCACCCTTGGCACAGTGGTTAGTAAAGTTCATGGCACCCTTGGTACAATGGGTAGTAAGTAATGTATCATAACTCTTGATTAAATAGACACTTGCATATAGCAGTGCCATACGGATCTCTCTTTTAAACATTCCCATATTGTCATTTGACTCCTAGGTACTGATCATTTTGAAAGTGAGGTACATTTGTCAGCCATGATGAGAGATAATTCTGTTGTAGCTTTAAAACAAAACCCCTTCACAAGGCGTTAAGATGCAGAGAAAAAGAGGATAAAGGAGCTTGGACCAGATCGTCCCAACTTGGAACTTAAGCAGCAGTCAAGTGATCGTGGTCGAGCTTACACTCGGAGCTTTTCCACCACTTGCTAAGAGAGACGGAGTTGGCTAGCTGGATGCGATGTTAGTAATGCCTTCTATTGTTTTCCCTGTTTGCTGTTTCAAGGTCATGGAACCAGGGCCGGCCTTAGGTGATCAGGCGTCCTGTGCGAGCTAATCCCGTGGCGCCCCCCCCCCCCCACGCGCATTTTCTTGTACCTTTTTTGCACTTTATTTGACTTTTCTTTTTTATGATCACTAATAACTTAGCCCCCCTTACATCAGAGCCCCCCTTACATCAGAGACCCCCCACACAGAGCCCCCTTTACATCAGAGACCCCCCACACAAAGACCCCCCCACTCAGAGCCCCCCGTCACATCAGAGACCCCACACACAGAGCCCCCCTCACATCAGAGACCCCCGACACAAAGCCCCCCTCACATCAGAGACCCCCACACAAAGCCCCCTTACATCAGACCCCCCCTCCCCACGGAGCCCCCCACATCAGAGAGCCCCCCGCACATCAGAGACCTCCCACACAAAGCCCCCCTAACATCAGAGACCCCCTACACACACACACAAAGCCCCCCTAACATCAGAGACCCCCTACACACACACACACACAAAGCCCCCCTCACATCCTCACATCAGAGACCCCCCCATAAAAAGCCTCCCTTACATCAGACCCTCCCTCCCCACGGAGCCCACCACATCAGAGAGCCCCCCCTTACATTACAGACCCCCCACACAAAGCCCCCCCCCACACAGAGCCCCCCACACAGAGCCCCCCACATCAGAGAGCCCCCCTTACATCACAGACCCCCACACAGAGCCCCCCCCACACATAGAGCCCCCCCTTACATCACAGACCCCCCCCCCTTACATTTTTTGAAGGAGAGAGATGTCACTTACTTTACGTTGTCTGCAGCTTTTTTTTTCTCTTTAAACTTCCCGCCCACACATCCCCGGGAGTGTGGGTGGGCGGGAGGAGGAGGAGAAGGGGCGGGACGAGGAGGAGCTGACGATCTCTCCTCCCTCCCTGCACTGACGCCAGAGGAGAGATCGTCAGCTTCTCCTCGCCCCGCCCCTTCTCCTCCACCCACCCGCCCACACTCCCGAGGATGTGTGGGCAGGAAGTCAGCGTGGATTCCGTGGAAGGATCGGAGGCTGAGCTGTGTGAGAGATACACAGCTCGCCTCACTGCAACAATAGGTGATCGAGGCACGGCTGCACAGCGGGAGGTAAGCGGCGGCCGCGGCCTGTGTTAACCCTGTCCAGGCCGCAGTCGTCGCTCACCTCCCGCTGTGCGGCCTGAATCGCCTGATCCTCTGCGAGCTGTGATGGCCGCACGGCGCCCTTGTTGCCCATGGCGCCCTGTGCGGCCGCACAGCTCGCACACCCCAAAGGCCGGCCCTGCATGGAACTGACACGTTGTGGACAACAACAGGGGTTTGTGACTTGAAACATCTCACTGAAAAGTGCAAGCGGCATGAAACTAGCCGAAGTCATCTGGACAACGCTATGAGGCTCCAGCTTTTTGGGAGGCATAGCATTGCTGAAAAGCTACATGAAAGCTACCGGAGTGGCATTAGAAAGCACAATGACGAAGTCACCAAAAATCGACACATCCTGTCTAGAATTATAGACTGTGTGAAATTCTGTGGTGCATTTGAACTGGCTTTGCGTGGCCATGACGAGAGTGAGACTTCAGATAATCCCGGGATATTCCGTGGCTTGGTCAATTTTGTAGCTTCTCTTGATGGAGTTTTGAAAGAGCACCTCGAGAACGCCACTGTCTTTAAGGGAACTTCAAAAACTGTGCAGAACGAGCTATTGGACTGTATGTTGTCTGTTGTTAAAGAACAAATGATCCAAGAAGCACGAAACAGTGATTTTCTGTCCATCCAGGCTGACGAGACGACTGATATTGCCACACAGTGCCAACTTGTGCTTGTGCTGCGCTACATTGATGGCAAAAGCAACATCCAAGAGAGGTTTTTTCAGTTTATTCCTCTGCATACAACTACAGCTGATTTCATCGCTACAGCACTACAAGAGCGTCTTGCTGTCATCCTTCCAGAGGATCAGAAGAATAAACTCATCTCCCAAGCCTATGATGGAGCTAGTGTAATGAGGGGTGCCACTGCAGGTGTGCAAAGGAAGATCCAGGATGTTTACCCAAATGCCCATTACATCCACTGCTATGTACATCAGCTTAATCTAATAATGCAGCAGGCCACTTCTCGCATATCCAAAGTAAGAATTTTTTTTTCTAACCTTGGAGGTTTGCCAGCTTTTTTTCAAGATCGCCAAAGCGCACGGATGTTCTTGATAAAATAGTTGCCCGTAGACTACCAACAGCAAGCAGTGTCAGATGGAACTTCCACAGCCGTGCTGTCATCAAGCAGTTCCAGCAGGGCATACAGAAGATCAGGTAGCAGCTGTATTCATCCCTTTCCATGTTGTTGTTTTGTTGTAGTTTTAATTATTATTACTACTTCTACATTTTTCAGAGATTCTCTGCATTCCCTGGTTGGTGAACTGAGTGAAGGTGGTTCTCAACCGAAGAGGCGGTGCTTGTTTGAACCAGCAACCCATAAAGTTATTGCAACAGAGGTTAGTTTTTATTTGTAGAAAATAATGTGTTTTTTTCCCTCTAGTGGACAAAATTGGTATTACAGCCTTCATAGCTCCCAGACCATCAGAAATGCATACAACTTAGAAACATTTACTTAGAATGTCCTGTTGATGTGTTTGGAGTTCTGAGAAATTCTGGATTCAAACTGTTCACTACTGACCACAAATGTAAGGGGGCCCTTCACCAATGACCACCAATATAAGGGTATTATATTGATATATTGCTTAGGTTGCATTCAAGTTACCAAGTGTAGTCACTCTTATCTCTGGTCACTCTCTAATTACATCAGATTATTTAAAGTATTGTTTATTGTTGATGAACGCAATCCTCTAGCATACATACACATTTGTTTGTGTAGATGTATGTGTGGCCTGTGTTCTGGATCCGGAGTGCTGAACTAAAAGGCCTAAATCCTTGGTTGGGAATTCAGGATCTATCTTTTTAGCAACTTCTGTTTTATTTCTGATTCTGTTTGCATATTCTTGTTTTACATAAAAAGTCAAAAGCAGTAAATTGATTGTTTACTGCAATACTTGTGGTCTCAATTATCAACAATGACAGAATTAATGGTGTCAGATGGGTTGGAGCAGGCTCAGAGCGCAAGAAGTGAAGAGAATACCCATGCAACAAGCCACTCCCTCGGGGGCAGGGCTACATAAGGGATCCTACACCCACTGACTACCAAAGTTAGGGGGCCGTTCACCACTTACCTCCAATGTTAGAGGGTCCTTCACTACTGACCACAAATGTAAGGGGGCCCTTCACCACGATCACCAATTTTAGGGGGCCCTTCGCCACTGAGGTAAGGTGGCCCTTCACCACCAACCACCAATATAAAGGGGTCCTTTACTACCAGCCGACAATATAAGGGGCCCTTCTCCCACTGACCACCACCGTAGGGGGTCCTTCACTACCAGCGAACAATAAAAGGTGGCCTGTTCTTCTACGGACCACTAATGTAAAGAATCCCATGAGCCCTGACCACCAATGTAAGGAGGCCCTTCTCCAACTCACTCTTCGCTACCAGCGAAGACTGTAAGTAAAGGTTTGGCAGTGGTGGGATTTGAACCCACGCCTCCAGAGAGACTGGAGCCTTAATCCAGCGCCTTAGACTGCTCGGCCACACTACCAGATACGCCAACTGCCACCAATGTAAGAGGGTCTGTCGCTATCAGCCAACAATATAGGTACCCTTCACCAACTGACCACCAATGTAAGGGGGTCCTTCACTACTGACCAAAAATGTAAGGGGGCCATTCACCACTGACCACCAATATAAGGGTATTATATTGATATATTGCTTAGGTTGCATTCAAGTTACCAAGTGTAGTCACTCTTATCTCTGGTCACTCTCTAATTACATCAGATTATTTAAAGTATTGTTTAGTGTTGATGAACGCAATCCTCTAGCATACATACACATTTGTTTGTGTAGATGTATGTGTGGCCTGTGTTCTGGATCCTGAGTGCTGAACTAAAAGGCCTAAATCCTTGTTTGGGAATTCAGGATCTATCTTCTTAGCAACATCTGTGTTATTTCTGATTCTGTTTGCATATTCTTGTTTTACATAAAAAGTCGAAAGCAGTAAATTGATTGTTTACTGCAATACTTGTGGTCTCAATTATTCACAATGACAGAATTAATGGTGTCAGATGGGTTGGAGCAGGCTCAGAGCGCAAGAAGTGAAGAGGATACCCATGCAACAATCCACTCCCTCGGGGGCAGGGCTACATAAGGGACCCTACACCCACTGACTACCAAAGTTAGGGGGCCGTTCACCACTTACCTCCAATGTTAGAGGGTCCTTCACTACTGACCACAGATGTAAGGGGGCCCTTCACCACGATCACCAATTTTAGGGGTCCTTTTCGCCACTGAAGTAAGGTGGCCCTTCACCACCAACCACCAACGTAAGGGGGTCCTTCACTACCAGTGAACAATAAAAGAGGGCCCGTTCTTCTACGGACCACTAATGTAAAGAATCCCATGAGCCCTGACCACCAATGTAAGGAGGCCCTTCTCCAACTCACTCTTCGCTACCAGCGAAGACTGTAAGTAAAGGTTTGGCAGTGGTGGGATTTTAACCCGCACCTCCAGAGAGACTGGAGCCTTAATCAAGCGCCTTAGACTGCTCGGCCACACTACCAGATACACCCACTGCCACCAATGTAAGGTCTTCCACTATCATCCAACAATATAGGTACCCTTCACCCACTGACCACCAATGTAAGGGGGTCCTTCACTACTGACCACAAATGTAAGGGGGCCATTCACCACTGACGTCCAATATAAGGGTATTATATTGATTATATTGCTTAGGTTGCATTCAAGTTACCAAGTGTAGTCACACTTATCTCTGGTCACTCTCTAATTACATCAGATTATTTAAAGTATTGTTTATTGTTGATGAACGCAATCCTCTAGCATACATACACATTTGTTTGTGTAGATGTATGTGTGGCCTGTGTTCTGGATCCGGAGTGCTGAACTAAAAGGCCTAAATCCTTGGTTGGGAATTCAGGATCTATCTTCTTAGCAACATCTGTGTTATTTCTGATTCTGTTTGCATATTCTTGTTTTACATAAAAAGTCGAAAGCAGTAAATTGATTGTTTAGTGCAATACTTGTGGTCTCAATTATTCACAATGACAGAATTAATGGTGTCAGATGGGTTGGAGCAGGCTCAGAGCGCAAGAAGTGAAGAGGATACCCATGCAACAATCCACTCCCTCGGGGGCAGGGATACATAAGGGACCCTACACCTACTGACTACCAAAGTTAGGGGGCCATTCACTACTTACCTCCAATGTTAGAGGGTCCTTCACTACTGACCACAAATGTAAGGGGGCCCTTCACCACGATCACCAATTTTAGGGGGCCCTTCGCCACTGAGGTAAGGTGGCCCTTCACCACCAACCACCAATATAAGGGGGTCCTTTACTACCAGCCGACAATATAAGGGGCCCTTCTCCAACTGACCACCACCGTAAGGGGGTCCTTCACTACCAGCGAACAATAAAAGGTGGCCAGTTCTTCTACGGACCACTAATGTAAAGAATCCCATGAGCCCTGACCACCAATGTTAGGAGGCCCTTCTCCAACTCACTCTTCGCTACCAGCAAAGACTGTATGTAAAGGTTTGGCAGTGGTGGGATTTGAACCTGCACCTCCAGAGAGACTGGAGCCTTAATCCGCTCGGCCACACTACCAGATACACCAACTGCCACCAATGTAAGAGGGTCTGCCGCTATCAGTCAACAATATAGGTACCCTTCACCAACTGACCACCAATGTAAGGGGGTCCTTCACTACTGACCAAAAATGTAAGGGGGCCATTCACCACTGACCACCAATATAAGGGTATTATATTGATATATTGCTTAGGTTCCATTCAAGTTACCAAGTGTAGTCACTCTTATCTCTGGTCACTCTCTAATTACATCAGATTATTTAAAGTATTGTTTATTGTTGATGAACGCAATCCTCTAGCATACATACACATTTGTTTGTGTAGATGTATGTGTGGCCTGTGTTCTGGATCCGGAGTGCTGAACTAAAAGGCCTAAATCCTTGGTTGGGAATTCAGGATCTATCTTCTTAGCAACATCTGTGTTATTTCTGATTCTGTTTGCATATTCTTGTTTTACATAAAAAGTCGAAAGCAGTAAATTGATTGTTTACTGCAATACTTGTGGTCTCAATTATTCACAATGACAGAATTAATGGTGTCAGATGGGTTGGAGCAGGCTCAGAGCGCAAGAAGTGAAGAGGATACCCATGCAACAAGCCACTCCCTCGGGGGCAGGGCTACATAAGGGACCCTACACCCACTGACTACCAAAGTTAGGGGGCCGTTCACTACTTACCTCCAATGTTAGAGGGTCCTTCACTACTGACCACAAATTTAAGGAGGCCCTTCACCACCGATCACCAATTTTAGGGGGCCCTTCTCCACTGAGGTAAGGTGGCCCTTCACCGCCAACCACCAATATAAGGGGGTCCTTTACTACCAGCCAACAATATAAGTGGGCCCTTCTCCCACTGACCCCCAACGTAAGGGGGTCCTTCACTACCAGCGAACAATAAAAGAGGGCCCGTTCTTCTATGGACCACCAATGTAAGGAGGCCCTTCTCCAACTCACTCTTCGCTACCAGCGAAGACTGTAAGTAAAGGATTGGCAGGGGTGGGATTTGAACCCACGCCTCCAGAGAGACTGGAGCCTTAATCCAGCGCCTTAGACCGCTCGGCCACACTACCAGATCGACCAACTGCCACCAATGTAAGAGGGTCTGTCGCTATCAGTCAACAATATAGGTACCCTTCACCAACTGACCACCAATGTAAGGGGGTCCTTCACTACTAACCACAAATGTAAGGGGGCCATTCACCACTGACCACCAATATAAGGGTATTATATTGATATATTGCTTAGGTTGCATTCAAGTTACCAAGTGTAGTCACTCTTATCTCTGGTCACTCTCTAATTACATCAGATTATTTAAAGTATTGTTTATTGTTGATGAACGCAATCCTCTAGCATACATACACATTTGTTTGTGTAGATGTATGTGTGGCCTGTGTTCTGGATCCTGAGTGCGGAACTAAAAGGCCTAAATCCTTGGTTGGGAATTCAGGATCTATCTTCTTAGCAACATCTGTGTTATTTCTGATTCTGTTTGCATATTCTTGTTTTACATAAAAAGTCAAAAGCAGAAAATTGATTGTTTACTGCAATACTTGTGGTCTCAATTATTCACAATGACAGAATTAATGGTGTCAGATGGGTTGGAGCAGGCTCAGAGCGCAAGAAGTGAAGAGGATACCCATGCAACAAGCCACTCCCTCGGGGGCAGGGCTACATAAGGGACCCTACACCCACTGACTTCCAAAGTTAGGGGGCCGTTCACCACTTACATCCAATGTTAGAGGGTCCTTCACTACTGACCACAAATGTAAGGGGGCCCTTCACCACGATCACCAATTTTAGGGGGCCTTTCGCCACTGAAGTAAGGTGGCCCTTCACCACCAACCACTAATATAAGGGGGTCCTTTACTACCAGCCAACCATATAAGGGGGCCCTTCTCCCACTGACCACCAACGTAAGGGGGTCCTTCGCTACCAGCGAACAATAAAAGGGGGCCTGTTCTTCTACGGACCACTAATGTAAAGAATCCCATCAGCCCTGACCACCAATGTAAGGAGGCCCTTCTCCAACTCACTCTTCGCTACCAGTGAACACTGTAAGTAAAAGGTTTGGCAGTGGTGGGATTTGAACCCACGCCTCCAGAGAGACTGGAGCCTAAATCCAGCGCCTTAGACCGCTCGGCCACACTACCAGATACACCAACTTCTACCAATGTAAGAGGGTCTGTCACTATCAGTCAACAATATAGGTATCCTTCACCCACTGACCACCAATGTAAGGGGGTCCTTCACTACTGACCACAAATGTAAGGGGGCCCTTCACCACCGATCACCAATTTTAGGGGCCCCATCGCCACTGAGGTAAGGTGGCCCTTCACCACCAACCACTAATATAAGGGGGTCCTTTACTACCAGCCAACAATATAAGGGGGGCCTTCTCCCACTGACCACCAACGTAAGGGGGTCCTTCACTACCAGCGAACAATAAAAGGGGGCCTGTTCTTCCACGGACCACTAATGTAAAGAATCCCATCAGCCCTGACCACCAATGTAAGGAGGCCCTTCTCCAACTCACTCTTCGCTACCAGTGAACACTGTAAGTAAAGGTTTGGCAGCGGTGGGATTTGTACCCACGCCGAAACAGAGACTGGAGCCTTAAGCCAGCGGCTTAGACTGCTCGGCCACACTACCCAATGCTACCAATGTAATAGGGTCTTTCACTATCAGCCAATAATATAGGTACCCTTCACCCACTGACCACCAATGTAAGGAGGTCCTTCACTACTGACCACAAATGTAAGGGGGCCATTCACCACTGACCACCAATATAAGGGTATTATATTGATATATTGCTTAGGTTGCATTCAAGTTACCAAGTGTAGTCACTCTTATCTCTGGTCACTCTCTAATTACATCAGATTATTTAAAGTATTGTTTATTGTTGATGAACGCAATCCTCTAGCATACATACACATTTGTTTGTGTAGATGTATGTGTGGCCTGTGTTCTGGATCCTGAGTGCTGAACTAAAAGGCCTAAAAACTTTTTGGGAATTCAGGATCTATCTTCTTAGCAACATCTGTGTTGTTTCTGATTCTGTTTGCATATTCTTGTTTTACATAAAAAGTCAAAAGCAGTAAATTGATTGTTTACTGCAATACTTGTGGTCTCAATTATTCACAATGACAGAATTAATGGTGTCAGATGGGTTGGAGAAGGCTCAGAGCGCAAGAAGTGAAGAGGATACCCATGCAACAATCCACTCCCTCGGGGGCAGGGCTACATAAGGGACCCTACACCCACTGACTACCAAAGTTAGGGGGCCGTTCACTACTTACCTCCAATGTTAGAGGGTCCTTCACTACTGACCACAAATTTAAGGAGGCCCTTCACCACCGATCACCAATTTTAGGGGGCCCTTCTCCACTGAGGGAAGGTGGCCCTTCACCCCCAACCACCAATATAAGGGGGTCCTTTACTACCAGCCGACAATATAAGGGGCCCTTCTCCCACTGACCACCAACGTAAGGGGGTCCTTCACTACCAGCGAACAATAAAAGAGGGCCTGTTCTTCTATGGACCACTAATGTAAAGAATCCCATGAGCCCTGACCACCAATGTAAGGAGGCCCTTCTCCAACTCACTCTTCGCTACCAGCGAAGACTGTAAGTAAAGGTTTGGCAGTGGTGGGATTCGAACCCACGCCTCCAGAGAGACTGGAGCCTTAATCCAGCGCCTTAGACCGCTAGGCCACACTACCAGATCCACCAACTGCCACCAATGTAAGAGGGTCTGTCGCTATCAGTCAACAATATAGGTACCCTTCACCCACTGACCACAAATGTAAGGGGGCCATTCACCACTGACGACCAGTATAAGGGTATTATATTGATATATTGCTTAGGTTGCATTCAAGTTACCAAGTGTAGTCACTCTTATCTCTGGTCACTCTCTAATTACATCAGATTATTTAAAGTATTGTTTATTGTTGATGAACGCAATCCTCTAGCATACATACACATTTGTTTGTGTAGATGTATGTGTGGCCTGTGTTCTGGATCCGGAGTGCTGAACTAAAAGGCCTAAATCCTTGGTTGGGAATTCAGGATCTATCTTCTTAGCAACATCTGTGTTCTTTCTGATTCTGTTTGCATATTCTTGTTTTATATAAAAAGTCGAAAGCAGTAAATTGATTGTTTACTGCAATACTTGTGGTCTCAATTATTCACAATGACAGAATTAATGGTGTCAGATGGGTTGGAGCAGGCTCAGAGCGCAAGAAGTGAAGAGGATACCCATGCAACAAGCCACTCCTTCGGGGGCAGGGCTACATAAGGGACCCTACACCCACTGACTACCAAAGTTAGGGGGCCGTTCACCACTTACCTCCAATGTTAGAGGGTCCTTCACTACTGACCACAGATGTAAGGGGGCCCTTCACCACAATCACCAATTTTAGGGGGCCCTTCGCCACTGAAGTAAGGTGGCCCTTCACAACCAACCACCAATATAAGGGGGTCCTTTACTACCAGCCAACCATATAAGGGGGCCCTTCTCCCACTGACCACCAACGTAAGGTCGTCCTTCACTACCAGCGAACAATAAAAGGGGGCCTGTTCTTCTATGGACCACTACTGTAAAGAATCCCATCAGCCCTGACCACCAATGTAGTCAAACCCACTTCTCCCACTGCCCACTGGTCCTTAGCTACCAGTGAACATTATAAGTAAGGGTTTGAACCCACGCCTCCAGAGAGACTGGAGCCTTAATCCAGCGCCTTAGACTGCTCAGCCACACTACCTTCTACAGCTGCTACTGTAAGGGATCTGTTGACCACTAACATCTAATCTAAGGGATCCTTTCACTACTGACCACCAATGTAAGGGGCACTTCACCACTGATCACCAATGTTAGGGGGCACTTCACCACTGATCACCAATGTTAGGGGGCCCATCACCACTGAGGTAAGGTGGTCCTTCACTACCAACTGCCAATTTAAGGGGGTCCTTTACTACCAGCAAACAATATAAGGGGGCCCTTCTCCCACTGACCACCAATGTTATTGGGTCCTTCACTACCAACAAGCCACTCCCTCGGGGGCAGGGCTACATAAGGGACCCTACACCCACTGACTACCAATGTTAAGGGGCCCTTCACCACTTACCTCCAATGTTAGAGGGCCCTTCACTACTGACCACAAATGTAAGGGGCCCTTCACTACTGACCACAAATGTAAGGGGCCCTTCACTACTGACCACCAATGTTAGGAGGCCCTTCAGCACCGAGGAAAGGTGGCCCATCACCACTAACCATCAATATAAGGGGGTCCTTCACTACCAGTCAACAATATAAGGGGGCCCTTCTCCCACTGACCACCAATGTAACAGGGCCCTTTCATCACCAATGCAAGGTGCACTCTTGCACAGACCACCAATATAAAGGAATACGTAGTGATGAACATTATCCAAATATAACAGTTCCTCTTGCTGCCACCCTGATCCCCAGGCTTGAATGCTTTTCAAATCTGAAGCCCTGAATAATTATGACATGACTCTCAGATCATGTGTAGCAAAATTCTATCTCAGGGTTGGCGCTATGACCCTATCCGGCCACATGGGGTCATCCTGAGCTACACATGAGGCCAACATGAGCCAAGCACACGCGCACTGGGGGCTTCTTGTTCTCCAGGAAGTGACGTTTACAGCGTGGGTTTCTTCCTCTCTGCCAGCGACAGAAATGGCGGTCCCGGCTTCTAACCCTAACAACCCCATCGTATTCTTCGATATTAGTATCGGGGGGCAGGTAATGTGCGGTATACCGGGCTGAGGCTCCTTCTCCACCCGTGCCCGGTCCTCGCTTCCTGTCATGTATTCTACAAATCCCCTTCTCTGTGCTGGCGCCCCGCAGTCACGTACCATCCTTATAGTGTGCTGGGGGCGCAGAGGGGATACACAGGGGGATACAGACACAGAGGGGGGCACAGGGGATACAGACACAGAGGGGTACACAGGGGATACAGGCACAGAGGGGTACCCAGGGGGATACAGGCACAGAGGGGGATACAGGCACAGAGATGTACACAGGGGGATAAAGGCACAGAGGTGTACACAGGGGGATACAGGCACAGAGGGGTGCACAGGGGGATACAGGCACAGAGGGGTGCACAGGGGGATACAGGCACAGAGGGGGATACAGGCACAGAGGGGTACAGAGGGGGATACAGGCACAGAGGGATACAGGCATAGAGGGGTACACAGGGGATAAAGGCACAGAGGTGTACACAGGGGGATGCAGGCACAGGGGGATACAGGCACAGAGGGGTACACAGGGGGATGCAGGTACACAGGGGGATACAGGCACAGAGAGGGATACAGGCACAGAGGGGTACCCAGGGGATAAAGGCACAGAGGTGTACACAGGGGGATGCAGGCACAGGGGGATACAGGCACAGAGGGGTACCCAGGGGGATACAGGCACAGAGGGGTACAGAGGGGGATACAGGCACAGAGGGGTACAGAGGGGGATACAGGCACAGAGGGGTACAGAGGGGGATACAGGCACAGAGGTGTACACAGGGAGATACAGGCATAGAGGGGTACACAGGGGATAAAGGCACAGAGGTGTACACAGGGGGATACAGGCACAGAGGGGGATACAGGTACAGAGGGGGATACAGGCACAGAGGTGTACACAGGGGGATACAGGCACAGAGGGGTACAGAGGGGGATACAGGCACAGAGGGGTGCACAGGGGGATACAGGCACAGAGGGGTACAGAGGGGGATACAGGCACAGAGGGGTACAGAGGGGGATACAGGCACAGAGGGGTACCCAGGGGGATACAGGCACAGAGGGGTACAGAGGGGGATACAGGCACAGAGGGGTACAGAGGGGGATACAGGCACAGAGGTGTACACAGGGAGATACAGGCATAGAGGGGTACACAGGGGATAAAGGCACAGAGGTGTACACAGGGGGATACAGGCACAGAGGGGGATACAGGTACAGAGGGGGATACAGGCACAGAGGTGTACACAGGGGGATACAGGCACAGAGGGGTACAGAGGGGGATACAGGCACAGAGGGGTGCACAGGGGGATACAGGCACAGAGGGGTACAGAGGGGGATACAGGCACAGAGGGGTGCACAGGGGGATACAGGCATAGAGGGGTACACAGGGGATAAAGGCACAGAGGTGTACACAGGGGGATGCAGGCACAGGGGGATACAGGCACAGAGGTGTACACAGGGGGATACAGGCACAGAGGTGTACACAGGGGGATACAGGCACAGAGGGGTGCACAGGGGGATGCAGGCACAGAGGGGTGCACAGGGGGATACAGGCACAGAGGGGCACAGGGGGATACAGGCACAGAGGGGTGCACAGGGGGATACAGGCACAGAGGGGGTACACAGGGGGATACAGGCACAGAGGGGCACAGGGGGATACAGGCACAGAGGGGTGCACAGGGGGATACAGGCACAGAGGGGGACAGTTTATTTACTTTGATGTGATTTGCAGCAGTTTATATAATAACCCTTTCCATGTCAGAGTTGTTTTTGCACATGTTTAATACATTATTTTAGGTCTGAAGATTACATAAAACCCCCAAAACATACATTTTCTGAAAGCAGACACCGTAGATTAGAGGTCTCCAAATTGCGGCTCGCGGCCCAGATATGGCCAATTGCTTGCCTACGCCCAGTCCTCGGGGCACTATTTCCTTCCATGGTACAAGTAACTATTGTTCCTACTGACACCAACCATGAAGCACCATTCTTTCCTCGGTCACCAACAGCGGAGCAGTATTTTACCCACTGACACCAATGATGGGGCCCTATTACTTCCACCAACACCAATGATATGGCCCTATTCCTCCCACTGACATCAATAATGGGTTACTATTCCTCCCACTGACACCAATGACGTGGCACTATTCCTCCCACTGACCCCAATGACGGGGCACTATTCCTCCCACCGACACCAATGACGGGGCACTATTCCTCCCACCAACACCAATGACGGGGCACTATTCCTCCCACCGACACCAATGACGGGGCACTATTCCTCCCACCAACACCAATGACGGGGCACTATTCCTTCCACCGACACCAATGACGGGGCACTATTCCTCCCACTGACACCAATGACGGGGCACTATTCCTCTCACTGACACCAATGACGGGGCACTATTCCTCTCACTGACAGCCAATGACGGGACACTATTCCTCCCACTGACACCAATGATATGGCACTATTCCTTTCACTGACACCAATGATGGGGCACTATTCCTCTCACTGACACCAATGATAGGGCACTATTCCTCTCACTGACACCAATGATGGGGCACTATTCCTCTCACTGACATCAATGATGGGGCACTATTCCTCCCACCGACACCAATGACGGGGCACTATTCCTCCCACCGACACCAATGACGGGGCACTATTCCTCCCACCGACACCAATGACGGGGCACTATTCCTCCCACCGACACCAATGACGGGGCACTATTCCTCCCACCGACACCAATGACGGGGCACTATTCCTCCCACCGACACCAATGACGGGGCACTATTCCTCCCACCGACACCAATGACGTGGCACTATTCCTCCCACTTACCCCAATGATGGGGCACTATTCCTCCCATTGACACCAATGACGGGGCACTATTCCTCCCACTGACACCAATGACGGGGCACTATTCCTCTCACTGACACCCAATGATGGGACACTATTCCTCCCACTGACACCAATGATATGGCACTATTCCTCTCACTGACACCAATGATGGGGCACTATTCCTCTCACTGACACCAATGATAGGGCACTATTCCTCCCACTGACACCAATGATGGGGCACTATTCCTCTCACTGACACCAATGATGGGGCACTATTCCTCCCACTGACACCAATGATGGGGCACTATTCCTCTAACTGACATCAATGATGGGGCACTATTCCTCCCACTGACACCAATGATGGGGCACTATTCCTCTCACTGACACCAATGATGGGGCAATATTCCTCTCACTGACACCAATGATGAGGCACTATTCCTCCCACTGACACCAATGATGAGGCACTATTCCTCCCACTGACACCAATGATGAGGCACTATTCCTCCCACTGACACCAATGATGAGGCACTATTCCTCCCACTGACACCAATGATGAGGCACTATTCCTCCCACTGACACCAATGATGAGGCACTATTCCTCCCACTGACACCAATGATGAGGCACTATTCCTCCCACTGACACCAATGATGAGGCACTATTCCTCCCACTGACACCAATGATGAGGCACCATTCCTCCCACTGACACCAATGATGAGGCACTATTCCTCCCACTGACACCAATGATGAGACACTAGTCCCCCGGCACCCGCCGATCGTGGGGCAGAGACACAGAATGACACTCTGTAAACAAGGCAGAGCTCCGTTCTGACTGGGTGGAAAGCGATGGATTTTGTGTCCTTGCAAAGTAGGAAATAAAATCCATCACTTCCCTTAGTAAATCACCACACAGTTTAAACAAAAACACTGGCTAGGCACACAGTTAACCCTTTGATCGCCCTAGATGTTTAACCCCTTACCAGCCAGTGTCATTAGTACAGTGACAGTGCATATTTTTATCACTGTTATAGTTTCACTGGTTCCCACAAAGTGTTAGTTAGTCGCCGATTGCCGCCATTCGTAGTAAAAAAAAAAAAAAAAAAACATTCCAGTATATATATCATAGTTTGTCCATGCGATAACTTTTGCGCAAACCAATCTATATACTCTTTTTGGGATTTGTTTACCAAAAATATGTAGCATACTATATATTGGCTAAAATTTATAAAAGAAATTTGTTTTTTTTACATGTTTTTATTGGATATGTTTTATAGCAAAAAGTAAAAAAATATTGTTTTGTTTTTTTTCAAAATTGTCGGTCTTTTTTTGTTTATAGCACAAAAAATAATCACCGCAGAGGTGATCAAATACCACCAAAGGAAAGCTCTGTTTTTGGGGTGAAAGGACATCAATTTTATTTGGGTACAGTGTCACACGGACACACGTTTTTTAGTTAACCGGTTGCCAACTACGCACAGTATATTTACTGCGGCAGTCAGCCCCGGCCAGGCAGAGTGACGTAGGTCTACATCGCTCGCCTGTCACTGCTATTAGAGCCAATAGCGGGCGAGCGCGCGCCCGCTGAGGCTCGTTCAGGGAGGAGTGCGGGCGTGTGACCGGCGGACCCGATGTCCGCCGGTCACTCGCCGATCGTCGGTACAGCGGGAGAAAGGCAGAGCGGCTTATGTAAGCAAGCCGCCTGTCATTCTCCCCTGTGTAAAAATGGAGATCAGACGGTTCTACTATGTAGAACCGTTGATCTTTGTTTTTACACCAATAGCATTGTCCCACTACAGTTAGAAACACGCCCCTAGGACACACTTAACCCCTCCCTGTCCAATACAGTTAACCCCTTCCCTGCCAGTGTCATTTTTGCAGTAACAGTGCATATATATAGCACTGATTACTGCAGTAATGTCACTGGTAACCCCAAAAGTGTCAAAAATGTCAGTCAAGGGTCCGATCTGTCCGCCGCAATGTCGCAGTACCGCAAAAAAATCGCAGATCTCCGCCATTACTCGTTAAAAAAAAAAACACCAAAAATGACAAAAATCTTTCCCTTTGTTAGTAAACGCGATAACTTTTGCGCAAACCAATCAAAATACGCTTTTTGCGATTTTTTTTTTTTTTTTACCAAACATATGTAGCATAAAACAATTTGGCCGAAAATGTTAAAAAATTTTGATTTTTACATTTTTTTTGGGGGGAATTTCATATAAAAAAAAGTGAAAAATATTGTTATTTTTGCAAAAATTGACGCTCTTTTTTTGTTTATAGCGCGTGATCAAAAAATTGCACAGGTGATCAAATACCACCAAAAGAAAGCTCTGTTTGTGGGAAAAAAAGGACGTGAAATTTGTTTAGGCACAGCGTCGCACACCCACGCAATTGTCCGTTAAATTCGAGCATGTAAAAAATCGCAAAAAACCCCCTGGTCAGGAAGGGGGTAAAATCTTCCGGGGCTTAAGTGGTTATTGTGCTGCAGTGCCGTATGGCAAAAAATAGCCATAATGGTCATGAAAGGGGGGAAAATGTTCCAGAGGTCAAGTGGTTATAGTGGATCTTTACCTTCCCCCCCCCCCCTCCATTTTGTTAACCCCTGCTTACTGGGTTGTGGGTTCTACACTGTGTAGATACCCACCCAGCGGATCCAGCATTGTCTTGCTGAGACCCTCTTCTGCCGCCACTCCGGTCCTGCACCGCCATGTTTTAGTGTGACATCATCAGGACGCTGCCAGCTGTTATGGGTTCAGCCAAAGGGCCTCCCCATGACGTGCCACTAGGCATGCCCCCTGATCCTTTTCTGAATGAAAAGCTATGCTTTCTGGAAAATGTGACGTGCATATCCCAGGAGGCACAGACAGCACAGTGCACGTTATTCGCCTATGTGAGTGACGAGCATTGGGGGACAGGACCTTTAATTAAAAGAAGAAGGTACTGTAAATAAACAAAGGAAAAAAAAAGCAATGTTTGTGGAGAGGAGGGAAGTTTGCTTTGAGGGTGAACATTCGCTTTTAGTGCTTGGGTGTAACTTTACTTTCTAATACTTTCTTTATCTATATACAGGGGCATCTCAAAAAATTTGAATATCATAATTAAGTTGATTTATTTCAGTAATTCAATTCAAAAACTGAAACTCATATATTTTATATAGATGCCTTACACACAGAGTGATATATTTCAAAAACCCAAACTTCAGTATCTCAGAAAATTACCAATAAAAAAAAAAAGTTTTTAATACAGAAATGATAGCTTACTAAAAAGTATGTCCATGAACAGTATTGTTTGCACTCAATACTTGGTCGGGGCTCCTTTTACATGAATTACTGCATTAATGCGGTGTGGCATGGAGGTGATCAGCCTGTGGCACTGCTGAGGTGTTATGGAAGCCCAGGTTGCTTTGATAGCGGCCTTCAGCTCATCTGCATTGTTGGGTCTGGTGTCTCTCATCTTTTTCTTGACAATATCCCACAGATTCTCTATGGGGTTTAGGTCAGGCGAATTTGCTGGCCAATCAAGCACAGTAATACCATGATCCTTAAACCAGGTATTGGTATTTTAGGCAGTGTGGGCAGGTTCCAAATCCTTCTGAAAAATGAAATCAGCATCTCCATAAAGCTGGACAGCAGAGGGAAGCATGAAGTGCTCTAGAATTTCCTGGTAGAGGGCTGCGCTGACTTTGGACTTGATAAAACACAGTGGACCAACACCAGCAGATGACATGGCTCCCCAAATCATCACTGACTGTGGAAACTTCACACTGGACCTCATGCAACTTGGATTCTGTGCCCCTCCACTCTTCCTACAGACTCTGGGACCTTCATTTCCAAATTAAATGCAACATTTTCCACAGTCCTTGATGATTGGGTGGCATGGGTTGATGTAACGTCTGCACATGTGCAGGAGTCAGTCATGCCAGCACAAACAAACTGTGCCAGTGATGCGTGAAGTCTGCAAGTAGGCAGGTAGGTGTATTTTATTGCAAAAGAGACATTGCATGTCCCTTCCACAATAAATAGCCTGCTTGTTCGCAATCTTCTAAACAAATCCCCCCAGTTCTGTTTTTAAGCGATTCTAGGACAATATCCCCCCGGACAACATCCCCCCCCCCCCGGACAATATCCCCCCCCCGGACAATATCCTCCCTGGACAATATCCCCCTAGACAATATCCCCCCTCTAACCCTATGTCCAGGGGGATGTTTTCCGGGGGGATATTGTCCCGGGGGATAATGTCCAGGGGGATATTGTCCTGATACCTTTTAAGCAGCCATGTCCTGAGCAGAAAAAGCCTTTTCCCTGCCAGCATGTTGCAGAGAAGGACCCTTGATCTTTGTGTGGAAGCAGTGGCCTTTCTGCAGGGGTCTGACTCCGTTCAGGAATGGTGCTTATGGTTCTTCCAGTTACTCTCTCCTGCGAGAGCTGTACCATCTCTGGGTTCCATGTGGCGATTTTGGAGGTATTTGATAGGAAGGTTTTCGGGAACAGTCCCAGAGAGTCCAGGCCATGAGCAAGCCTCAAATTCCAAAAGACCATTTTAGCATTGAACTGACTCAGCGCAAAATTTGCCATGTTTATAGGATGATCTTCAGCAATTATTCAGGCTGACCCAGGTTGAATTACAGATTGGGTGAATTTATCCACTTATCAGTAGCATTAATAGGAACCAATAGCCTCACACAAACTCTTACGGCATAGAGAGGAGGCGTGTCTAATCAGTCCAGTTACTGGGAGCTGATAACTAATGGCACTTTTCCACTGCAAGTACCGGCTCGGCTCTACTCGGCCCCGCTTGGCCCGGTTTGCTTTTCCACTGCTGGTACCGCATGGTATAGTGTCGGAGCGGTTCGGTACGGTACGGTATAGGTTTGCTTTTCCACTAAAGTAGTACTAAAGTTAAGTGGGTGGGATTCTCTGACCAATCAGTGGCTAGTAGTGACTGCATGCAAAGGATTGTGGGATACGGTACCAGTTTGGTACCTGTTGGAACCACAATCGAGTAGGTACTGTTTTTTCAGAGCCGTACCGTACCGTTCGGTTCCATGCAGTGGAAAAGCAAACCTATACCGTACCGTACCGAACCGTTCCGACCCTATACCATGCGGTACCAGCAGTGGAAAAGCACAAAAGCGTGCCGAACCGGTACGGTTCCATGCAGTGGAAAAGCGCCATAAGTGCACTGCATCTTCCCATGGTTCCTATTTATACTGGTGACTTGAGCTCTCTGCGCAACACAAAAATGTGTTTTACCACTACAAAATACACTGCTCAAAGGAACACTTTTTAAATAGAGTATAGCATCAAGTCAATGAATCTCCTGGGATATTGATCTGGTTATTTAAATAGCAGAGGGGATTGTTAACTAGTTTCAGCTGCTTTGATGTTAATGAAATTAACAGGGGCACTAGATGGGCAACAATGAGACAACCTCCAGAATAGTTTTACAGGTGGAGGCCACTGATTTTTTTTTTTTTTTCCCCTACTCATCTTTTCTGACTGTTTTTCACTAGTTTTGCATTTGGCTAGGGTCAGTGTCACTACTGGTATCATGAGCTGATACCTGGACCCTGAGGTTGCACAGGCATTTCAACTCCTCCAGGATGACACATCAATATGTGCCATTGCCAGAAGGTTTGCTGTGTCTCCCAGCACAGTCTAAAGAGCATGGAGGAGATTCCAGGAGACAGGCAGTTACTTTAGGAGAGCTGGACAGGGTCGTAGAAGGTCCTTAACCCATCAGCAGGACCGGTATCTTTGTGCAAGGAGGAACAGGATGAACACTGCCAGAGCCCTACAAAATGACCTCCAGCAGGCCACTGATGTGAATGTCTCTGACCAAACAATCAGAAACAGACTTTAGGATGGTGACCTGAGGGCCCAACATCCTCTAGTGGGCCCTGTGCTCACTTCCCAGCACCATTGAGCTTGATTGGCATTTGCCATTTAACACCAGAATTGGCAGGTCCGCCACTGGCACCCTGTGCTTTTCACAGATGAGAGCAGGTTCACCCCGAGCACATGTGACAGATGTAAAAGGGTCTGGAGAAGCCGTGGAGAAGGTTATGCTGCCTGTAACATCATTCAGCATGACTGGTTTGGTGGTGGGGGTCAGTGAAGGTCTGGGGAGGCATATCCATGGAGGGGCACCCAGATCTCTACAGGCTAGACAATGGCACCCTAACTGCCATTAGGTGTTGGGATGAAATCCATGGACCCATAGTCAGACCCCACACTGGTGCAGTGTGTCCTGGGTTCCTCCTGGTGCACGGCAACACCCAGCCTCATGTAGCAAAAGTATGCAGCCAGTTCCTGGAGGATGAAGGAATTATTACCAATAAATGGCCCCCACGCTCGCCTGACCTAAATCCAATAGAACACCTCTGGGACATTATGTTTCGGTCCATCCGACGCCGCCAGGTTGCACCTCAGTCTCTCCAGGAGCTCAGTGATGCCCGGGTCCAGATCTGGGAGGAAACACCCCAGGACACCATACGTCGTCTCATTAGGTGCATGCCCCGATGTTGTCGGGCATATATGCAAGTACGTGGGGGCCATACAAACTACAGAGTACCATTTTGAGTTGCTGCAATGAAATTTGAGCAAAATGGACTAGCCTGCTGCATCATTTTTTCACTTTGATTTTTGGGGTGTCTTTGAATTCAGCCCTCTGTAGGTTGATCATTTTTATTTCCATCAAAACGATGTGGCATCCTTTCGTTCGTAACACATTACCCAGTCCATACCAGTATAGATCCTAACACATTACCCAGTCCTTATCAGTATACATATCCAGCAAGACCCCTGCTTTAAGGCTAGGTTCACACATAAGCGATGCGGGAACCAGTGAGATTCCAGTGCAGGTTCCTGCATCACATGTCTCTCGCAGGCAGTTCACATTGCCCTATGCGAACCGCTGCAGGTGTCAATACAAAGTTAATGACACCCCCAGATCGATTTACAGATCGCAGTATGAACTGTCAAATGGTGCAGGAATCGGATCGCATAGGTGTGAACACTCCTGCGATCCGATTCCAGTGCGGACCAAAAAAATGATCCTGCACCGTTTTGTCCGAATGCGATGCAAATTCAGCCATAAAGTCTGTATGGCTGAATTTGTATAGCACAGACATTGCATGTGATCTGCACAGCAATGCATTGCAAATCACATGCAATGTCTGACATCGCAATAGTGTAAACCCAGCCTGAGTGTAGCTAGGATATTATTCACTTTTATTGAAGTATTTATGTTTTGTCTTTACACACTTTAAGGTTACTGGTTCCTGTTGATCTGTGGAGGTATATTTAGAGCCCCTGGACATCTTGTAATGCACTGGTAATGTTTTTCACTTACAGGAAGTTGGACGAATGAAGATTGAGCTTTTTGCAGATGTCATTCCCAAAACAGCTGAAAATTTCAGGTAAAACACCAGAAATGACTCTTTAGTCCCAGTTCTGACTTTTGTTTAGTCTATAAGCTGTTGTGGGCTGGAAACTTCAAAGAGAACTCAAGCCAAGACATTGTATCCAGAGTGAAAAACTTTTCACCTGCTGTGTATTTTTTTTTTTGGAAGAAGAAATTTGGAGATAGTTCTTATGTAAACCTGTGGGAAACTAAAGCAGACCTATACTATACTGCTCCATTGTTGCAACGTTCTTGAGCTGCCTAACCGGCGCTGACAACTTATACCTAGACTTTTGTGGGTTTAACGTCTTTGGCCATCTTGTTTGGCCAACCAAGGACGATGTTACTCTCTATGCAATCTTTTTGGCAGAAGAAGCTTAAGGGGACAATTCTATAGCACAGCAAGGATTAACAGGAGCAATGAGATAGATTGTGTGACAGTCACACTGTCAGACTGAAACCTGACCCTGATCACTTATTTGTTATGCTTCTGTTTAGAGCAGTGTGGTCAACATTTTTGATATAGGAGGCCTCAAGTGCGGTCCCCGACATTACCAGTGGAATACTTCTAAAATTGAGTGAATAATTATACTCTGAGATGGCAGGCGCAACAGGATATAGTCAAAGACAATGGGTATTATACAAAAGATGGTCAGAGATGACAAACATGATACAAGAGATGGTCAGAGACTGCAGATACGATACAAGAGATGGTCAGAGACTGCGGACACGATACAAGAGATGGTCAGAGCCTGCGGACACGATACAAGGGATGGTCAGAGACTGCGGACACGACACAAGGAATGGTCAGAGACTGCGGACACGACACAAGGGATGGTCAGAGACTGCGGACATGACACAAGGGAATGGTCAGAGACTGCGGACATGACACAAGGGATGGTCAGAGACTGCGGACACGACACAAGGGATGGTCAGAGACTGCGGACACGACACAAGGGATGGTCAGAGACTGGGGACACGACACAAGGGATGGTCAGAGACTGGGGACACGACACAAGGGATGGTCAGAGACTGGGGACACGACACAAGGGATGGTCAGAGACTGGGGATACGACACAAGGGATTGTCATAGACTGAAGACACGACACAAGGGATTGTCAGAGACTGCGGACACGACACAAGGGATGGTCAGAGACTGCGGACACGACACAAGGGATGGTCAGAGACTGCGGACACGACACAAGGGATGGTCAGAGACTGCGGACACGACACAAGGGATGGTCAGAGACTGCGGACACGACACAAGGGATGGTCAGAGACTGCGGACACGACACAAGGGATGGTCAGAGACTGCGGACAGGACACAAGGGATGGTCAGAGACTGCGGACAGGACACAAGGGATGGTCAGAGACTGCGGACACGACACAAGGGATGGTCAGAGACTGCGGACACGACACAAGGGATGGTCAGAGACTGCAGACATGGGAGGGTCAAAGACGACAAACATGATTCAAGAGATAGTCAGAGACTGTGAACATGCTATAGGAGTTGTAGGAAACTGGAAACATTCCTCAGGAGACAGTCATTTTACATAAGGCTGTTAGAAATCACTACTATAGTAGGGCAAAAAGGAAACAGATTAGTGTCTGCTGGATCCCTAAAGGCTGCACAAAAAGTGTCAAAGGTCAGCAGGTTGCGTGCCAGGGGTTTAGAGTGAAAATCTGTCTCACTACAGTAATAAATGACTCTCAGGCTTTAGCACTTGGCTGCCCAGGAATATAGACGCACTGGTTGCAAATACACTGGGGGACATTTATCTAGCAAATTAGCATCACAATTAGACACAAATCAGTGTGCCTCCATTTTAGCAAAATGTTTGCAACAGTTTTCCAGTGTATTTGTGACCCCTCTGGCTGTATTCCTGAGTAGCCAACTGTGACTGAACTATTACCGATTTCCACTCTGAGATTCACAATTAAGTGGTTAGGTGTTCTTCTGTCACAGTGCTGCAATAAAGCAGTTAAGGAAGGAATTTATGGCTAAAGATGTAACCTTTGTAGTAAATCTGTCGCAGATTATGTACCATTGCTCCTGTGTAGCCTCACTTTGTTGTGCGACAGCATTAATAAATGTCTCCCACTGTAAACCTGTGGCAGAGACTTTTTTGAATAAGAGTTGTCTTGATTTGCAACTTACTGTGTCGCTAATTTGCTCAATAAATGCCCCTCCAAGTATGTCCCCTCTGCAATAAAAAAAATCAACATCATCTTTCACATTATACAAAAAGTTGGGCTACTTTACTGTTTTGTTTTGTTTTTTTATTCATTGAAGTGTATTTTTTCCCAAAAAATTGCGTTTGAAAGACCGCTGCGCAAATAAAGTGTGATATAAAATATTGCAATGAACGCTATTTTATTCTCTAGGGTCTCTGCTAAAAAAGAATATATATATATATATAAAATGTGGGGGTTCAAAGTCATTTTCTAGCAAAAAAATACTGATTTTAACCACTTCCGGGGAAGAGTTTCCCTCTTAATGACCAGGCCATTTTTTGCAATTCGGCACTGCATTACTTTAACGGACAATTGCGCGGTTGTGCGACGCTGTACCCAAATAAAATTGATGTCTTTTTTTTCCCCACAAAGAGCTTTCTTTTGGCGGTATTTTATCACCTTTGCAATTTTTTATTTTTTTTATTTTTTGCGATATAAACAAAAAAAGAGCGACAATTTTGAAAAAAAAAACAATATTTTTTTACTTTCTGCTATATAACATTCCCCAAAAATAAAATTTTAAAATAAAATGTTTTCATCATTTTAGGCCAATTTGTATTCTGCTACATATTTTTGGTAAAAAAAAAAAATCCCAATAAGCGTATTTAGATTTGGTTTGCGCAAAATTTATCGCATCTACAAACTAGGGGAAAAATTTGTCATTTTTATTTTTTTTTTACTTTTTTTTTTCTAGTAATGGCGGTGATCTGCGATTTTTAGCGGGACTGCGACATTGCGGCGGACAGATCGTACACCTAACTGACATTTTTGACACTTTTGGGGGGACCAGTGACATTACTACAGTAATCAGTGCTAAAAATATGCACTGTTACTGTACTAATGACACTGGCAGGGAAGGGGTTAACCCTGGGGCGATCAAAGGGTTAAGTGTGAGCCTAGGGGGATGTTTTCTAACTGTGGGGGGGATTGGCTTGTAATATCAACACAAAGACCTGTGATCCTAAATGGGAGGAACACAAGGGCTCTGTGTTGATACCAGAGAGAAAAACGGTCTGCTGTTTTTACAACAACAGACTGCCGTTCTCTCTTCACAGGGAGCGATCGTGGGTGCCCGGCGGTAGTCGCGGCTGCCAGCCCCGCGCCTCGGCTTTCCCGCTGGCGAGTGGGCGCTGACGTGCGCCTGCCCACAGGTGCGGCGGTCGTGGGGGCCTGCTGCCGTATAACTGCCATGGCTGGTCAGCAAGTGGTTAACTTGTAAGCAAAAAGTGTCAGAAAAAGGCTTAGTCTTTAAGTGGTAAAACTGCCCTCATTTACAGACCGATGTTCATCACTTTGATTTAAAAGAACCAAATGATACAATGTTTCTGTTTTATCTCTTAGCGCTGAGATGTTGTGAAACTTTGCCGGCTGTTTCTTTTTTTCTTTGACTGCTCTGAGCAGAGAACGGCTCTACACGGTTAAATGAATCGTGGAAATGCCGGAATAAGATCGTGAAGGGGGGTTGAATCAAGTTTGTCATTTTAATTTCATTGAGCAGCTCTACCATACTGTAACATCTATTTTTATCATAATGTAACATATGTATCCTTTCCTACCTTTCAGGCAGTTTTGCACTGGGGAGTTCAGGTATGTATCATAGATCATGTTAGTACACCTTATAGTAATCATGGCACAGAAACATTTCTACAAAGAGCATTTGTACAGCAACATTTTATACAAGTGGTCTCCTTCAGCCAAACGTTACCAGGGCCGGACTATCCTACCGGGATACCAGAAAATTTCCTAGTACGTGGGCAAGTCCCCCTGCCCTGGGGCTGCTGATACCTGTAAAAAAATGGCCGGCCCGACATGCGCATTGTGCAGTGCGCCGCCACCACATAGGAAAGCCCGCACACGTTCGGCTATTCCTGGACAGACGGCGCATGCAGGTGACGTGTTGGCGCTGGGCATCTCCTGCACCATGCGCACAGCCCCTGCATCTCCTGCACCATGCGCACAGCCCCTGCATCTCCTGCACCATGCGCGCAGCCCTGCATCTCCTGCACCATGCGCGCAGCCCTGCATCTCCTGCACCATGCCCGCAGCCCTGCATCTCCTGTACCATGCCCACAGCCCTGCATCCCCTGCACCATGTCCACAGCCCCTGCACCATGCCCGCAGCCCCTGCATCTCCTGCACCATGCCCTCAGCCACTGCATCTCCTGCACCATGCCCGCAGCCCCTGCATCTCCTGCACCATGCCCGCAGCCCCTGCATCGCCATCATCTGCATCAGTGTGTATCTGCCTGCCCGTACGAGGTAGGAGCAGACAGATACACTGACAAGTCTCCAGGAGTCCTGCATGGCACCCGCTATCTGCTGATCATGGGTGCAATGTTTTACAGGCTCCAAATAAAAAAAATAATAAATGCACATTTTTTTTACCTTCAAAAATATGTACATTTATTATTATTATTATTATTTTTTTTTTTTTTTAAAAAGGTGAACTTATCCTTTAATGTGTGTATATTTTGGCAAATAAAAATTCCCACTGATAATGAATGCATGGATCCTAAAATGTTAGAAGTGATTACTCACCAATTTGTTTGATATAATCTCAGCACAACTAGTTATGAAGGGGTTTATTATCTATCACCTGCTGTTTAATAAGCTTCATGAGCTCTGTAAAGACTTTTTGACTAATATCGATTTTCTGTATGTCTGTAGAAAAGATGGTGTTCCTATAGGATACAAAGGAAGCACTTTCCACAGGTTGGTACCGATGATTTTATATAATAATCTTTTTTTTCTTTTGGATTGAGCTTTTGAGGGCCGGTTCACACTAGTACAATGCCAGACATTTCATGTGATTTGCACCGCATTGCTCTGCAGATCACATGCCATGTATGTGTGATGCTATTTGTATGGCTGAAATTGCATCACAATTGCACCAAAATGGTGCAGGATCATTTTTTTGGTCTGCACTGGAATCGGATCGCATGGGTGTTCACACCTATGCGCCCGGATTCCTGCTCCATTTCACAGTTCGCACTGCGACCTGCGAACCGATCAGGGGGTGTTTTTTTACTTTACATCGACACCCCCAGCAGTTCGCAGATCCCAGTGTGAACCACTGTGCGATTCAGGCGCGATGTGGGAACCGCCACCAAATCACTGGGTTTCCCTGCATCGCATCAGTGTGAACCAGGACTAAATGGTAAATACCTCGGTCAGGGGTTTACTGTCTTCCTGCGGAGAGATTTTCCCTCACTTCCTGTCTTGTTGGCATCAGCTTTCCTTCTTTTTATTATTGTTTAACAATGAAGACAATTATCATCTGACCTGTGATGTCATAGTATGACCTATTAAAGCCGATCTTCAAGTTCTGCTCTTGAATTTCCATGTTTCCTGTACATTTTGCAATAACAGCAGTTTGATTCAAGGTAATGAGTAAAATTTAAAGTGCAATTCCAGCCGACACATAACTAATCCTAAAAATGTGGTGTGAGAGGGAAAGGAGGGGGAGTGCTAGAGCAAAAAATTCTTGGCACTATCCCCAGTATACATATAATGAACCCGATATTGGTGAGATTCGAAAGATAGCATATATATGCCTATATAGGGTGAAACGCGTCGATCCTTAGGCATATATATGCTATCTTTCGGATCTCACCAATATTGGGTTCATTATATGTATACTGGATTACCCGGAAACCGCAGGCAATGCGGCCCACTGCCCCCCTGGGACAATTTTATTTATTTTTTTGCTGGGTAGGAAGGAAGTCGAGTCGGGGGCACGGCCACAGAGGCAGCCCCGGAGGGGGTCATCCACTAGTTGTGTAATATTAGTGCTGGGGGGGGGATGCGGCAGCACGGGAAGGGCGCAGTGGCGTTTTATTACTTATATACTTTAACCACTTAAGCCCCGGAAGATTTTACCCCCTTCCTGACCAGGGGGTATTTTGTGATTCGGCACTGCGTGACTTTAACGGACAATTGCGCGGTCGTGCGACGCTGTACCTAAACGAATTTGACGTCCTTTTTTTCCCACAAACAGAGCTTTGTTTTGGTGGTATTTGATCACCTGTGCGATTTTTTGATCACGCGCTATAAACAAAAAAAGAGCGTCAATTTTGCAAAAATAACAATATTTTTCACATTTTTTTATATGAAATTCCCCCAAAAAAAAAGTAAAAATCAAAATTTTTTTAAAATTTTCGGCCAATTTGTTTTATGCTACATATGTTTGGTAAAAAAAATCGCAAAAAGCGTATTTTAATTGGTTTGCGCAAAAGTTATCGCGTTTACTAACAAAGGGAAAGATTTTTGTCATTTTTGTTGTTTTTTTTTTAACGCGTAATGGCGGCGATCTGCGATTTTTTTTTTTTGCGGTACTGCGACATTGGGGCGGACAGATCGGACCCTTGACTGACATTTGTGACACTTTTGGGGTTACCAGTGACATTTCTACAGTAATCAGTGCTATACATATGCACTGTTACTGTAAAAATACACTGGTTGTGAAGGGGTTAACTTTATTTGGAAGGGAGGGGCTGTGTGTATCCCTAGGGGTGTGCTTTCTACTGTGATTGGCTGTGGCTTGAGCTGTAAGGACACTGATCAACGGATCTACATACTAGATCCGTTTTATCAGTGTCTTTACAGCGAGGAGAATGACAGGCAGCTTGTTTACACAAGCTGCCTGACATTCTCCCTCTCCCCCGCCGATCGCCGAGTGACCGGCGGACATCGGGTCCGCTGGTCACACGCACGGGGGGGTCCGTGACCACGCGGGAGCGCGCCTCCGGGGGCGCGCGCTCGCTCCCTAGACCCTCACAAGCTAGTGACGTAGCCCTACGTCACTTTGCCTGTGAGGGGCTGACTGCCGACGTAGATCGGCGTTAGGCAGTCGGCAAGTGGTTAACTAATAGTATATATTTTATATGCGGCCTGAGAACATTTCTCTACACTCAATGTGGCCCAGAGAAGCCAAAAGGTTGGACACCCATGGCCTAGGGCATGAGATGGTGCCTCAACGGAGGCCAATAGTATATGCATCACAAGATACACATGAATAGTTTACATATAGAGGCTCCCTGCTATGGCTGTAGAGCAATTGGAGCATCATAGTGCAAGGTATCACTAATAAGAAAAAGAAAAGATAATACAAAGTAAGTGCCCAAATTGAGCTAAAAAAAGGGGAAAGTTTCATGGATTTCTATCCTACATTCCTTACCCTTAAAGTGATTGTAAAGGTTTTGTTTTTTTTTTCTTTATAAATAACAACCTTTTATACTTACCTGCTCTGTGTAAGGGTTTTGTACTGAGCAGCCCCAATCCTCCTTTTCTGGGGTCCTCTGGCGTCGCTTCTGGCTCCTCCTCTTCATTGGGTGCCCCCACAGAGAGCCGCTTTCCATGGGAGCACCCATTCAGGCGCGCTTATGAGTCCCGCTGCTGTGTCCATTGACATAGTGGAACTCGGCCCGGCCCTCCACTTTTGTGTCACTGGATGTGATTGACAGCAGCGGGAGCAAATGGCTCCTGCTGCTATCAATCTATCCAATGAGGACCCGAGACAGCGGCTGGAGCCTGTTGGGCTTGTGAACGTTCCAGCGGCGAGCGGGTTCAGGTAAGAATAACTGGGGAATAAAAAGCCTTCAGTGTGCAGCAGCCCCCCTATTACTTACCGGAGTTCCATCTCTGCCCAGCGATGTCCACGAGTCCCTTGGCCTTCTGGGACTCTCCCTCCTGATTGGCTGAGACACAGCCGCAACATCATTGGCTCCTGTGGCTGTCAATCAACGTCAGTTAGCCAATCAGGATATAGAGGGGGCTGGGCCGAAAGGCAGCTTCGTGTCTGAATGGATACAGGGAGCTGCAGCTAAGCTCGGGTGCCCCCATAGCAAGCTGCTTGCTGTGGGGGCACTCAACAGGAGGGAGGGGCCAGGAGCACCGAAGAGGGGACAGAGAAGAGAAGGATCTGGGCCACTCTGTGCAAAACCAACTGCACAGAAGAGGTAAGTATAACATGTTTGTTATTTAAAAAAAATAAAAAGACTTTACAATCACTTTTGAACTGTTCACACCCCTCCTAAGTGCCGGTTCACATTGGTGCGATGCGGGAACCCTGCGAATCCACTGCGGCTTCCCGCATCGCACCCGACTCGCAGGCAGTTTACACTGTCATATGCAAACTGCTGGCAGTGTCATTACAAAGTTAATGACACCCCCAGATTAGTTCGCATATCGCAGTGCAAACTGTCAATTCGGACAGGAATAGGATTGCATAGGTGTGAACACCCATGCGATCCGATTCTGGTGTGGACCAAAAAAAGGGTCCTGCACCACTTTGGTCCGAATGTGATGCAAATTCAGCCAAACAATCTGTATAGCTGAATTCGCATTGCGCAGACATCGCATGTGATTTGCATAGCAGTGCGGTGCGACTCACATGCAATGTCTGACTTCGCTATAGTGTGAACCGGCTCTAACTCCTATTCTAGCTACCTAGAAGGAAAATGCATATATTTACCTATTCTCAGGGTGGTCCGGTCACATGATTAGCTCCCAGTGGCGGCTTCAAGGGAAAGTGCGAACAACGGTTGCCCCATAGTAAGGCTATGGGTGACATCTCTGCCCAGGCATTCCATCGGTTGTCAGTGATCTCTCCTCTTCCCTGAAGCCGGGGCTAGGGAGTTCATGTCACCGGACTAGAGCACCCTGAGAATAGGTAAGCATAAGGCATCTTCCTTCTACACGGCAGTCAGTATGGGAGTTAGGTGAGTGGTGGGAGCTGGTTTAGGCCTAGTTATATCTAGACCGAAATTCCACTTTAAAATGGTTTTAACCCCCTACATATACCAAGTAAAGAGACTGGCCTCATGTGATGCACAGAGATTAAAGAAATCCTCCTACACAAGTTGTACCTTTTTATCTTCAGTCTTCTCTTCTCTACAGCCATTCAAAGTGCAGAATTTATAAAGCTTATCTGAGCTGTCAGGAAAAAAAAAAGGGGGGGGAGCTGAAATTACACACTGCAGAGCTCAGTGTGTAAAATTCTCTAAAAACAGCCTATGCTTTTTGGACGTCAGTCCTTAGCCATGACTGAGGACTAACAACCAAAATGTGTATGCTGTTTTTATATCATTGCACATGTCTTTTCAATAAAGGAATATCATTTTTTGGATGTCATCCTGAGTGCCGACCATCTCTTTCCTTACTCAGGAGAGCTCTGATAGCTGTTTGGAGGAAAGGGGGACATACTCCCTTCACACAAGAACAGAACTGAGGCTGTCAATCACAGGCTATGTGCTGGAGCTTACTCCCATTACCTTTTTTTCTCCTGGTCTCAGGAAAACCTGCCAAAGTGTTTCATGCAGACAGCAGAGGAAGGAAATGCCACTTAGTGCTCCTAATTGAGACACACTATAGTACACACTATAGAAGGATTTGCTTAACCACTTAAGCCCCGGAAGATTTTACCCCCTTCCTGACCAGGGGGTTTTTTGCGATTTTTTTTTACTGCGTGACTTTAACGGACAATTGCGCGGTCGTGCGACGCTGTACCTAAACAAATTTGACGTCCTTTTTTTTCCCACAAACAGAGCTTTCTTTTGGTGGTATTTGATCACCTGTGCGATTTTTTGATCATGCGCTATAAACAAAAAAAGAGCGTCAATTTTGCAAAAATAACAATATTTTTCCCATTTTTTTATATGAAATTCCCCCCAAAAAAATTTAAAAATCAAAATTTTTTAACATTTTCAGCCAATTTGTTTTATGCTACATATGTTTGGTAAAAAAAATCGCAAAAAGTGTATTTTGATTGGTTTGCGCAAAAGTTATCGCGTTTACTAACAAAGGGAAAGATTTTGTCAGATCGGATACTTGACTGACATTTTTGACACTTTTGGGAGTACCAGTGACATTACTGCAGTAATCAGTGCTATACATATGCACTGTTACTGTAAAAATGACACTGGCAGGGAAGGGGTTAACTGTATTGGAGAGGGAGGGGTTAAGTGTGTCCTAGGCGCGTGATTCTAACTGTGATGGGACATGGCTACTAGTGTAAAAACAGAGATCAACGGTCCTACATAGTAGAACCGTCTGATCTCCATTTTTACACAGGGGAGAATGACAGGCGGCTTGTTTACATTAGCCGCCTGCCTTTCTCCCTTCACGGCGAACGATCGCAAGTGACCGGCGGACATCGGGTCCGCAGGTCACACGACTTGTTAGGGAACGAGCCGGGGCGGGTGCGCACCTCAGCGGGCGTGCGCTCGCCCGCTATTGGCTCACAAGCCAGTGACCGGCTAGTGACGTACCGGTACGTCACTTTGCCTGGCCGGGACTGACCGCCGCAGTATATGTACTTGCGGCGGTCGGCAAGTGGTTAAGGTAAACCTCAGACATGAAATATGAACAGTCAGAAAGTTTTTTTTATATTAATGCATTCTATGCATTAAGATAAGCCTTCTGTGTGTAGCAGCCCCCCCCCCCCCCCCCCAAGTACCCCTAATACTTATCTGTGCACCCTCTCTGTCCAGCGATGTCCACAAGTCCCTCGGCAGTCCTGGTACTCTCCCTCCTGATTAGCTGAGATACAGCTGTGGCGCCATTTGTTCCCGTGGCTGTCAATCAAAGTCAGTGAGCCAATCAAGAGAGAGATGGGGTGGGCCGTACGGCAGCTCCGTGTCTGAATGGACAAAGGGAGCTGCAACTCGGCTGCGCTGCCCCCCATAGCAGCTGCTTGCTGTTGGGGCACTCGATAGGAGGGAGGGGCCAGGATCAGGAACGAGGGACCCGAGAAGAGGAGGATCTGGGCCGCTCTATGCAAAACCAACTACACAGAGGAGATAAGTAGAACATGTTTGTTATTTAAAAAAAAAAAAAAAGATTTTACAATTACTTTAAATTAGATCCATGTCAGCGTATGATTCATAGGAAAACGTCCCCAAACAGCTGTCCGATTAACAACAATTATAAGCACATTTTGTTTTGTTATTTTATAATGTGTTATGGCGTGTTTTGACAACCATTGTAGGGAATGGGGGGAACCTTTTTCAAAACATATACATTTTTAATGTATATTTTAAATTGCAGAAGCAAGCCTGGGCATTAAATAGGTCACATGCATTGTAGAGAACGTGCAAAGATCTCACGTGTGGAGCGGCAGAGCGGGATCCCTTTGTACGGCTTCTGCTGGGTTGTGATGGCATTGATTTCTGACCTACAATGTAGTCAGCATTTATGGACAATTGTGCCAGCTGATACTTTTACGACATCCTCTATTTATTGTTCCCCGCAGGGTAATAAAAGACTTCATGATACAAGGAGGAGACTTTGTCAATGTGAGTTTCCATGACAACTCGGCATCATTGAAATTGTTTAGAATGTGGTAGTTTAACAAGGAGTGTCTGGGGGAGATGAGAGTGTTGTGGATCCGATTAGTCCTGCGGATGGATAAGTATACAAAGATAAATATGAAATGTATTCTTTTAGCTAGTTTATATTTTTTGTTTATTTCAATATTTCTGGGCAGTTAGCATTTTAACTCCTTAACCACTTGCTGTTCGGGCCAATTATGACATTTCTCACATACAGTACAGGTTAAAATCAGCATTGTATTGCTAGAAAATTACTTAGAAACCCCAAACATTATATATATATATATATATATATATATATATATATATATATATATATATATATATATATATATATATATATATATTTCCTGAAAGCAGAGGCCCTGGAGAATAAAATGGTGGTTGTTGCAATTTTTTCATTAAACAGTACTGTATAAATAAAGTTGACCCTTGCACAGCCACACAAAAAAATAGATAAAAATAATAATAAATATCACCCAGTGTCACTTTTGTGCAAAGCAGGGGATCCTATATATCTCCCAATTGCTGGCATTATGATATTTTCATGTTCCACACACTGGGGGACATTTACTAAAGCTGTAATTTTATATGTTTTAGCGTGGATATCCTATATGATTTTTGACATATAAAAACAGTACTGCTCCATCAAAGCCCTTCTGTAAGGTGCAGTCCTAGCTTAGGGTCCATGGTTACCAAACATGGACTGTCCTTGGACCTGATGCCAGTGTTGGGCAATCAGACATCTCACAGCAGTTCGAACATCTAAATCCAGTCTTTTAGCATACTTGGGTGTATTGGGTGGTAGAAGACCAAGCAAAAACATGGCCAGATCGAGGACCAGGGGTATTTACAAGAGAGTGTGTAAAAAGGCTTTGACTTCTAACTATAATGAACTTACTTTTGGGCAAGTCCAATATATATATATATATATACATATACATATACATATACATATATATATATATATATATATATATATATATATATATATATATATATTATGGAACAAGGTTCCCGAGTGTTGCGTCACCTAAGAACAACCCAGAATAAAATCCCCTTCTACCTTGTATGCATTATTTATTGGTACCCATAGTAGGGACCAGAAACAATAGTGCAGATTTTGCCTTCCGGCTGACAATCCTAACCTATACTGATTGGCTGTCGGTGATCACATGAGCAGGAGCCCGTCTACCAACTCCTGATTGTCACTCTGTGACTGGGAGTTGTTGGTGATGGCGTGTGTAACGGAACCGTGACCCACACTGTGTTTGTGGGCTTCTGTCAAAATACTGCTTCCTCCACTCTGAACATAGACACCAGATATTCCAGCCGCCCCCATACAAAACTAGCTGGAGCTTGTTTAGATCTGGAACATTTATTGAACAGACTTGCACACAATATATACCACACACAGGTCAGGTTCCTGATTACATTATAGTATGCAGATGAAATTGTGTACAGAAATATAATTAACCTGAGCTATGTATCTAGCTATCTAGACAGAAACAAAAGGTGAGTTAATTAACAATGGGACAGACATGCTTAACAGAATACACATCACACCTTAATACACAGACAATAGCAGGAGGCCACCAGTAACAAGACTGTCCGTCATTTACATTGAAGGACATGGAACAGAGGCCAATGTGACCGACTCTTACAATGAACATGTTTAGAATCAAACAGGCCAGGAATAGTCCCCATATATTTCTTAAGATATATGGTTGATGAATATTACTGTCCCATTTGAAGTAATCTGAACCATATTCTCAGTGTCCATTAAGTAGCTGTCCATCATTTCCTTGGTCACCCTATGCCCCTAATAGACACAGGGTGAATTACACATAAGAGGGGCTTAGGGAGCTGAGAGGGGGATTTCTCAACCTCTCTAAGGTAAGCTGGGTTCCACGGGCCCCCCCAACCATAGTGACTCCCATCACAGCGTGGTCACAGTGTTCATTTATATTTTGTCTGCTAGAGAAAAAATGTTGAGATATAAGCAGTTTTGTTTGTTGGAAGAGGCTTTTGGGTATTCTATGGGCAGTTGTAAAGCTTTTGAAAGATTGACTGTAAACTGCCTCCTGTTCATTTAGTCTTGTACTGAACTTCCCACAGGGTGATGGCACTGGAGTGGCTAGTATATACAGAGGACCATTTGCAGATGAGAACTTTAAACTAAAACATTCGGCTCCTGGCCTGCTGTCCATGGTATGTATGCGAGTAGCCTCTCTTTGTATCCTGAATTAGCTAGCAGACTTTATACTATACTACAGAGCCAAGACTGCTAATGTGTACTGAAATTTTTGTGAGTAACTGCCTTTCTGCAATCAGCTTTATCTCAAATATCTTCTCATCTTAGAGCTACAACAGTCATATAAACTATATTGTCAAAAGTATTGTGACGCCTGCCTTTACACGCACATGAACTTTAGTGGCATCCCAGTCTTAGTCCGTAGGGTTCAATATTGACCACTCTTTGCAGCTATAACAGCTTTAACTCTTCTGGGAAGGCTGTCCACAAGGTTTAGGAGTGTGTCTATAGACCAAGAATTGGCTATATGCTTATGTGGCTTGAGCCACCCGGTGCTGCTTGCAGGCAGCCCCAGATGCGAGAGAAAATATCTCCAAATTGAGGGGGAAGTCCTCCATTTGACCATTGTCAGCAAGTAGATCTTTTGGGGAAATTTCCCTCTGTTTGGGTTGTTTACAGCAGAATTGTTTCTTCCACCTCCCTGTGGGTGAGTTGGACAACATTGTACAGCTTGAGGCGGTCATGAGAATCACTCACCCATAGAAATGAATAGGACATGCAGCACACATGCTCAGTAAGAAGAGGAACCAATCTGGACATTTTCGATAAAAAGGCAATACAGCATCGGGTAGGGCTGTACAGCAAAGATTGCTGAAACAAAAGGAGGGTAAGTATTTGTCCAGGAGGGCTGCACTAAGGAGGATGGGGGAATTATTATTGAAGCTGTTATAGCTGCAAAGGGAGGGCCAACTCCATACTGAACCTTACAGACTAAGACTGGGATGCCATTAAAGTTTATGTGCGTGTAAAGGCAGGCGTCCCAATACTTTTGACAATATAGTGTATATAGAGAGCCAGATTTAGGCCACTTTCACAGAGCTGAGGCCCCTAGACCATGAATTGGCCGTATGCTTATGTGGCTTGAGCCACCCGGTGCTGCTTGCAGGCGGCCCAAAATGTGAGAGAAAATATCACCAAATTAAGGGGGAAGTCCTCCATTTAACCATTGTCAGCATGTGGCTCTTTTGGGAAAATTTCCCTCTGTTTGGGTTGATTAGAGCAGTAAAATGTAGGATTCCCCTTCCCTTTTTGACTACATTCTCACTGCGACTGAAAGTAAAGGGAGGTCTTCCCAACAGAGCACCTGAGAGCAGCAAAAACTTAAGAGGCTTTTACTACTTCTTCTCTGTCTAGAACTAAAAAAAAATGAAGATATGCTTAAAGGTGTTGTTTAGTTTTATTTATTTTTTTGTTTAATACATAATCGTTTTTTTATATTTATATGACATATACTGGCAATTCTCAGTCTGCATAATATAAGTTGGTACTCCCGCGCTATCAATTTAAAGATGGTCTAATGGCTGACTGCCGCAGGCACCGATCAGCTAATCCGTGGCTGAAAATAATCGAATGCATACAATGTTGGTGCTGCGCTGTCAGATACCAACTAATAATTAATAGGTGAAAGAAAAAAGGGGATGTATATCCTATGATAGCTATTCATACAACAAAATAAGTGGTGAATCCACTGTGCAAACCAAATGTGAATGAAGAAATTACTTTAACAAATTCAAATGTAAATATCAATAACTTGAAGCGACATAAATGTCAAACCATCATTAGGCTAATTGGTCAGAACATTTTTTAGAGTGACTGTTTGCACTTAATTAATAAACCTGATGGGAAAAGTCAAACATAAATGGTGACTGATAAGTGAAGAAAATAACAGAAAACATGTAATCAATATAAGTCCATAAATAACATTCAGTGCACAGATATATGAATCGGTGTAAGGTCCCTTCATCATGCGGAATTAAGGGTAAGTGACTGGTGTCTTTTCAGTCCAGTGCAGTGACACCTAATGCCTCGTACACACGCATCGATTATTGGCCGGGAATTTTCGGCCAACGTCCGATCGGCCGATTTTCGGCTTGTTAGTATGATGCTTTCGACAACCGACTCCGACTTTTCGGCCAAATAAAATCTGGTGTGCAGGCTATAAAATTTTTGCTGGCCGTCAACACAACGGCCGATTTTCCGTCAGTCAGTACAGATTTTGGCAGACAAAAATCTGATGAGCAAGACTGAGCATGCTCAGAGAAGAAAGAACACACGGAAAGTAAACCAGCACATGACATCACTTCTGAAGTAGATTTTTGTTGGCCGAGAAAATTCGTGTGCAGTCTAGGCACATTCCAACCAACAAAATACAACTCTGGACAAAAGTCGGACGATCGGTCGGCCGATAATCGTTGCGTGTGTACGAGGCATTAGTGTGCGCTAGCCTCTCACCTTACAGCTGTAAGGTAACAGCATAAGTGGATATCTTTCCCTGAGTGGTCCTATACTTTCAGCTGCCTCTAGGCATCCTCCTAAGGCTGGCTCGGCTGATGGCTCTCTATGGTGGGTCACATCTCTTCAATGGTGATCGGGTGGTCTCTCCAGATATGTCCTCCGAATTACTAAAATGTGTGGGGGAAAAAAAAGTTCCAAATAGTGTGGTATTGTTTCCCAAACTTTATTATATAAAAAAGTTTGATTAACTCAATCAAAGCAAACCTATAATCCACGAGCATTGAGCTCTTCCTCCCATGTTACTTCCGGTCTGCCTGTTGCTCAATCCCGACAGGTAACGTCACACCCACGTGACTTCATCAGGGGATCCAAATGCGTCGGGACTGAGCGATAGGCAGACCGGAAGTGATGTGGGAGGAAGAGCTCGATGCTCGTGGATTATAGGTTTGCTTTGATTATACAGCAAGTGAGTTAATCAGCTGGTTTTTTATAATAAAGTTTGGAGGACTCTTCTTCAGAGGTGTCTGAGGATAGCAAATTTTACTAACAATCAAACAAGTGGACAGAAATAAATAGGGAAGGGAAAGTCTCCTATAGTCGGTAATCTGTGACGCTTAGTGCAGGTGGATCCTGACATTCATGGCGTCTTAAGAGCACCATTATATGTATAATTCTATACATATAAAATTTGCCATCCTCCGACACCTCTGAAGAAGAGTCCTCGAAACACGTTAGGTGTCATGTATTATTTGTTATGTATTTTCTCACAATTTCACTGTTATGCCTTTAGTTAAAAAAAAAAAAACACTGCGATATTTGCCGCTAAATTTGTATAAATATAATTTTTAATTTTTTTGCATTAGCAAATGACCTAATTTCGAACTGATATCTATTATTCTTGATTAGTGCCGACATAGTCCCAACTCTAGAGGGTTATCTCTATATAGTCTGTTTTGTTATAACTGCATGCTTGGTAAAATTATATCACTCACCTTTGCAGTTGTGGATTGACTGGTCACAAGATTATAATGTATTTCTATTTATAGGTGTTTAAACCATTTATTTAGCTTTTTTCTAGGATTATTATTATTATTATTCAGGATTTCTATAGCGCCAGCAGTTTACGCAGCGCTTTACAATGTTAGAGGGAGACAATACAGTTACAATAAAATACAAGAGGATTAAGAGGGCCCTGCTCAGAAGAGCTTACAATCTAATGGGATGCCAATGCAAACTGAAGGTGACAGTGTTTATGGGTTTCATATTGTAATAATCAAATACAATTACAGTTTTAATAATAATTTAAATAAAAATTGGAAAAAATATTTCAAAACATTTTTTTCCTGTTAGAGCAAATTAGACCATGCTTTATAAGGGCTTTTTTTTTCCCCCTTTCTTTTGATCATATGCATGGATAACCTCAATGGACATGTCGTTTTCTTTTTTTTTTTCTCAACCTGAGTAGCTGTGCTCTTTATATCTGTTTTGCCTTTCAGGGCACGTACAAATTCATAGTGATGAAAATTTCTAGCATGAATTGGAGGCATTGGAGCGTAAAATTGTTTGCTAAGCTTGCAACTGACTGAATCACTGAAAGGACCCTGCATGTGTAAACATTAAGAAAGCCAAAGCTCGGAAATTGGGCATTGCAAGGGAAAGACAAAACATAATATGAGCTTTAAAGCTAGACACCAGAACTCTTAAAACCATTGTTTAAATACATACAGGTGCATCTCAAAAAATTAGAATATCATGAAAAAGTAATTTATTTCAGTAATTCAATTCAAAAAGTGAAATCCATATATTTTATTTAGATGTATTACACACAGAGTGATATATTACAAGCATTTGTAATTTTGATGATTATGGCTTACAGATAGAGAAACCCAAAATTCCCAAATCTCGGAAAATTAAAATATTACATAAGACCAATAAAAAAAAAATGGATTTTTAATACATAAATATTGGCTTCCTGAAAAGTATGTCCATGTACAGTATAGTATTCACTCAGTACTTGGTCGGGGCTCCTTTTGCATGAATTACTGCATCAATGCGCCGTGGCATGGAGGTGATCAGCCTGTGGCACTGCTGAGGTGTTATGGAAGCCCAGTTTGCTTTGATAGCGGCTTTCAGCTCATATGCATTGTTGGGTCTGGTGTCTCTTCTCTTCCTCTTGACAATACCCCACAGATTCTCTATGGGGTTTAGGTCAGGTGAGTTTGCTGGCCAATCAAGCACTGTGATACCATGATCATTAAACCAGGTATTGGTACTTTTGGCAGTGTGTGCAGGTGTCAAGTCCTGCTGGAAAATGAAATCAGCATCTCCATAAAGCTGGTCAGCAGAGGAAAGCATGAAGTGCTCTAGAATTTCCTGGTAGAGGGCTGCACTGACTTTAGACTTGGTACTGAATTTTGGGTTTTCACTAGCTGTAAGCCATAATCCTCAAAATGAAAAGACAGAAATGCATAAAATATATCACTCTGTGTATAACGCATCTATATAAAATATGAGTTTCACATTTTGAATTGAATTACTGAAGTAAATGTACTTTTTGATGATATTCTTATTTTATGAGATGCATATGTATATTGAAGCTGTTCCAGGGTATCTTCATCTCCATTACGATAGGGTTATGCTGCCACCTTCAGGTGATTGGACACTGGCAGAAAAAGACAGGAACCCCCCCCCACCCCTAAGTATAACCCCCTTCCCGTTAGCCAGGATTTCAGTTTTTCTTCTAGTATCTTAGGTGATATTCATATCAGTCTCTGCAGAATAGCGTAGCGAGCTTCTCAACTGTTGCACCTGGGATTTGTCTCCATTGGAGAATTTTTTCCACCACCTCCCTGTGGGTGAGTTGGACAACATTGTACAGCTTGAGGCTGTCATAAGAATCACTCACCCATAGAAATGAATAGGACATGCAGCACACATGCTCAGTAAGAAGAGGAACCAATCTGGACGTTTTCGCTGCAAAGGCTATGCAGCATCGGGCAGGGCTGTACAGCAAAGATTGCTGAAACAAAAGGAGGGTAAGTATTTGTCCAGGAGGGCTTCACTAAGGAGGATGGGGAATTATTATATATGATTTACATACGTGCCAACAGTTTGCACAGCACTTTACAAAATGGAGGTCGACGGTACAGTTACAATATAATTCAATACAAGAAGGATCAGAGGGCCATGCTCGTTAGAGCATACAATCTAAAAGATCATTAGATCTTAGAGAATTATTTACAGTATATGAAAGCCCCAACAATGATCTTCTGTTGTTTGCTCCCTTTTGGTCTGTTTAATATGCATGTATTTATATATTGTAACTGCACTCAACAAAAACTCATGGTAAAATATATCTTAATTTGCAACCAGGGTAAAAATCCATGAGTGTAGCACCGCTAACATGTTTCAGCCTAAAGCAGCCTCAGGCCCCCTTCACAGACAGATCGATCGGGTCCGCCTGTCAGTTTTTCAGGCGGACCTGATCAGACCATCCATTGCTCTTTACGGAGCGGCGGATGTCGAATCCGCTAAAAACAGATTCATGGTGTCTGGTGGATCAGATGACAGTTGGATGGAAACAGACAGGTGGTCTGTTTCCATCCAACAGCCCATAGAGGACAGCGGACTGTGTCCGCTCTTCATCAGTGGAGCAGACACAGACCTGTCATCGGCCTGCTTGGCGGAGAGATCCCGTGCTGAGCAGGCAGACTCCGCCAGTGTGAAAGGGGCCTTAGGCTATTACTAAAGCTGCTTTAGGCTTAAATGCATTAGCGGCGGTATACCTATGGATTCTTACCCTGGTTGCAAATAAAGATACATGTTTACCACCAGTATTTGGTCGAGTGCTGACTTTTTGGGCATACAGGAGCCACAACCGCAGCACCAATCTCTCTTATAGTCTGAATGGGATGTCTTGGGTTGAGCGCAGTAAGTCAGTCCGATTATCGCTGATAAATATGCAGTTGAGCGCATTCTGTTATATCTGTTCAATAAACTAGTTGATCTTGTCGAAAAATCCTCTTTACACTTCTGTGTTATTTCTGAGAATCTGTTTACCTCTCCTAGTTGCAATCCTTAATTACAGAATCATTGTAAATGATTATTTTACATTGAACAGATCTGAGAGGGGGAGAGGTTAAGTAGTTTAGTTAAAGTGACATTAAAGGCAATTTTTTTTATAATAACAAAAATGTCATACTTTCCTACTATATGCAGCGGTTTTGCACAAAGCAACCCTGATCCTCCCCTTCTTCGTTCCTCCACCGGCTCTTCTGGCCCCTCCTTCCTGCCCCAAAGCAAGCAGCTTGCAATAGGGGCACTCAAGCAGGCTTGTTTCTGAGCCTCGGCTCTGCGTGTCCATTCACACACAGAGCCGCAGCTCGACCCCCGCTCCCCTCTCTTCTCATTGGCTTACTAGCTGTTATTGACAGCAAAAGCCAAAGGCTCCTGCTGCTGTCCCAGCCAATGAGGAGGGAGAGTCCCCGAAGAGCTGAAGCTATTATGCAGGTCGCTGGATCACAAGGAGGCTCAGGTAAGTATTATGGGGGCTGCTGCACAGAGAAGGTTTTTTAGAATGCATGAAGGTAAAAATACTGGAGCTTTCACAACCACTTTAAAAACATTGGATAGGGCTTGATACCACATAGTCCACAAATATGATGTGTGTTGTCAGGTCACAACAGGGCTGAGGAGCTGAGTTCATCTCTCACTGATCAACAGGTTTCTTCAGTACTTACAGGGTAATTAAAGTGGTAAGAAACCCAAAAGAATGCAGCTTACCAATTCTTAGATGTGACTGCATTCGTTTCCTTTTGTAGGCTTTCTTTCTTCTATTTTCATCTGGTGATCCAGCAAGCAAGTCTGTTTTTCTAAAGCCCAAGTTCTCCAGCAGAACGTATCCGTTCTACCATTTACCACTGACATTGGTGATAAAAATTATCAGCTTTTATTTATTCACGCAAAACCTTTATCCCAAATGGGGGAAAAAACTGTTTTCTGTAACTGATTATAAAGTGTGATCTGGAGATTGTCTTTAATAGCTGCCATAACCCCGGTATTTTCTTACAGGGCCGACGGTCCTCTTTCACATAAAAGTGGTCCCCGCAGTTTGCCGCGGGATCACTTTTATGGATGGCAGGAGAGGTGCCCCCCCGCCGCTTCCCGGTCGTTTTCTCCGCTCACCAGAGCCGTCGGTAGCAGGGAAAATGATCTGATCCATCCATGTCCCAGGCAAGAAGTTGATTGAGGGCAAGATGGCCCCCACTCGACTCTATGGCCTTGGAGGACCAGAGCGAAGTAGCTTCCTCCCAATGACCTTAAAAGGCCCATTTTTTTTTTCCATGCTTAAAAAAAATTACTTTTTTTTTTTTTTTGCTTTTAAGGGTAGATGTGAGATCTGAGATTTTTTGACTCCAGATCTCACATTAAAGAGGTTGTAAACCTCAGAATTTTTTTTTAACCACTTTACCACCGGAGGATTTTGCTGTCTTACGTCTGGGCCACTTTTTGCGATTCGGCACTGTGCGACTTTAACTGACAATTGCTCGGTCATGCAACGCCGTACCCAAACGAAATTTACGTCCTTTTTTTCCCACAAACAGAGCTTTCTTTTGGTGGTATTTGATCACCTCTGCGCTTTTTTACTTTTTGCGCTATAAACAAAAAAATAGCGACAATTCTGAAAAATTTTGAAAAATAATAATTTTTCAAATTTTTTTATATGAAATCCCCCCCCCCCCCCAAAAAAAATGTAAAAATCAAAATTTTTTATCATTTTAGGCCAATTTGTTTTCTGCTACATATTTTTGGTAAAAAAAATCGCGATAAGCGTATTTTGATTGGTTTGCACAAAAGTTATTGCGTTTTACTAAGGGAAAGATTTCTGTCGTTTTTGGTGTTTTTTTTTTTTTAACGAGTAATGGCGGCGATCTGCGATTATTTTTGCGGGACTGCGACATTGCGGCGGACAGATCGGACCCTTGACTGACATTTTTGACACTTTTGGGGGTACCAGTGACATTACTACGGTAATCAGTGCTATATATATGCACTGTTACTGTAAAAATGACACTGGCAGGGAAGGGGAAATTTTATTGGAGAGGGAGGGGTTAATGTATGCCTGATGCTTACTGACATGTGTGGGGGGAGGGGACTGTGTGACACAGGGACAGATCGCAGGTTCAGCTATGCTGAACCCTGCAATCTGTCCCTGCCTGTCACTTAGGAGATCCGCCCGCTTTGTTTACACAAGCGGGCGGATCTCCAGACTCGATTCCCCGACAATCTGGGAAGAGCAGCGGCGATCACTGCCTCTTTTCCCCTGGCCCGACTCCCGCTGTGACTGAAGAAGAAGGGGGAGTGTCTGCGACGTAGGTCTACATCGACGATAATGAACCACTTTGCCGCAGTAGAGCTCTAGTGAGCAGCGGCAAAGTGGTTAAAAAAGTACACCTGAAAGACAAACACATAATGAGCTAGTATGCATTGCATACTAACTCATTATGATACACTTGCCTTAGAACGAAGCCCCGAAGCGCTGACTGCTCACCTCTCCCATGGGTGACATGTTCTGTCACCCTTCTTCCGGGTTCGCGGCATCCGGCCATCTGATTTGCTTGGACCCGCGATTACGTCACTCCCGCTCATGCGTGCAGGAGCCAATGGTCACGGCACGGGGCTCTGAAGGAACGGCACCAGCGGCCGTTCCTTCAGAGCGCATGCTCCAGTGATGTCACTGGCTGCATGTAAGGTAAATATCTCCTAAACGGTACATGTTTAGGAGATATTTACAGTACCTATAGGTGAGCTTTATCATAGGCTTACCTATAGGTACAACTTGCAGAGGAGGGTTTACTTCCTCTTTAAAGAGGACCTGTCATGCTAATTTCTTTTACAAGGGATGTTTCCATTCCTTGTAATAGGAATAAAAGCGATCAAAAAATGTTTTTTTTTAAAGGGGCAGTGTAAAAGTAAAAGGTAAAATAAATACGAAAATTTTTTTTAAAACGCCCTGTCCCTCCAAACCCGCGCACAGAAGCGCCCACATATGTAAATGGTGTTTAAACCACACATGTGAGGTATCGCCGCGATCATTAGAGCGAGAGCAATAATTCTAGCACTAGACCTCCTCTGTAACTCTAAATTGGTAACCTGTACACATGGAGAGTTTTAAGTACCAAAGTTTGTCGCCATTCCACGAGCGTGTGCAATTTTGAAGCCTGACATGTTAGGTATCAGTTTACTTGGCATAACATTATCTTTCACATTATTAAAAAAAAAAAAAAAAAAAAAAAGAAAGACAAATTGGGCTAACTTTACTGTTTTCTTATTTTTTAATTTAAAAAAGTGTATTTTTTACAAAGAAATTGCGTTTGTAAGACCGGTGCCCAAATACTGTGTGACATAAAGTATTGCAACGATCTCCATTTTATTCTCTAGGGTCTCCGCTGAAAAAATAAATTTATAAAGTTTGGGGGTTCGAAGTAATTTTCCAGCAAAAACCTGTAACTGAACTTGGACTTCTTTATAACCATCCAAACTTCAGCTGCAGTTCTGTTTATAATGTGTCTGCTCTGACTGTATATGAAATCATGTCCTCTATTCTCCTCTGCAGGCCAACAGCGGCCCTGGAACAAACGGCTGCCAATTTTTTATCACTTGCTCAAAGTGTGATTGGCTGGATGGAAAACATGTGGTTTTTGGTGAGTGTTGGGTTACACAATAGCTCAGGCCACACAAACACATTACGTTCTCCAGAGACTTGGAACAAAGCATCTTCTTGTAGTGCACATACTACAAAACAACTGTTGTAGTCACAGCGATTGGCTGAGTGGAGAAAGCAATATTCGGGCTCTATAGGACCAGTGAGTGTTATTGCTGCACTGGCTATTAGGAGTGCTTGTGTTGAATTATAAAGGCCTATTAAACCCAAAAAACAAGGATGTATTCTATTACAGGTAACCAATCCTCAAAGTGTTACTAAACCCGCAACCGTAAAATCTGGGTGTATGTGCAGTAAAGCATGCTTGTTATACTTACTGTGGAACCTAAGGGGTTAATCCTCTGCATTGTGTAAAAAGGCTGTTTGATCCTATCTTGTCTGATCCTCCCCTTCTTACACAGTCCCCAAACCATCGCCTGATAGTACAGAGCCTTGGGGTCAACTGCACATGCTCAGTTTGCTGTGTATTGCTAGAGAGTTTTCTCTTTGTTTTTTGGGAGGGTGCATGTGAACAGCACAGGGCCAATCAGCACTGTCCAGGACGTGTGTCAGGGGTCATGCCGGGGTCATGTGACAGTCGGGAGAATGAAAACTCCTCTTACAAGCTTTAACCAGTGCTCAGCCAGGCACTGATAAAAGTCACAGGACTGCTATATACTGCTGATGGGAAAAGGTATTTAGCAGTTTATATTTACTAAAATAATTGCATTTCCATGTTCTGTATATTGTGGGAGACCAGATATAGTGAATTCAGAGTCCTGGGTTTAGTAACACTTTAAATGTATTGGCTGCATTAGTTTAATCTTTTAAGCTTCCTTTCTTTTATGTTCAACTGGTGATCCTGCCAGTAACACACTTCCTGTCTTAAGCTTAGTTCATACTGGCATTAACCGCTTGCTGACTGCTCACAGTATATTTACTGCGGCAGTCAGCCCCTCACAGGCAGAGCGACGTAGGTCTACGTCGCTAGCCTGTGAGGCTCTGGGGAGTGAGCGCGTGTGACCGGCGGACCCGATGTCCGCCGGTAACTCGGCGATCGTCGGTGGAGAGGGAGAAAGGCAGGCGGATAATGTAAACAAGCCGCCTGTCATTCTCCCTGGTGTAAAAATAGTGATTATACGGTTCTACTATGCAGAACCGTTGATCACTGTTCCTATACCAGTAACCACAGCCAATCACAGTTAGAATCACGCCCCTAGGGACACACACAACCCCTCCCTCTCAAAAAAAGTTAACCCCTTCACTGCCAGTGTAATTTTACAGTAACAGTGCATATGTATAGCACTGATTACTGTAGAAATGTCACTGGTAACCCCAAAAGTATCAAAAATGTCAGTCAAGTGTCCGATCTGTCCGCCGCAATGTCGCAGTACCGCAAAAAAAATCGCAGATCGCCGCCATTACGCTTAAAAAAAAAAAACAACAAAAATGACAAAAATCTTTCCCTTTGTTAGTAAACACGATAACTTTTGTGCAAACCAATCAAAATACGCTTTATTGCGATTTTTTTTACCAAACATATGTAGCATAAAACAAATTGGCCAATAATGTTAAAAAAATTGGATTTTTACATTTTTTTTGGGGGGGAATTTCATATAAAAAAAGTGAAAAATATTGTTATTTTTGCAAAATGTACGCTCTTTTTTTGTTTATAGCGCATGATCAATAAATCGCACAGGTGATCAAATACCACCAAAAGAAAGCTCTGTTTGTGGGAAAAAAAGGATGTCAAATTAGTTTAGGTAGAGCGTCGCACGACCGTGCAATTGTCCGTTAAAGTCACGAAGTGCCGAATCGCAAAATAGGCCCTGGTCAAGAAGGGGGTAAAATCTTCCGGGGCTCAAGTGGTTAAAAGCATGCGTTTGGGGGGGGGGGGCATAACACCCCTCAAATGCCTATGCAAATGATACAATGAACACACAGTGCTGTTCACATTATCAAAACATGAAGCGTTAGCGTCGCTTAGCTTCAAGATTGAAGCCTCATGACAAGTCCATGGTAATGCTTTGCGGCGCGTTAAAATTAGCTTATTTCCTGTAATGTCACTTTCCATTGTGGAGCAGTTTTAATTCGTCTTAACGCTCATCAAGCGCTTTAAAACTGCATATAGGGTGTTTGGGGAGTGCGTTTAACTCATCATTATACCCCTGTAAAACGCCAATCTAACTCCCAGATTAAAGCTTTTTAACGCGAGTCTCCAACTCCATGCTAACGTTTCAGGAGTATTTGGTAAAAAGGTTGTAAACCACTCTTATAACTTGTACCTATAGGTAAGTCTTTAATAAGGCTTACCTATAGGTACTGTAAATATCTCCTAAACTTGCACCGTTTAGGAGATATTTACTTTTAATGCAGCCGGATGATGTAATCGGTGCATGCGCTCTGAAGGAACGGCCACCCGTGCCGTTCCTTCTGAGCCCTGTGCTGTGAATGGCGGCTCCCGCGCGCATGCCCAGGAGTGATGTCATTGCGCCTCCGGCAAATCAGATGGCCGGAGGAACATGTCGGCCGTCCTGTCACTGAGCGGGCAGCACTGCGGGGCTTCATTCTAAGGTAAGTATTTCATAATAAGCTAATATGCGATTCATACTTGCTCATTATGCCTTTGTCATACAGGGTTTTTTTTTTTCATTTTTTTTTTTTTGGGTGGGTTTACTTCCTCTTTAAGCCTTAGAAATGTAGTCAAGTGTGAACAAGCCCTTAGGGTGGGTGCCTCCACTTTGGAAGGAGAAGCGGCAAAGACACCATTGGACAGCATCAATGTCAATCTGGGGGAAGGGTAATGGATGCACTAGCAGATTTAGGTAGACTTGACTGACAAATTAAAGCTGAACTCCAACTAATATACTTTTAGGCTACGTTTCCACTATTGCGCCTACAAAGTCGTGCGATTTCAAGCGCGACTTTGTAGTGTGACTTGTTTGCGGCTTCTTCTGGGGACTTCAGTGCGACTACCTTCTATGAGGGACAAGTCGCACTGAAGTCATCCAAAAGTAGTGCAAAAACCTTTTATCAAGTCGCTGCGTCTTGAGTGGCAGCAGTTAGAACGGGCCTAATTGAAAATACTGTAATAGGTTTTGACTTGTCTTGCGACTTGACATGTGTCAAGACGCACAACAAGTCGCACTAGTGGAAACGGGGCCTTAAACCATTACAGCAACATTTTAGCAGTTACAGCAATCTTTTTCCTTTTACCTTCAATTTTAAGCAGTTACAGCAATCTTTAGGCCTCATGCACACTGGACTTTATAAAAATGGTACTAGCATTAGCTCTAGAAAGCTGTTGCTGTAGACTGAGTTTTCAGTGTTTTTTGCAGTGGAGTTTTTCAGGCTTTTTTAGCTGTAGCATTTTTTAGCTTTTTTTTTTTTTTTTTGCAATGCTATACTCCCATAAAAGCTTATGGCTCAAAAAAGCTGATAAGCGCTGAATAGCTGCGTTTTTTACCGTTTTTCAGCTTTTATCAGTTCTAGCTGAAAAACTCCTCTCTGCACTAGTTCTGGGGTGTTTTTTCCAGCCAGAAAACGCACCTTCCAAAAACTGCTGATAACAGCCTGTGTGTGCATGGACACATCGAATAACATGCTGGGGAGTTTACTGGCTGGAAAAAAACATCTGAAGCCAAAAACAGCCGCTGTAAAATTGCCCTGTGTCCATGAGGCCTTATTCTTTTTCGGATAAAGGTTTTAAATAGATGAATCAAAGCTGATCATTATAAGCACCCCTGTCAGTAGGAAATGGTTTGTCTCAATCCTCTTAGGCTGGGTTCAAGTGAACTGGATGCAGGTTTCCCTGCATCTGATTAGCATGACAGCAGAGTGTGACCGGCTCTAAATGCGGTCCGCATTTACAGTAAAAAGGGTCTTTGGTTCCGATTTACGGCTCTTTCACACGGGCGGTCCGATCAGATCCGCCTGTCAGTTTTTTAGGCGGATCTGATCGGATGCCCATTCAGCCCTATGGAGCAGCGGATGTCAGCGGTGACATGTCCGCTGACACCTGCTGCCATCCACATCCGATCCTGTCCGTGAAATCCGGACGGATGGAAACCCTATTTTCCATCCGTCCTGGGGATCGGATCGGATGGGATCGGATGAGAGTGGACAGGCGGTCCGCTCTCATTCGATTCCCCATAGAGAGCAGCGGGGGCTGTGACACCTCCCTCTCCGCACTGCAAGCGGAGACGGAGCTGTCATCCGCCGGCTCAGCGGGGATCGCGGATCGATCCCCGCTGAGCAGCACGGATCCGCCTACGGAGGCGGACCGTGTGAAAGAGCCCTTAGGCAAAAATTCAGACCTGATTTGAACCTGAATTGGGAACAAGGACACACCAGACCCCCTCCTGTGACCCACGGCTGCAGCATATGTTAACAGAGCCTAACTGCCACGTTTACTTCTTGGCTTGGTCTGTTGAAAACTAACAGACTTAAAGCTGTAGTAAACCCAAAAGCAAACATTTATTGTATTGCAGCTTACCAATTCTTAGATGTGATGGCTGCATTAGTTTTCTTTTTTAGGTTTTCTTTCTTCTATTTTTATCTGCTGATCCAACCAGCAAGTCTGTTGTTTTTAAAAAGCACAAACTCTCTAGCAGAATGTGTCAGTTTATATGGATGAGACAAACCAACTAAAGTAGAACTATGGCCAAAACCTTTTTTATTTTTTCTATTTTGGATAGAGCAAAGGAGGATTATAACCCCTGTCAAGTTTTTTTTTTTTTTTTTTACCATCTGTGTCCCATTGCAGGGATTCCCCTTCACTTCCTGTCCCATAGCCAAAAAGGAAGTGAGAGGAAATCCCTGCAAATTAAGGGAATTCCTTGAGGACACCCCAGGTCACCAGAACTAGTGTCCACGATACCCCAGGTCACCAGAACTAGTGTCCACGATACCCCAGGTCACCAGAACTAGTGTCCACGATACCCCAGGTCACCAGAACTAGTGTCCACGATACCCCAGGTCACCAGAACTAGTGTCCACGATACCCCAGGTCACCAGAACTAGTGTCCACGATACCCCAGGTCACCAGAACTAGTGTCCACGATACCCCAGGTCACCAGAACTAGTGTCCACGATACCCCAGGTCACCAGAACTAGTGTCCACGATACCCCAGGTCACCAGAACTAGTGTCCACGATACCCCAGGTCACCAGAACTAGTGTCCACGATACCCCAGGTTACCAGAACTAGTGTCCACGATACCCCAGGTCACCAGAACTAGTGTCCACGATACCCCAGGTCACCAGAACTAGTGTCCACATTGGAAGATTTACCCTCTATTACTTTTCTGGGGGCAACCCAAAATTTGGGATTTTCTTTTACTTTCACTTTCGATGATAATGGTAAACAGGACAAATAGAGAGATAGAGAATCTGCTTAATAGGAGCACAGACAGCAATAAAAACTGACGGGTTCTAATCCTTCTTCTAATCCTTCTCCACTCCAACAAAAGCCAAAAAAAAAAAAAAAAATAAGTTTTGCCTTTAGTTATACTTTACCATTGACAGAGGTGTCTAAAATTACCAGCTTTTACTTTTCTTATATTCATGCAAAAGGTAAAAAAAAGTTTGCTGTAACTGATTATAAAATGTTAGCTGGAGTTTGGCTTCAATTTGTTATTGTCTCAATCTGGTAATACATCTAACACCCCCCCCCCCCCCCAGATTGACAATGTTACTGTCTGCTGTCCCCCCCATGTGCCCCTGCATCCAGAGTGGAGGCTTTCTAATACAGGAGGCGTGTGATTGGCCAGATCACCAGGTAAAAACAGAGGGGAAAAAGCCAAAGAAAAGAAAACTAATGCAGCCACCACATCTAATGATCCGTAAGCTGCAATACAATACATTTTTGGTTTTGGGTTTCATACCACTTTAAGCCTTGTTTACACGTGCTTTGCTGTTTGAAGCGCAATCCGTGTTCTAGACGCTCTTCAGAGAGCAATAGACAGGCGGTGAGGAGGCATTGTATTCTCTTACCTCCTGTTTTAACCCCCTAAATACCAGGCAACCATGCGTTGTTCTCAGCTGCAGGGCAGTTGATTGGGTGGTGTTAGGTGGTGCTGCCCATCAAGTGCTATAGCGGTTGCAGCATGTGTACAGCCACTGCCTCAGCAGCAAAAGGTGAAGTTGAGGAGTAGTAAAACCCCTCCTTGACCACTGGGTTTTACCACTCCCCATTTGCAAGTGTAAATGAACCCTTACTAGCCAGATCATCAGATGAAAAATGGGGGGGAAAAAAGCCTAAAAAAGGAAACTAATGTTATTACATCGAAGAATTGATGTTTGCAATAATAACATTTTTGGGTTTAAAACTGCTTTAAGGGGCATTTGCTACGTTAGCCAGCTTGTGCTTAGGTTGGCCATAGATGGACAGATGTCCCCTTGAAAATAGCAGGTTGGAAAGTCTACTTTTGACTGTGCCGGTCTTCATTTATTTTGCGATTTTCCTGACAAAATTGGTGCCCAGGAAGTCCCATTGCAATATGTGCATTAATACATTTTTACAGCATTGGATGCGTTCATTATCTCCCCTAGGGAAGGATGCACAGCTCTAACCTTACCCAAGTGTCATGTTGGGCCATCAATCAGGGACATTGCTGTTTGTGAAAACAAAACATGCCTACAGTTACCTTGATCAGTTTCCAGTGATACGATAGTGCTTTGTGTCACTATGTGCAAATGTTGTACCCTGTATAAGATAATGTACTTTTTAAGAATATATCTTTTTTTTCTGTTTCCAGGTAAAGTTATTGACGGACTTCTTGTAATGAGGAAAATTGAGGTAAAACATTGCACTGGTCTTTCTACTGCAACCTAAAAAAAGATCTGCAGCCTCTTTTTACATGACTCTATGCTGTAAAATCTCTCTTTGTCTCACATTGGGTTCAGAGAAGAGGTGTTGGCCGGAGCAGTAAAATATTTGCACATCTGACTTTTTAAAAGCACACCTGTCACCTTAAAGCGGAGTTCCGGCCTCGGACATGATTTTTTAACCACTTGCCGACCGCCGCACGACTATCTACGTCGGCGGTCAGCCCCTCACAGGCAAAGTGACGTAGGGCTACGTCACTAGCTTGTGAGGGTCTAGGGAGCGAGCGTGCGCCGCCGGAGGAGAGGGAGAAAGTCAGGCAGCTTGTGTAAACAAGCTGCCTGTCATTCTCCCCTGTGTATGAAGGATGATCATACGGTTCTACTATGTAGAACCGTTGATCACTCTTCATACATCTGAAGCCACAGCCAATCACAGTAGAAAGCACGCCCCTAGGGACACACATAGCCCCTCCCTTTCAAATAAAGTTAACCCCTTCACTGCCAGTGTATTTTTACAGTAACAGTGCATATATATAGCACTGATTACTGTAGAAATGTCACTGGTAACCCCAAAAGTGTCAAAAATGTCAGTCAAGGGTCCGATCTGTCTGCCGCAATGTCGCAGTACCGCAAAAAAAATCGCAGATCGCCGCCATTAAGTGTTAAAAAAAAACAACAAAAATGACAAAAATCTTTCCCTTTGTTAGTAAACGCAATAACTTTTGCGCAAACCAATCAAAATACGCTTTTTGCGATTTTTTTTTTTTACCAAACATAGGTCGCATAAAACAAATTGGCCGAAAATGTTAAAAAATTTAGATTTTTACATTATTTGGGGGGGGGGGGGGGTTTCATAAAAAAAAATGTGAAAAATATTGCTATTTTTGCAAAATTTACGCTATTTTTTTGTTTATAGCGCGTGATCAAAAAATCGCACAGGTGATTGAATACCACCAAAAGAAATCTCTGTCTGTGGGAAAAAAAGGACGCCAAATTCGTTTAGGTACAGCGTCGCACGACCGCGCAATTGTCTGTTAAAGTCACGCAGTGCCGAATCGCAAAATACCCCCTGGTCAGGAAGGGGGTAAAATCTTCCGGGGCTTAAGTGGTTAATAAAAATACCCCCGGGACAGTCAGGGCTAGTACATTCCACAATGGATAGCCTCTGAACTGTCCCAAGTCTCACTTACCTTTTAGAAGAAATACTTACCTTGAAAATTTATTCTCCATCGCTGCCATCTCAGGTGTGGGCAGCTGAAGACAGCGCGTCCTCTTCCGTGTCCTCTTCTGTCCCACAATGCACTGCACCGGCCCTGCCGTCACTTCCGGGGCAGGCGCGTCATTCCTGCACAGCTTCTGGGCATGCCCAGAAGCTGTTTAGCAGGGAATGACGCGCCTTCACCGGAAGTGACGAGCGGGGCCGGTGCAGGCGCATTAATTCCTGGGAGCGATGACGTTCAGCTCCCAGGAATCAATGCAAAAAGGAAGTGACGGTGCGGGCCGCGGCCGCAGAGGGGCGAAGTGGAAGAAAGGTGAGTATATTTTCTTCAACATCAAGGTAAGTAAACAAAAAAAAAAATTGTGATTATCCATTTCATTTTCAGGTGGCACTCACCAAGCGGATGGCCCAAAGTCAATTTTGAGGCCGGAACTCCGCTTTAAATTGTTTTCTAAGTGACCTCGCCTTGAGCCTGCGTTGAACTAGCAGCTTAACAGTCATGGTTTGAATGAGCCCTTACTAGGACACATGGCTGCTAAAAAAAAAATACTACACATTTGTAAAGCTTAGCTATTTATTTTGTTTAGATGTGCTTAGTACTCCACTGGCTTCAGGACTGCAAATGTAATGTCCACTCTGCTTTATAATTTCCCCCTTTTTAATTTTACTACTGTGCTGTGAGTAGGTATACTTGGATCTGCTATTCGCACAGCTGAATAACTCATTGATCTGCTTTTTGCACAGCTGAATAACTCATTGGACGGATACCTTTCCCAGTTCATATGTCTGTAATATGAAGTTTCAGTATACAATGTATTCACAGCATCATAAATCACCCTTAATTAAAGTGATTGTAAACCCATGTATATATTTTTTAAAACAAGAAACATGTTATACTTACCTGCTTTGTACAATGGTTTTGCACTGAGCAGCCTTGATCCTCCTCCTCTGGGGTCCCCCACTGGCACGCCGGGCTCCTCCCACCCTGCTGAGTGCCCACCATTGCAAGCCACTTGCTATGGGGGCACTCTTTCCGGCTTGCTCCCAAGCCGCCCTCTGTGTGTCTTTTAGCACACACAGCATGGCTTGTCTCCCAAACCCCCCTGCTCCTATTGACTTTACAGAAAAAGTCCCTGCTCTACTCTTCGTGAGTGAAGAGCTGTCAGTGACCACACAGCTGGTTCACCAGTCCAGGGATTTTAAAATCTGCGCTCCTCTTCCTTCTTTCTGCAGCGTGTCCAGGGCGGATCACAGCTATTCTGATTGGGCATCACCAGCACAGAGAGTCTCTTTGATCTGTCCTGAAAGTGCTGCAGAAAGGAGGCGGAGAAAAGCGTGGATTTTAAATCTCCAGACAGGTGCACCGACTGAATGGGCACTTGACTGCCCATCATCCACGGGGGTAAGTACAGCAGGGACCCAGGAGGTAGGCAGAGTACATGGTGGTTACCTTAATATTGGTGGGCTAACCCTTTAGGCCTCTTGAACACTGCAGCTTGAAAATGCTCAGTACAACTTTTTTTTTTTTTACTGAGCTAAAATACAGCCCATTAATTGTAATGTGCCTATCTACACAAGTGCGTAAACAAGCGCTGTCCAATCTTCTGTAATAAAAAAAAATATATAGAAAAATCAGCTTTTTTGGTCTGTAATTTATGCCTTGTGCGCGCAAATTCATGCAAATGTGCGCAAATGCCCCTTTAAATATTGTGCAGAACAAGAACGTGAGATTACATTTTGCACATGTGCGCACAAAATTCCGCAAACGCATATATGTGAAAATACATACAAAAATAAAAAGTCTGAAAAAGTAGATGCTCAAACACGAGTATCATGAGCAATAGGCCTAAATGTTTGTTTGATTTTATGCAAGTAATGAACACAAAATGTTACAAACTTGCAAACAAAACAAAAAAATTTACCAAAATCAATAGTTTCCCTTTAAATAATACCCTTAATAAACTCATGAAATGATCACCTTGTTCATAAAAGAAAATTGTTTACGACTTATGATAATAAAGTTATTATTAGTTATCACATTCCAAGCCCTTTCTGCTGATCTTTAGCAGTTTCACTTGCTGGGCAGAGTAAATGTGTAATGACTGTCATAAATATACGAGGCAACATAAAGTGATCTCTCTGGAGTATTTCCGGCTGGGCTGATACGTGTACAGAAGGAGGGAATTTGTTTATTTTACTTAAAAAGCAAATTTAAATTTTGTTTGATTTGAATATGTGCCATTTTTACTCTGAACAGTTTTACATAAACTGACATCCCAGTCAAATGTCAGCATTTTTCATTAAACCTAACCAGCCCACTGCCAAAGTGATCTCATTTCCATTATGGCATTCATATTGTGCAGCTGGCTTTACCTAAATCCCTATAGTTAAGCCTTTCTCAACCTTTTTACCCCCGAGGAACCCTTGAAATAATTTTTAGGTTCTTAGTGAACCCCTGCTAAAAAATCAATTTGCCTACAGCTCATGGTACTTTAGCATCAAAGAAGGTTTTAAATATCAGAAAATGTAATGTGGCATAGTTCGTTTCCATGCTAACTAGTGATCGACCGATATCCGTTTTTTAATTTTGGTCATCGGATATCGGTATCGGCCGATATCTGCCGATATTTTCGGACATGTAAAAAAAATAGTTTTTTTTAATTTTCTTTTTTTTTTTAAAAGGTACTTCTTGTGGAGGGATCTGGGGGTCTAAAATACCCCAAACCCCTCCTCGGCACCGAAAAGCATTCAAAATGCCAAGTTTGGCTGTTTTGAATGCTGTCAGTTTATTTAATTTGGCGCCGAGTACCCAGAAGTGATGTCATGACATCACTTCTAGGTTTTTTACATGGAGACCCGGGTCTTCTCTTCGGTGGCGGAGGTGGAGGTAGGATGCCCGGGTCTCCCAGTGGGACGGGAGGCCCGGGCGAGCCGCATCGGTTGTCATTACAAATCAGCCGACCGTCGGCTATGGACACCCGTACCGAGGTGATGCCTCTAGCTGCATGCATCACCCCAGGATATGCACTTTCCCTAAATATCGTCAATATCGTTATCCTTCAGGGGCCGATTCCGATATATATCTGGGAAAGTGCATGTCGGCCCCTGATATATCGGCGTTGCCGATAATCGGTCGATCCCTAATGCTAACATTAATGGTTGGTTTAGTAGTGGAAATGACCCCCTTGCATTGGTGATCAGTTATGGTTGGAGATCAATCCACCATTGATGAAAGGCCCCCCACCCCCAGCAACCTCAGAAGAGGGACCCTAGGGTTCCATGGAACCCTGGTTGAGAAACACTGCTATAGTTGCTGGTATCCTTGACTTTGGAAAAGCCTAAGTCTGGGCTTATAGTTACATAGTTAGTCAGGTTGAAAAAGACATAAGTCCACCAATAAAAAACAAAAAACAGTAAAGAAAACCCAACCATACAATCCCATATACACAATCCTATACCCGCAGTTGATCCAGAGGAAGGCAAAAAAAACCCCAGCAAAGCATGATCCAGTTTGCTACAGCAGGGGAAAAAAAATCCTTCCTGATCCCCAGAGAGGCAATCGGATATTCCCTGGATCAACTTTACCTATAAATATTAGTACCCATTTATATTATGTACATCTAGGAAAGAAAGGTAAGAGGGGATGACACCGCTCAGGCCAGTCAAAGTCCACAATTCAAAAGTAGGTGCTGAACCTCGGCTCGCCACCGGGAGAAACGTATAAGAAGAAATTGGTCGCACACCACCACGGGATCCAATGAAGAAAATGTCTTTGTTCACTTGAATGGTACAAGGTACAGCAGGGTAGGAAAGTAGATGCGTTTCACACGAATGCTACGTGCTTGTTCTTGTACTAGTAGTGAACAAGCACGTAGCATTAGTGTGAAACGCATCTACTGTCCTACCCTGCTGTACCTTGTACCATTCAAGTGAATAAAGAAATTTTCTTCATTGGATCCCGTGGTGGTGTGCGACCAATTTCTTCTTATACACCCAGGAAAGAATCCAGGCCTTTTTTAAAGCAATCTAGTGAGCTAGCCAGAACCACCTCTGGGGGGACTCTATTCCACATTTTCACAGCTCTTACGGTGAAGAAACCTTTCCGTATTTGGAGACTAAATCTGTTTTCCTCTAGAAGTAAAGAGTGCCCCCTTGTCCTCTGTGTTGACCTTAAAGTGAATAACTCCGCACCAAGTTCACTATATGGACCCTTATGTATTTATACATGTTTATACATGTTAATCATATTCCCCCTCAATCTCATTTTCTCAAGAGAGAATAAATTCAGTTATTCAGCATGAGAAAATGATGGCCTCACTGGTTCATGGACTATGTTCGGCTCACTGGAACATACTAAGGCTGTACTGCACAGACATGTAACAAGAGGCTGCTGTCCCTCCTAGCAGACCATTTCTGCAGGGGGTTATGTAAACCTCAGGTTAGAAGTACACAGAATGGACTTTTTTTGTTTTAGCTCTGGATGTTATGTAGATCTGATACTATATTTAGAAATATATACACTCACTTGTGACAGATAAAAAGTGTATAAATTGCATTGTTCTGTCAGTTTGAACTAGGAAAGTGTATCCATTCTTTGAACAAGTATTGTCATGTTTATGCAAATAGAGTGCAGTAGACAGCAGAATGTCAGCTGAACTCTTTTGAAGCCCAAATGGGGCTCTCTCTCAAAGCATTTATTCTATATATATATTTTTTTTTAATACTTCTTTTTTTTCCAGATGTTTTTAAACCAGTCACTTGACGCCTAGGGCAAAATCTGGTGCAGCTCGCTTCTAGGTTTTAGCCCTCGTTCACATCAGCGCGATTTGACAGGCAATTTGACAAGTCAAATCGTATCTCAAATCAGAGCCTATTGCTGGTAATAGGAGCGTCCCAATGGGTGCGACTTTGCAGCGTTGCACTAATTTCCAGAAGTCGTTTCTGCACTACTTTTGGTGACTTTGGGGGCGATTTCAATAGACATCTGTGTATGAATCCACACAAATGTCTTTTAGGACGCCCCTGAAATTGGACTGAAATGCGGCTTTGAAATGATGCTAGTTCAGATGAACTTGCGGGATTTCAAAGCCGTGCTTATTGTCAAAGCTTAATTTAACAAGCTGAAGTTTGAGGCTGATTGGCTACCATGCAGAGCTGCACCAGATTCTAAGTGCTCCAGTTTTAGTAAATCTCCCCCATAGGGTTATCATTGCCTCTTCTGTGGCTCTGGGCAATGCTTAAATCATAACTGTATCTGAACATCACAAACTGGAAAACTATATTTTTTGTTAAAAATTTTTTTTAAAAGAAACAAAAGGTACAAAGGTACAAGTAAGAGTGCAAGAGGTACATTTGTATAGTGAGTATAATGTAACAAAAGCTAAAGCATGGAAAAGACCATGCCGGGTCAAAAGAGGGTACATGGCAAACATCAAGGGTAGGATAATCCTCCATAATGCTACACAAAGATAGGCTGAAATTCTAGGTGTAAACAACATATTAACAGTCAGGGAAAAAATGACAGGGGAGGGAGGGGGGGGGGGGGTGATAGGGAGGAGAGCATTTCCACAGAGCTCCGAACCATGCCCCAGTAATTAACAGAGACTACTGTTTGGCACCCCAATGAGGGACAATACCAACGAGCACAAGAGTACTGGGAAACTGTAGGTCGGGAAGGGCAGTGGGATATACTAAGGGGAATGCCTAGCTAGGAGCTTAAGCCAGGGTAGGGAGGCTTCAGGGGTAGAATAGGACGGATAGAGACTAGAAAGCAGTGGGGAAGACGAGGGACAAACTTGTAGAAAGGTGCAAGAGAAGGGGAGGGGGAGATGCTGGGGAGGGGTAAGGGGAAGGTGAAAAACAATATTTTCTCTTAAGTCCTCCGACAGTCGCCGCCACCTCTAAGTCATCACTGTTGGGTATTGACTTCCGCTCCGTAGGAGTAGCTAGGCATATAGACTTAGTCAAAAGACAAAAGGCATTAGCATATACACACCCATGGGGGCTGTCCCATCTGGTCAATACCCCCCTGCATGACCACTCCCAACTCAGTTTTAATCTGCCTAGCGTCAGGAGTGGCAGGCTTCCCTGTGCTGGGGCACTGTCTCAACCTTTCTTATCTTTTATTTGATTTTCTTTTAAAACTGTCAGTTTTTTCTGATTTTACTACCTGTTTATTTTGTCAGCTTTTAGTGTTAGTCGTTTCTTCGGATGAAGACGGATCATGCGGTGCTGGGATTCGGACTGATCGCCCTGGTTCTCCAGGGCAGAAGGGTCAGATGGACCCCCAGCCCGCCATCGAGCGTTCAGCTATGGTTCACCCTGGCATTATGAACGACCCATCCCTACTCGCTGCAGGGATGCAGCCGTGAGGTGGCTATCTCACAGGACACATCTGCGATGCTGCAGTGTCATGTCCCTGGCTCTCGGCACTCCCTGTCAGATGAGGACAGCGGTTTTCCGTGTATAGAGGCACCCCACGCCATCTGGTACAGGTAAGTACTTCTGTGTGGGGCCTCTGTCTGGGGTGGCAGTCTGTGTTGCTGTGTGTCCCCCATGTCTGTGCCTGTGTGACTCCCTGATGCGGCCCCTGCGGGGATCGCTTGTGCAGTTTCTGTCTGTGTGGGGGTCCCCTTCCCTGTGTCACTTCGGTGCATTGTTGGGGGTGCAGAAGTTGTGTGGCCATCGCTGCGGAGGGCACTCGCGCGGTCCGCCACCTTTGATGTGGGCAGGCATGGTAAGCTTCTCTGTGGGCGATACTGCATGCTGTTTTTGGCGCCATCCGCCGCCATTTTTGTGGGTGTAGAACGATCGGTCCGACTGCATGTTCGGCGGCCATTTTTGTGAAGCCTCCAATGCAATCCTATGGGGCAGCCATTTTCCCTGAGTCTGAAAGTCCTTAAGTTCAGCCTACTTCAGCAGCACTTCCTTTCCATATGCAGCAGGACTTCGGTAGCAACACTCTGCAGGCTCTGCAGGTTATCACTCTCCATATTCCTCTGTATTATCGCTTCTGGCTCAGTTTTCTCTTCTCCTTTTGGGGGTCTTTGTCACTGTAGCGGTGGGCTGTGCATTCCGCAGCGATCTTAAAGGGGCAGTACACATTTTATTGCACTGTTTTTTCTGGGAACTTTGAGCAATGGATTCTCAGGATAGCAAATTCCCCCCAGCTCTGGTGGGGGCTCCCAGTTCTCATGTGGCCCCGCTGAGACCCGATTTGGCCGCTGTAGTGGCGACTTTGGTGTCTAATATGGAAATGCTGATGGCTGAACGTGCTGCAAAAAAGAGGGCTAGATTATCTATCTCTTCTGATTCAGATGGTGATATGGCTGCTGCTGCAAGCATGCCCTTTTCAGGGTCCCGCTCATCCTTGGACCCCCCGGGGTCTGAGGGGGAGGCTGAGGTGGGGGGGGGGTTGATACCTCCTCCCCGGGGTCACCTGAAGAACGGGCGACCATGGATGAGCTAATTGTTTCTGTTAAGGAAACTTTACATTTAGAGGATGAGCCCAGTCCTCCGGGCGTTGTGTCCTCATTTGGGACGCACAGGACCCGCAAGTCAGCGCAGGTTTTTCCCTGTCCCACTGAGTTTCATTACACGGTTAATGAAATGTGGCGCACGTTAAAACGTCCATTCCTGGTACCTAGTCGGTTCAAATTGCTTTATCCTTTTGCACCGGCTACGGAATCACGATTGTGTGTGCCTCCACAGGTGGATCACACTGTGGCCGTGTTGAACAAGGCTACCTTGGTTCCTTCCGAGGATACTCCGGTGTTCCGGGACCCCATGGACCGGCGGTTGGAGTCTCTAGCCCGCCATTCCTATACGGTGGCGGGTTCGTTGCTCAAGCCCGTTTTCGTGTCCGTTTTGGTGGCTCAGGCGGTGGCTGATTGGACTAAGATGCTTAGGAGCAATCTCGTGTCTGATGGTGTTCCGCCTGCCCGGCTGGAAATGGTGGATCAGATCCACCAAGGAGTCATGTATTTGTGTGATGCGGCCTTAAATGATGCCCCTTTGGTGGCCCGCCTCTCTAGTGTCGCGGTGCTTAACCGGCGACTGATATGGCTGAAGAGCTGGTCGGCCGACCAGTCCTCACGGAAAACTGTTGCTGATTTTCCCTATGCTGGCTCTCGCCTTTTTGGCGAGGCGTTGGATACCCTGGTGAAAGGCGTCACGGGGGGCAAGAGCACTATGCTGCCCCAGAACCCAAAGATCAAGTCCTTTCGGGGCAAGCGGGGTTCGGCGTCTCGATCCGGTCAGGGGTCCTTTCGTGCCTTTAGGAACCAATCCAAGGACAAGCCCTTAAAGGCCCAGGGCAACCAGAAGAAGCCCTGGGCGGGTAAGCAGAAGTCCGGCAATGCCGGCTCGGCGGGTCAGTCCTCCTCTGCCTGAAGGGGCGCCCTCACCCATTTCAGGGGTGGGGGGACGTTTGCACGGTTTCCTCCAACCTTGGCTGCTCCGGATATCGGACAGGTGGGTTCAGGAAATCATTTTATCGGAGTACAAGATCGAATTCCTTTCCAGGCCGGCGGACAGATTTTTTCCCTCAAATCTTCACTTGTCCCCAGGGCGTCTGCAGGACCTGCACCAAGCGGTGCAGGACCTTCTGTCTCAGGGGGTGATTGTCCAGGTGCCTCATCGGGACCAGTTTCAGGGGTTTTATTTAAATCTGTTCACGGTGCCCAGAAAGGAGGGCAAAGTGCGTCCTATTCTGGATCTGAAATCGCTGAACCGCTTCGTGCGTGTTCGGAAGTTCCGTATGGAGTCTCTCCGTTCGGTGGTGGCCTCCCTGAGTCCAGAGAATTCCTGGCCTCGATAGATCTGAAGGATGCGTATCTACACATCCCCATTTTCAAAGGTCATCAGCGGTACCTTCGGTTTGCTATCGCAGAGGACCACTACCAGTTTGTGGCGTTACCTTTCAGTCTCGCTTCGGCACCCGGGGTTTTTACCATAGTGCTGGCGCCGGTTCTGGGCCTACTGAGGGCACAGGGCATTGCGGTCTTGGGCCATCTGGACGATCTCCTTCTGAGGGCACGTGCCAGCCAGGACCTAGTGCGCGATCTGTCCACCACGGTACAGACGCTTCAGGAGTTCGGATAGACCATCAACGTTCAAAATACAGCGTTGTCTCCATCGGTTCGTCTTCCCTATCTGGGAATGATTCTGGACTATACTCAGGCAAAGGTGTTCTTGCCGGAGGACAAGCTCCGGACCTTGCAGGACGAGATCATGTCCCTCAGGGACAACCCGTCCTTGTCACTCAGAACCTGTATGAGGTCTCTGGGGTTGATGGTGTCAGCCTTCGAGGCGATCCCCTTTGCTCAGTTTCACACGCGGGCTCTCCAGACGGAGATCCTGGCCAGGTGGGACAGACTGCCTCAGTCCCTGGATCTGAGTGTCTCCTTGAGTCGTCAGACCAGATTGGCTCTTCTGTGGTGGCTCCAGTCCCCGTCGGTGGCGGCCCGGGAGGTGACCGACATTCTATCGTGGGCCGAGACTCATGTCCCGGCGATCTCAGCAGTTCACATTCCGGGTGTGGAGAATTGGCAGGCCGACTATCTGAGCCGCCAGACCCTGGACCAGGGGGAATGGTCCCTGCACCCGGAGGTCTTTCAAATGCTGTGTGCGAGGTGGGGATCCCCGGACGTGGATCTGTTCGCATCTCGGCTAAACCAAAAGGTGGAAAGGTTCGTGGCAAGAACACGCGATCCGCTGGCAGTCGCCTCGGATGCGTTGGTGGCCCCTTGGCATCAGTATCGTCTGATGTACGCCTTTCCCCCGATTCAGTTGCTCTCCAGGTTCCTCCGCAGGTTAGCCTCGGAACCGCACCTGGTGATTCTGGTGGCTCCAGACTGGCCACGCTGGTCCTGGTACGCCGACGTTCACCTGGCGGTGGCGCCTCCGTGGCGGCTGCCCATGCGGGAAGATCTCCTGTCTCAGGGTCCGATCTTCCATCCTTCTTTACAGTCGCTGGCTTTAACGGCCTGTCTGTTGAGACCCAGGTCCTGAGGGACAGGGGTCTCTCCTCTGAGGTCATCCCTACTCTTGTCAAGGCCAGGAAGACCTCCTCTGGAAAGAGCTATTACCGCACCGGGAAGGCTTACTTCGCCTGGTGCGAGTCCAGGGGGTTCTCCCCTCGCTCGTACTCTGTGTCGAGAGTGTTGGCCTTTCTCCAGGCGGGAGTGGACCAGCGTCTGGCGTTGGCCACGATCAAGGGCCAGGTGTCCGCCCTGGCTATTCTTTTCCAACGCCCCGTGGCGTCTCATTCTCTGGTTCGCACCGTCATTCAAGGTGCGAGACATTTGGCTCCTCCCAGGAAGCAGCCCTTACCTCCGTGGGACTTGAACTTAGTTCTGTCCGCATTACAACGTGCTCCCTTTGAAAACATTCGGGAGATATCGTTGCCTCTGCTGTCTAAGAAGGTTGCCTTTTTGGTGGCGATTACATCGGCTCGCAGAGTGTCGGAACTGGCAGCATTATCTTGCCGTTCTCCATACTTGGTGATTCACCGGGATAAGATGGTTTTGCGTACGCAGCCCTCCTTTCTTCCTAAGGTGGTCTCTGAGTTCCACATTAATGAGGACATTGTTCTGCCTTCACTTTGTACGAAGCCCTAAGCATCCTAAGGAGGTTGCTCTGCACTCCTTGGATGTGGTCAGGGCGATCAGGGTTTACCTGTCGTCCACGGAATCCTTTCGTAAAATGGATTCCCTCTTTGTCCTTCCTGAGGGACCTCGGAAGGGCATGGCTGCATCTGCAGCGACTATCGCCAAATGGATCAAACAGACCATTGAACAGGCTTACGCTTTGAAGGAACGGGTTCCACCCTTCCCTATTAAGGCGCACACTACCAGATCTGTGAGTACATCCTGGGCCTGTTGGCATAGGGCCTCGGTGGCCCAGGTGTGCATGCTGCGATTTGGTCGTCGGTGCACACTTTTTCAAAATTCTACAAAGTAGACGTTCTGGCATCAGCTGATGCCTCCTTTGGCCGCAAAGTTCTCAGTGCGGCTGTGCCATAATAGACCCTTGTGTTTTTTTCTGGGTCCCTGGCTGTTGGCATTTGCTTTCCTGGGCTGTTGCTCCTGTTGAGCATTGTTTGTTTCTGTTGCCCAGTTGGTTCTCTTACGGTGCATGTAAGATTCCTTTCTCTGATGTGGGTACTGCATTTCCTTTTCTACGGTTGCGTCTCCCACCTCTCATGTCTATACTGCTTTGGGACATCCCAACAGTGATGACTTAGAGGTGGCGGCGACTGTCGGAGGACGTAAGAGAAAATTCCTTTCTCTGAGTCCTCCGACAGTCGCTGCCCCCGCGCCTCTTTTGGGGTTCTTATTACCTACTGCTATGCTACCAAACTGAGTTGGGAGTGGTCATGCGGGGGGGTATTGACCAGATGGGACAGCCCCCATGGGTGTGTATATGCTAATGCCTTTTGTCTTTTGACTAAGTCTATATGCCTAGCTACTCCTACGGAGCGGAAGTCAATACCCAACAGTGATGACTTAGAGGTGGCGGCGACTGTCGGAGGACTCAGAGAAAGGAATTTTACAGGTAAGATTTTACAAAAATTCCGTTATATTCACTTTTAATATTCAAAGCAAACTCACCCATCCCTTCATGCTTTATTTCGTTGAGAAATTGTTTTGAAAAACGCCCTAGCATTTCTAGCTGTGGCCATCTTGAGCAACGGCAGCTGATTCGTGTAGCATTTACTTCCTGAAATCCACCAGCCCTTAGCTCAGGCATACAGGCTGGAGGTTGTGCTTAGCTAACAAAACCACTCCTCCCCTCCTCCAAATGAAAATACTGCATGTGAAGACTCCTGAAATGTCTGGCCTAGGCCAAAAACCAGGAAGCTGAAGAAATGTAAAAGAAAAAAAGTTAAATAAGTAAATATAATATACCTTCATATCTATGGCATAAGGATTTAAAATCATTAATGTTGATCGAGAGAGTTTAGTTCTGCCTCAATGACCAAATAGCAGTGTTGATGCGATCCATGCAGATCCTCATCCAGTCCATACCATAAAAGTAAATGTTGGGTCCTGCACTGACATGATGTCCTCAGTCTTCCTATTGAATGTTCACGACACCCTGCCTTCACATCATTCAACTCAGGAGATGGAATCTAGTGCCACAAGGGAATTACAGCAGGGGACAGCACTGAGAAGGAAATGATTAATGGAGCCTGAGCTGCAAATTTTTTTTTTTTTTGTACCTCTTGCTAGGCTTGGAGTTGGGCTTTAAGACTGCAGTAGACAAGCTAACGGAGAGATCTGTCACTTAAAACTCTAGGCAAACAGTGGGATTAAATGTATTACATCGGTACTACCTGCTAGTTTTGCTCAATATACTGTATCATCAGATTGATGATGGGTCCTCCCTGTGCCACCTCATCCTAAAAAAAAACTCTGGTGCCTGACTATATATATGAGAAAGACTGCCCTTTTGGAGGGCTATTGATCTAATCTCCTTGCTCCACTCTTCTTGGGACCTAGGCGGGTTATAAAAAAGAATGTTGCTTTCATTGGATATCAAGAAAGCATTTGACACTATCTCTTGGCCTTAGTCTCTTTAGGATTCTATTGAGATGGTGCTTCGGCCCCAAATTTTCTGGCTTTTTTCAACACTCCTATAGTAATCCCTCTGCGCAGATGAGTGGCTAGATGTCTGATCCTATTATCATTGAGTCAGGGACTCAACAGGGCTGCCCTCTTTCCTGTCTCCTGGTTATGACTGTTATTGAGACCTTGGCTGTAGCCATCTGGGCTCATCCTGATATTTTGGGCATGGAGAGCGGTGACAAACGGCATAAATGTGCTTTGTTTGCCAATGATCTACTCCTCTTTTTCATCTCCCTGCATACCTCCCTTCTGTCTCTTTCAGACCTTCTTGTAAGATTTCGACTTATTTCAGGTTTAGCAGTGAACTGGGAAAAGTCAGAGGCTCTCAATATAGGAGGATGCCCTGCGCAGTTTAACTAGCCAATATAGCTTTATCTGGCAGATGGGTTCCTTACCATATTCAGGGATCAAGCTAACCGTTACCGTAGCAACGCTCTATATGGCAAATTATTTGTATCTTTTTGCTCATCTGTTAAGGGATGTGGAGATGTGGTCTTCCTTTGTTTCGTTGTCCTAGATGGGCAGGATTACAGCTGTCAAAATGGCGTTGCTACCTAAAATCTTTTATTATTTCCAAAGCTTGCTAGTGGCTGTACCTGCTACTGACCTTCACAGGTTTCAGAACAGAATATATATTTTGGGGGCCCAGAGGTCAGAGAGTGACAAGTCGCACGTTCTACATGCCTCAGGAATCTGGTTGGTTGGGGGTCCCAGATCTTAAGGAATACTATAGGGCCGCTAAGTTTAATAAACTGTCCCAACTGTATTCTAAATCTTACAAACCAGATTGGATAGCCTTAGAGGCACAGGGTTGTGCCTCTTTACCTATAGACCTTTTAATGTGGGTCTTCCTCAAACATCAGAAAGCAATTCTCTGCCCTATTCTATCCTACTCTTTACACTTTGTGAGACTCCTCCCGTAAACTGGTTCGCTCCACTCCCCTCACTTTCCAGTAGCACCGATATTTAATAATCCACAATTCCCACCTGGTCTTTGCCCACAAAAATTTTAATAACGACTCTGAATAAGGGACTTTTATCGCATAGGTCATTTTCTAGACCTACTTCACCCAACAATTCGAGATGCCAAACACTGATCTCTACTATTTACACCACATGGACAGCTTTTGAAAGCCGATGCTGTCATGGCGAAGTCCTAAAGAGAGGCATTTCGGAGTTGTATAAGTTATTTGTAAGCATAACCAGTACAAGATATAGAATATATCAGAAATAGAGGAGAAGGACTGGAGGGACTGATCCATCAGAATTCATAAAGGTATCATGAATATTTCACTTATAGAGGCTAGTTATACGGTACTATCTCAATGATACTTGGTACCTGATTGCCTTTTGAAAACCCTGATTCCTCCTCTCTCTATTTTCAGGGGGGTTTTGGCAGGCAAGAAGGATGTACCATAGGTGGTGGACATGTCCAAAGGTCAGATGCCACTGGATAAGAAAGTTCATGGCCTGATCTACTCGGTGACCATGATAAATGTCATTAAAAACCCCAGGGTTGCACTACCTAAAGAACCCATTGAAGGGGTGCCCAGACCTACTCAAACCTTGATATGAAAAAATATGTTTTTAGTGGCTAGAGTTGCAATTGTGACTGCTTTGAAGAGTCCAGTCGTAGATTTAGTAGTGATGAAACGCAGTGGCGGCCCGTGCATAGGGGGCGCCAGGGCGCCGCCCCCCCTACCCCTAAAAAAAAAAAGAAAAAAAAAAACAAAACGAACAAATAAAGTTGTTCAAAAAAAAAATTGGGTTCGCCGGCCTGAACCCAAGGAACTGGTGGCTGGGGGGGGGTGGGGTTACCTCCCAGAAGAGGCGCCGATTGGCTGCCTTCTGGGGAGGTAGGGGGGTATCCTGGGCGCAAGTCTTTGCGGTTGGACACCCCCACTTTCTGATATCCTGGCTGTGATTGGTCCAGTCTACAGCCTGGACCAATCATCATCCAGGATATCGCTGACGTCGCAATGGGGGCGGTGCCGGTGCCGGTGCGTGCGTCAATCACTCACCGTCACCGCCGCTCAGAGAAGAGGAGAGGCCGCCCGCCGGTTCCCGCCGCCGAGACGACGAGGGAGAAGGACCCGCCGCAGAAGAGGAGGAAGAAGCTGAGCCGCGCCGCCGCCAGGTAAGTTTGAACGGAGCACGCACGCTGACACTCTGCAATCATTGGGGGACAATGCTGTGGCGCTCTGCAATCATTGGGGGACAATGCTGTGGCACTCTGCAATCATTGGGGGACAATGCTGTGGCGCTCTGCAATTATTGGGGGACAATGCTGTGGCGCTCTGCAATCATTGGGGGACAATGCTGTGGCGCTCTGCAATCATTGGGGTACAATTCTGTGGCACTCTGCAATCATTGGGGTACAATGCTGTGGCGCTCTGCAATCATTGGGGGACAATGCTGTGGCGCTCTGCAATCATTGGGGGACAATGCTGTGGCGCTCTGCAATTATTGGGGGACAATGCTGTGGCGCTCTGCAATCATTGGGGGACAATGCTGTGGTGCTCTGCAATCATTGGGGGACAATGCTGTGGCGCTCTGCAATCATTGGGGTACAATGCTGTGGCGCTCTGCAATTATTGGGGGACAATGCTGTGGCGCTCTGCAATCATTGGGGGACAATGCTGTGGCACTCTGCAATCATTGGGGGACAATGCTGTGGCGCTCTGCAATCATTGGGGTACAATTCTGTGGCACTCTGCAATCATTGGGGTACAATGCTGTGGCGCTCTGCAATCATTGGGGGACAATGCTGTGGCGCTCTGCAATTATTGGGGTACAATGCTGTGGGCACTCTGCAATCATTGGGGGACAATGCTGTGGTGCTCTGCAATCATTGGGGTACAATGCTGTGGCGCTCTGCAATTATTGGGGTACAATGCTGTGGGCACTCTGCAATCATTGGGGTACAATGCTGTGGCGCTCTGCAATCATTGGGGTACAATTCTGTGGCGCTCTGCAATCATTGGGGGACAATGCTGTGGCACTCTGCAATCATTGGGGGACAATGCTGTGGCGCTCTGCAGTGATTGGGGACAATGCTGTGGCGCTCTGCAGTGATTGGGGACAATGCTGTGGCGCTCTGCATTGAAAGGGGCTCGCACGCTGAACTCTGCATTGATGGGGGCACGGAACAGTTGCATTGAAGGGGGCATGCACGCTGAACTCTGCATTGTGGGGGCACAGCACAGTGTTCATTGCATTGAAGGGGGCATAGCACAGTGTTTATTGCATTGAAGGGGGCACACCACAATGTTCATTGCATTGAAGGGGGCACAGCACAATGTTCATTGCATTGAAGGGGGCACGCACGCTGAACTCTGTATTGAAGGGGGCATGTACACTGGTCTCTGCATTGAAAGGGGGCATATACCATCTCCTGTACCATGACCTGTGACATGCCTATACCATATCTGTGCCATGCCTATACCATATCTGTGCCATGCCTATACCATATCTGTGCCATGCCTATACCATCACCTGTGCCATGCCTGTACCATCACCTGTGCCATGCCTGTACCATCACCTATGCCATGCCTGTACCATCACCTGTGCCATGCCTGTACCATCACGTATGCCATGCCTATACCATCACCTGTGCCATGCCTGTACCATGACTTCAAAGTCACGCAATTTTTTACTGCGTTTTTTGAAGCGAAGCAATACCTATTACATTTTTCTTTTTGCGCCCCCCCAAAAATTTTGAGCACCAGCCGCCACTGATGAAACGGAAACTAATGTGGATAATTATCAACAAAAAGATGGTTAGCATTTTACAAACCACTTCGAGGTTTGAGAGTCTGGAACTCATGGATAAATTTATATACAATCCCCCTCTTGATAGCTTATGCTGTGGCGGCTTGGTCTGGCTCTCGGGCGGGTTGTATTCCTTCTCTCTTCCTTCCTTTTCTTTTCGTCTCCTCCTTTGATAGTATAATGGTATCTTATTGATCACAACGGGTCATATTGTGTTATAATGGCCATGCCTACTATACTTTTCTGTGTGAATTGCTGAGGGTGCCTGGCTCCAGCCTGCTTGACATTCTTCGTTGTTCCAGAACACTCACTCCCCATTTATATATGTGGCTATCTTTGGTTGATACATGCTTGTAGATTTCAACCTATACATGTTTATTGCATCTACCACCTGTGCCTTTATTGTATATATCTCTTTGAAGCGTCCCGTCTACGTTGCAGGATTTTACTTCAATTTGCTATCAAAGGTTTACCACTGTGTTGTTATCCTCCTTTAAAACTTTAATAAAAACATTGAAACAGAGAAAGACAGCAATGGTTGTCTCACAGTGCATAACCTCTGATATATTTCAGACAGTTATATTAACAGGGATTATATTATATAGGTTCCTTTTTTTACTTCTTTTTTTTTTTTTAATACCTTGACTGAGAGGTGTGTTTTTTTATTTGCATGAATTTCTATTTTAGTCAGTTCAGTTTTCAACACAAAGGGTTTTCTCTGTGATGATAATAAAAAAGTATGTAGTGTATTTAAATATGATGGCTGGTCTTCTGAATATGATGGATGCCAGGCTGTTCCTGGTTTTAATACTGAGTCACTGAACCGCAAGAAGTAGTAGTTGGTATAAAATCGGACCTCTTTCTTTGCCCGTTTTTTTCTTTTACTAATCTGTATACACTGACAGATAAGTGCACAAAAAATAATTGTTTAGGGTCCTTTCACACGGGCTTTCGATCAGGTCTGCCTGTCAGTTTTTTCAGGTGAACCTGATCGGAGGCTCCATGCACCCCTATAGAGCAGCGGATGTCAGCGCTGACATGCCCGCTGACACCCGCTGCTATCCGATCCGATCCTGTCCTTGAAATCCAGATGGATGGTAAACCTATTTCTCTATTGTTAATTGACAGACACAGCTCCATATTCTTCTTGACCATTGGGTTATGCTCCCCCTAAAGGGTTAGGACTATAGGCAGAAAAAATCTTTACCACACCTATGGGGCAGTCCCTGCAGGCATACACACACTTTGCTATAGGATTCCATTTTGTTGCAAGCAGTGTTTAGAAGAAAAAACCCCATCAGACTCAGAAATATAGGGGCGGGTGCTGCATCTGTCAATGAACTTCAGAGAAAAGGATTTTAAGGTAAGTCAGAAATCCAGTTTTCTCTATCGTTCATTGACAGACGCAGCTCCATATTCTTCTTGACCATTGGAACGTCCCAAAGCAGTATTTGCATGAGGGGTGAAAACGCAGAACTTCAGAGAAAAGGATTTTACGGTAGGTCAAAAATCCAGTTTTTCCATCCATCTGGAGGATCCAGATAGGAAAGGATCGGATGAAAACAGACAGGCTGTAAGTTTTCGTCCGATCTCCCATAGAGGAGAGCGGGTTCTGACAGGTCTGTCTCTGCAAAGTAAGCGGAGAGACGGACCTGTCGTCCGCCTGCTCAGTGAGGATTGGTGGATTGATCCCCGCTGAACAAAACCGAGTCCACCGGGCAGAAAGCCCGTGTGAAAGGACCCTTATGCACCTAAAGTAACCCATACATTAACCACAACTAATTACTTAATTACCTTGTTGAACACCTGGATATTAAAAGTGTTAAGGCCCATACACACAATCAGAAAATCATACAAAAAATACAGCTTTCAAAGCAATTGTATGATAATCTGATCATTAGTACACAGCCTTCGAGAGCCGATCACAACAGTTCATGCTAAACTATCCGATGGGACAAGCGCGAAAATTTTTATCATACGATACCAGATTGTACGATTTTCGTAAAATTAATAATTGTCATTCAAAAATACATTACGAATACAATACAACACATTAAATCACTTCCAATTTTTAATTCTGTTGTACGAGAATTTTCAGAACTTTAGTGAACTCCTCATTTTCGATATGAGACTAGCATGCAAAAAAAAAAAAAAAAACGGACGATCATTCGTCTGATATTCTCATTGTGTACCAGACTTTAATCTGGCCAAAGAATGGATTAAAATTTGGCTCAGTGGGGACTGGCTGAGTTTTGACCTACAGTATATGTGGGCACCTATATCCTATTTTTTTTTTTTTATAGTAAAGTTACAGATGTATAAACATTCAGCACTACAATGCATCAGCACCAGTGAACAATGCAACATACAATAATTTGTGACCAGTTTCATCTAAAGAAGTGAACATAAGTCACATAATCAAGAACTTAACGTTTCAAATCTTAACACCCCAAGAATACCAATAGTGATTGTACCAGGTGTTCACCAAGGCCCAGCCCACTACATATACCCCTAGGGCTCTTTCACACACGAAGTCCGCCAGGCGGACTCCGTTTTTCTCAGCGGGGGATCAATTCGCCAATCCCCCGCTGAGCAGGCAGATGACAGCTGTGTCTCCGCGCTGCGTGCGGAGGCACAGCTGTCGGGTCCCCATTCATCTCTATGGGGGAATCAGATGGGAACGGACTGTCTGTCCGTTCTCATCCGATCCGCCAGACGATGGAAAATAGGGTTTCCATCTGTCCGGTTTTGACGGATCGGATGTCTCCGCTGACATCCGATGCCCCATAGGGATGCATGGGGCGTCCGTTCAGACCCGCCAAAAAAACTAACAGGCGGATCTGAACGGACTCCATGTGTGAAAGGGGCCTTAACCTACAATCACTCAATCTAAAGCCTTAGAATTGTCATTAATCCAACCACGCAACACATTTTCAAATTTAGACGGTACCCCTCTACTGAGATATGTACTGTAGCTTTGTACAACAGTAAGGCTACTGATGCCTTCCAGGCCATGATGGTAGGGGCCACTGGTTTCTTCCATGACCGAATTATTATTTTTCATGCATAGAACAGAATCAGGGTAAGTAGTGTATGGATTACCTTTTTGGGTGCTTCCAGATTTACCAGGCCCAATAAACAAACTTCTATAGAAGGTCTAATGGTAATCATCATGATCGACTTTACAAAAATCCATAACCTCCGACCAGAACAGCTGAATGTGTATGCAGTGGCAGAAAATGTGCATAAAATCCACTCCAGGGGCAGCACACCTCCAACAGTTCAAAGAGTATGTGGGAAAAGTTTAGCTAGAGTAATAAATTCTATGGAGAATTTTAAATTGTATCAGATGGTCCGTGGGCACCTATGTTTGACAGAAGTCGATTGTTAGATTGAGCTTTGTCAAACGGGAATGTTAGAAAACTTTTCATGATCCGTGGTTGCAGCCGCTAAGCAGTGTATTCTGACAGTGGAGAGTCCCGTTGTCAGAATACCATGTCTCAGTGGGGGGGGATTCCTTCATCCACCTTCCTTGTGTGGATTGAGGAATATGCTTGTTTTTTTTTTTCAAGCCAATATGGCCAGGTTTACTCTACCCAAAGCTGATCTTCTAATATTGCAGTGGGACCACCTTATAGCTTCTCATATATCTCAGCCAGTCTGAAGACAAGACATCTGCTTCTGAGTTTCTAGCTCTTCCTCCAACTTTACAAGGGGAGTTTGCCTGCATCCTATACTATGGGAATGGCATAGTCTAGTTAAATCAGCTGGTGATTCGGAAGATGTTAGAGGAGTGGGATCCAAGACAAACTGCTGAAATGTGCAGGGATCTCAAAGAGCCAATTTAGGGCCCATTTACACGTGTGTAGTACACTTTCTGTGTTCCGTGTACCCGTGTAAATGGGCCCTAAATGGGCTCTTTGAGATCCTGCACATTTCAGCTGTTTGTCTTGGATCCCACTCCTTTAACAACCTGGTCCTCTCATGGGCAAGCCCTATAGTGCGCCGTTGTGAATGAGGCCTTACTTTTTTGCAGTCTCTTGCTGTGCATTAATATTAAGGCAGCCCATTGATTATAAGTGGGCTGCCAACACAGCGCAAAGGATCAGAAAAAGCAGAAGCTTCCAAGGGAGGATTGAATCTGGTTGTTGATACAGGAAGCAGAGAGAGAGAGAGAGAGAGGAAGGGAGGGGGAGGGGAATTTCATAGCACAAGCTCCTGGAAATACTCTCCGACTGACGCTGTGTGGAGCTGTGCATGCCGATTCTGCAAGGAATTACAAAGAACTCAGATTAAGGTCAGTAGGATGCACTTACAGACTTTAGCACAGTTTAATAGCTCACTATACGTTTTCACTTGTTGCCCAGAATTTCGCAATAAAAATTCCAGTTTTATAAAAATGGTGATGTGATTTTTTTTTTTTTAATGTCCCTTTTTATTTTGTAGCCAACTATAATTTTTTTTTTTTAACCACTTAAACCCCGGAAGATTTTACCCTCTTCCTGACCAGGGCCTATTTTGCGATTCGGCACTGCGTGACTTTAACGGACAATTGCACGGTCGTGCGACGCTGTACCTAAACGAATTTGACGTCCTTTTTTTCTCACAAACAGAGCTTTCTTTTGGTGGTATTTGATCACCTGTGCGATTTTTTTGATCATGCGCTATAAACAAAAAAAGAGCGTCAATTTTGCAAAAATAATATTTTTCACATTTTTTATATGAAATTCCAAAAAACAAAATGTAAAGATCAAAATTTTTTAACATTTTAGGCCAATTTTTTTTTTACCATATGTTTGGTAAAAAAAATCGCAAAAAGCGTATTTTGATTGGTTTGCGCAAAAGTTATTGCGTTTACTAACAAAGGGAAAGATTTTTGTTGTTTTTTTTTTTTTTAACGCGTAATGGCGGCGATCTGCTATTTTTTTTTTTTTGCAGGACTGCGACATTGTGGCGGACAGATCGGACCCTTAACTGACATTTTTGACACTTTTGGGGTTACCAGTGACATTACTACAGTAATCAGTGCTATACATATGCACTGTTACTGTAAAAATGACACTGGCAGTGAAGGAGTTAACTTTATTGGAGAGGGAGGGGTTAAGTGTGTCCCTAGGGGCGTGTTTCTAACTGTGATTGGCTGTGGCTACTAGTGTAAGAACAGAGATCAACGGTCCTACATAGTAGAACCATGTGATCTCCATTCTTACACAGGGAAGAATGACAGGCGGCTTTGTTTACATTAGCCGCCTGCCTTTCTTCCGGTGTAACGGACAATCTCGAGTGCCCGGTGGACCCACATGCGCGGGGGGGGGTCTGTGACCGCGCGGAAGCGCGCCTCTGGCAGGCGCGCTCGCTCCCTAGAGCCTCACAGGCTAGCGACGTAGCCCTACGTCGCGTTGCCTGAGAGGGGCTGACCGCCGCAGTAAATAGTCATGCGGCGGTCGGCAAGCGGTTAAATATTGCCATAATGTTTTTACTTCTGTGTAACCATGGTATTCTGTGGATGAAACATCACAGAAGTCTCTTCCCCTTGTTTGTGTAATTTGCTCACTGTATTTCCCAGAAGCCAGAAGAGTTAAACCTCTGCCCATTAGTAGCACCATTTTTCAGTTTCCTGGGGTGTCCCTTTCATCTTTGGTTAAGGCCCGTACACACTTGATGGAAATCGGACTAAATATCCTCAGATTTTTCTCTCTCATTCTCAGCGGTCATAGCCGTTTTTAGTTAACAGTGCATAATGTTCACAAAATTTCTCGTCCGATTTATTTATTTATTTTTTTTTTAGGACATTTGTTCCTAGACTTTCGGGTCGCCAGTAACTTCAGATCATGTGTGGTCTTTCGTATCCAATTTTTCACGGACTTACTGCATACACATTAAACGAAAATTGGTCTTCTGGGGACGGACGATAAAAATTTTGATATTTGTCCCTCCTTTTTTTTTCGTTGAAAATGTCGGCATCGGCTGCTGAAAGTTGTGTACCCACTAGCCGAAAATCATACGATTTTACCTCGGACGGGAATTTTCAGCAGATTTTCTACTAGTGTGTACCCCACTTTAGACACTAGGCAGGGGTGCTACACAACAAAAGACATACTGGGCGAACACAGGGTTTGATCCCAGCACTGAGGTCATCCTCTGATCATAATAAAAACCACAGCACCCCACTTATCACTTAGCCGTTCGGCATCAAGCTGTTGTAGTATCTACAAACCTGAAACTGGCAGTAATGTGCCGTAAAGTTTGCAAAAATCCTTGCAATGTATTTGGTGGACCTGTGGAAGGGTTGGTTTTTCAGCAAAATTGGCAGCTGAGGAATGGGCTAATGGTGGCAAGGTCTTATCCCCCATTATTTTTTGTTTAAGCCACCTTTAATGCGTTTAGGTTTTCTTTTAATGCGAAAATACAGTGCAATGTGCAGCACATAATCCATTTCCACTGGGCTTTAAAAATTATCAACATGTTTTTGTGAACGTACAGGTCACCTGCTCTCTGGCAAGCATCCATCTCCCTCACTAATGATAGCTTAGCTGTAAAAGAGCGATAGATTTAGCTTAAGTGGCGAGTGCATGCATCTTGCTTCGTCCTTGTATCATGGTAACCGGCACATTGGAATATGCTTGTTGGGTATCTGTAACTGACAAAGATAATGGCTAAGGATGGATAGATGAATTAAAGCAGAATTGCATGCAAAAATTGGAAAACACCCCTTATTAAATTAGGAATTTATTAAAGGGCAGCTTCGTAAAAAAAATTTTTAGGTACGTTTAGAGGCTAAGCCTAAAGCAAAATTAGATCTGAATTGTAAAAACATATTTATGGTAGAGAAGAATCTATGGGATTGATTTACTGAAGGCAAATAGACGGTGCACTTTGCAAAGTGCAGTTGCACTCTTTAAGAGGAGTTGCTCCAGTGCTTACTAAATGAGCAGACGCTCTGCTGACTTCCATCATCCAATTATGTGCAAGCAAAAATGCTGTTTTTTTTTTATTTTCCTTGCCCATGATTGGGTATTCTTTACAAAGTGAATCTTTAAATTTCCTAAGCCCTGAAGCAACTGCACTTGCAGAATGCACAGTCTATTTGCCTTTAGTAAATCAACCCCTATGTCTCTTCTGCAATAAAAGTTTTCTCCCCTTACTGTAAGACCCCGTTCACACTGGGGCGACCCGACTTTCGGTGGCGACCTGTGAAGTCGCGGTGCGCAGCTCGCACCGCGACCTCGGAGCGGCCGGCACGGACTTCATATCATTGAAGTCAATGCAGGTCGCTCCAGGTCGCCCCAAAGAAGCTCCGGACCCTTTTTCTACGTCGGAGCGTCTTGTGTCGCTCCTATTAGAACGGATCCACAGCTACTCTATGGCAGGCGACCTGTCAGGCGACCAGGTCGCCTGACAGGTCGACCCAGTGTGAACGGGGTCTTAGCGTTTTTTCTTTTCTTTTTCCTACGATTAGTACACTACACAGGCACTCACATTCACAGCGCAGTGTACAATTCTAGCATCTAATACATGTCAGACATACAGCTGGCCATACATACAAACAAGGTGGATGGAGGAATCCCCCCCACCTGGACATTGTATTCTGACAGCCATGCCTGCTGTTGGTGTGAGTGAATGCATTACCAACATTGTTTTTTGTGCAAAATTTGTATTTTTATCTGAACAGAAAATGACCATATTTGTTTGTAAGGTATGCAGACACTTTGGTGCAGTGGTCCTCAACCCTGGTCCTCAGGGCCCACTAACAGGCCAGGTTTTCAAGATAACTGAAATACATCCCAGGTGATATAATTTGCTGCTCAGTGATTGCAGTACTCTAGTCTGCATCACCCCAAGGTAATACTTCAAATCTGGCCTGTTAGATGACCCTGAGGACCGGAGTTAAGGACCACTGCTTTAGTATACTTAGTAGTGTTGCACAATGGTTGTGCCTTGTAGACCCTTTTCTCTTACTGCCCTGACAGGAGGCTTATTTCATTACGCTGCAAAGTATGTGTTATTTTCTGTAATTCTGGTTTTGTTTTTTTTCCGCTAAGGGCAAATGAGTGTTCTTTTCAGTGTTTATTGGCTTTCATTGCTAAAAAATAAATGTTGTTATAGCAAATAAGGATTGTTATAGCTTAATAAAATGAGCCTTAAGTCTGCCTGAAAAAATGAGTCTGCAGGGATGTGCAATGCTGCTGGCAGCCAGAGACCATGTAATTTTTTTGCCTAGGTTTTAAGACACCTAAGGGGACTTTAGGGCAGGTAGTTTTGTTTTTTGTGTATTTTTTATTGTACTTGTTTATGTAAAAAATACTGTGAGTTATCAATCATGGCATGTGCTCTGTCGATTCACGTGACCTGTGTGCATCTAGAAAAGGAAGGGACAAGCTCAACTGGGTGTGATGCTCCTCCATAGTTCATAGAGCTGGTATATGACACAGAATGTTGCAGAGCTGCAGTAGTGAATAGTTCCACACTCCTGTCTATGCAGCTTGGCAGGAGGGGGGAGGAATCAAAAGACTGGCTGGACAGAATTACTGGGTGGCCCACCTCAAGGATAGTTCTTGTGCAATGGCCAGAGTTCAGCTATGGGGCCAGATTCAATGCACATGTCTTGCACACAAATGCGCTGCCCTTGCAAGACGCTGATGGTGGCTATTAATCAGTAATGGCACCTGAAATACATCTCACAAATGCAGTACCATGCTGTTGGGTGCAGCATGGTTTGCAAAAGTAGTGCCATTTTTTTTCCATGTTCTGCTACGTTTGGCACACCATTGAAATGAACGGGGCTGTCAAAACCAGAACACATGTTCTACTTTGAACCAGCCCTTAAAGTGATTGTAAAGTTATTCTTTTTTCTTTTTTTTAAATAAGAAACGTCATATTTGCCTGCTCTTTGCACAGAGCAGCCCTGATTGTCCTATTTTCGGGTCCCCCGCCAGCACTCCTGGCTCCTCCTCTTCCTCTGTCTCTTCTGCTTCCACTATGATGGCACACATGTGGGCTTGGTCCTGAGCAGGTGTGTGTGTGCCTACAGACACATGCACTGTGGCTCAGCCCTGTCCCCCGCTTCTTCATTACTGGAGTCCATTGACAGCAGCAGGAGCCAATGGCTCCTGCTGCGCTCACGGAGTCCAGTAAGGCGGTAGAGGAGAGAGCAGCACATAATTGAAATCAGGCTCCGGGAAGTATTTAGGAATGGGGGGGGGGGGGCTGACAATAGAAGGTTTCTTACCTTAATGCAAAAAAAACCTTCAGCCTTTACAACCACTTTAAGCACTTCCTGCAAACCGACGTACCTATATGTTGGCTTGAAGAAGTGATTGTACCAGTATCGTTTTTTAGAGCTGGCGGTCGGCTTTCAGGAGACAACAGCCGATGCAGCCACTTGGCCGCTTTTCCAGCGAGCAGGAGGGGGCGCCCCCCCTCCTGCCACCTTCCGCGGCTCTGCAGGGTCTCTTGTCCCACCGGGAGACTCGAGCAACCAGCCGGCAGGTCCGCCAGCTGGTTGGCGTCCGGTTGGAAGCCGGAATCGGCTTCGATCGGGTCTCCAATCATGTAACCTGGAAGTGACATCCCTTCCGGTTTACTCGGCTGCCAATGGCACCATTTTCAAAAAAGTATCAATATTAAAAAATGCAGATTTTGGCGTTTTGAATACTTTTAGGTGCAGTGGAGGGGTCTGGGGTCTTTTAGACCCCAGGACACTCCATAAAGAGTACCTGTCACTGCCTATTACTCTCACAAGGGATGTTTACATTCCTTGTGACCACAATAAAAGTGATCAGATTTAAAAAATAAAAACCAGTTACAAAAAAATTATAAAATATAAAGGGGTAAAAAAAAAAAAAATTAAAGCACCCCCGTTTCTGTGAGCTCGCGCACGAAAGAAAATGCATAAGTCACGCCCCCAAAAAATGAAAACTGCGTTCAAATCACACATGTGAAGTATCGCCGTGATCCTCCCAGTGAAAGCAATAATTCTAGGAAAAGACCTCCTCTGTAACTCTAAACTGGTAACCATTAAAAATGTTTAAAGCCTTGCCTATGGAGATTTTAAGGTACCGAAGTTTATCGTCAGTCCACGAGTGTACGCAATTTTAAACCGTAACATATTAGGTATCTATTTACTTGGCTTGATATCATCTTTTACAATATACAAAAATTAGGCTAACTTAACTGTTTCGTTTTTTAAAATTCAGTGAAATGTAATTTTCTCTTTCGTTAATAGATGGACACAGCTCCTGATCTTCATAACCATTGGGTTATACTGCCCTCTATAGGAGTAGGAGACTAGACAGAAAAAGAATCTGGCTTTGCCTATGGGCAGTCCCAGGGTGTATACTCCCTCTCTCTGCTATAGGTATTCAGTTTTTGCCTTGTCAGAAGTAAGGACCTACCTCCTTGCTGGGATCTTTGGTCCTGGCAAAAAATGTTTTCTTTTTTCTTTCTCCTGGTTTTTCCGGTGAGATCTACAATCAACTGCCGGCCACGGGCTGGATAATCTAGGTCAAGTGGACACCCCAGTCTGGCCAGCGAGCGCGCACAGACCTCAGCTCCGCGCTAGGTTGACTGCGACATAGCCCCACTGGATGCGGGGCTGGCCTGCGAGATAAAAACGCCTCGCGAGGTTGCATGCGACCGGGTCTCAGCACCGTTCCTCCTGGCCGACAGCCCCCCATTTCGATGGAGAGGGGTTCTGTCTGGAGCACTGCCTGCCTGCTTCCTGATATGGTGAGTAGCTGGGGTCGGGGGTGCGCCGCCGGTGACTGGATGATCGGCGGGGCAGAGGGGTTTTTTACCTGGTGGGGGCTCCTGCCAGGGCCCCCTGTCCTGCCTGAGCCTGTCCTTGTGGCCTAGGGATCCCTCCTGGGTTCCTGGAAGCCTTATGGTGCCGCCATTATGCTGTAGCGTGAGTTTCTATGCACGGTGGCCATATTTGTGTAGTCTGGCAGCCATTTTGCGGTGGTTTGCCATTGAAAATAGAGGCGGCCATGACAGTGGAGCCCTGTGGGAGGCAATTTCAGTGGTGGGAGCCCCTCCTCATCCCCTGGTGCTGACTCTTGGATCCTTTCACTTCCTAAACGCCGCACGTGGGGTGCAGATTATGCTGGTGACTGCAGATGCCTGTTTCTGCTGGGTGGTGAGTCTGGTGCTGTTCTCTCCCTCGCTGCTGGGGATCACTTGGTGCTTTGTGCCTGGCGAACGGGTGGCGCTGTGGGGTTGTCCCTCTGCAGTGTTGTACACTTTTTTGGGGTCCTCCTGGTGACTCATGGAGTCTTTGGAGCACATCTCCCCACCTGATCCCCTCTCTGAGGCTGCGGGGCCCTCCGGGTTCCATCCATCCATTGATGCACTGACGACGGCAGTCCTTAGGGTCCCAGGTGGAGGTGTCTTTCGGACGATGGGCTAGCAAAAAGCGCCCCCCACCTTCCCCTGTCCCATCTGTCTCATCAGATTCTGAATCTGATTCGGCCACCGCGGACATGGGTCAGCCTGCTGGGTCTGCAACCACCCGCCCGGATTCCTCTGATAGTGTGGATAAATCCTTCCACAACTGCACACGAAAAAGGCGCTGGTGGAAGCACTGATTGTATCTGTGCATGAGACCTTGAAGATGGAGAATGCAGCTACGATGAAGGGGCAGATTCTGTTTGGCACTCAAGCCATCCAGAGCGGCAAAGGTGTTTCCTTTCCCCGCATATTTTGACAAAATTGTTGCTAATGAGTGGGGATGACCAAAGTGCCCCCTTGGGGTCCCTAAGCTATTTTCTAGGCGTTACCCCTATGAGGAGTCCCTTATTAAGAAGTGGACTGTTCCACCGGTGGTGGACCCTTGGGCTTCCAGATTTAACAAGACACCCATGATTCCGGTTGAAGAGTTCCCGGACTTTAAGGATCCGGCTGACAGGAAGGCAGAGGCTGGGGCCCGCAATATCTACATTCACCATTGCCCTGGTGTCGCAAACTCTGACCAAGTGGGCTAAGCTTTTACGCCGTGACCTGGAGGGAGAACAGCTGGTCCAGGGGCTGCAGTTTATCTGTGATGCCTCTTTGGATGCGGCTCCCCTAGTGGCTCTGGTTTCTGTTTTGGCAGTAGTCCTTCAGCATGTTTTTTGGCTCAAATGCTGGTCTGCGGACCAGACTTCTAAAAAAGGCCTTGACTGATCTTCCCTTTCAAGTAGATTGTCTGTTTGAGGCTACCCTGGATAACATCATTAAGGGTCTCACATGGGGAAAGAGTACTTTTCTTACACAGGCTGCTAAAGGCAAGGAACCTCGTCATAGACGTGGGCCCTCCTTCTCGGCTCATACATTTTTTTGTTCCTCAGGGTTTACTGACAAGGGCTCGAAGCCTTTCAGGGCCTCCTCTGATGAACCTGGTCTGGCATGCCAAGAGTGTGCTTCTCCAGACCCGTGGACGAGGCTCATTCAGCATAAAGGTGTGCTCTCACTCGTATTGGGGGTGGGGGGACGTCTTCGTTGGTTTCCGGACCCGTGGACTTCCCTGGTACAAGCCAAGTGGGTCTACAAAGTGATCAGACTGTGTCTGGACCATTGGATGGATCGTCTTCAGGGATTTCCAGTGCGTATTCAGTCGGACAATGCCACAGGCGTGGTTTATGTCAGTTACCAGGGAGGCACAAGTGTCCTGGCGGCTCTGCAGGTAGCCGGCATTCTAAGGTGGGCAGATCGGTTCGTTCCAGCCCTCTCCTCCGTACACATTCCCGGGGTAGAAAATTGACAGGCGGATTACCTCAGTTGGCAGGTGTTGGACCAAGGGAGTGGTCCCTTCACTGGAAGGATTTCATCAGCTGTCTCCGGTGGGGCACCCTCTAGGTGGATCTGTTGGCATCTTGGCTCAACAGAAAGGTGCAGAGGTGGCTTGGTCAAGGGATTCTCTGGCGGATGCCACAGACGCGTTGGTAGCCCCGTGGGGTCAGTATCGCCTGATTTACGCCTTCTCTCCTCTAAAGCTTCTGCCAAGTCTTCTCCGCAGGTACGAAGCAGAAGTCATTCCGGTTATCTCAGTGGCTCCGGACTGGCCTTGCCAAGTTTGGTATGCCGATCTGGTGCGGCTGGTCGCTGACGTCCTTCGAAGCTTCCTCTCAGGGAAGATCTCCTGTCCCAAGGACCGATCTTTCATCCTGCTTTACAGTCACTGACAAATAAAAAATTGACCTTTTGGCCACTCCTTGGTGCATACCTTTCTTCAGGGTGTCGGATATTTGGTTCCTCCAGTGCGGGTTCCGTTGCCGCCTTGGGATCTCAATTTGGTGCTTTCGGTTCTCCAGACACCTCCCTTTGAGAATCTTTGGGAGATTCCCCTGCTTTCGCTGTCCCAGAAGGTGGCCTTTTTGGTGGCTATCACCTCTGCTTCTAGGGTGTTGGAACGGGCGGCGTTATCCTGTCGTTCACCTTACCTGGTGATTCACAGGGATAAGGTGGTTCTTCGCCCCTATCATTCGTTTCTTCCAAAGGTTGTCTCTGATTTTCATTTGAATGAAGACATTTTGTTGCCTTCCCTGTCGCCCAGGCCTAAACATCCGAAGGAAATTGCCTTGGATGTGGTCTGGGAAATTCGGGTGTAACTGGAAGGAAAGGAGGAAGTCAGACTCTATTTGTGCTCACAGATGGACCTCGTAAAGGGTTGTCCGCTTTTTCTTTGACCATTTCCAGATAGATCAGATAGACTGAGATTCAGGCCTATTCCATCAGGGGTCAGGTTCCTCCTTTCCCTGTCAAGGCGCACTCTACTCGGGCGCTTAGTGCCTCCTGGGCTTTCCGTCATCAGGCATCAGTGACGCAGGTTTGCAAGGCGGCCACCTGGTCGTCGGTGCACACCTTCACAAAGTTCTATTAAGTGGATGTGTTGGCATCTGCGGATTTTTTTTTTTTTGGCCACAAGGTTTGTCAGGCTGCTGTTTAAGAGGACTTGATCTTCTTTGAGGGTGTATTGTTTTTTTCAGGTGAGCTCCAGTTGTTTTGGTTGAGCTCCTGTTGCCTTGTTGGCTAATGTTTAGCCTTGGGAATTTTTTTTTTTTGCTGTTCCCACCCCTCATGTTTTACACTGCTTTGGGACGTCCCAATGGTTAAGAATATCAGGAGCTGTGTCCTTCAAAGAAGGAAAGAGGAAATGGGATTTTCGACTTACCGAAAAATCAATTTCTCTGATTTTCATTGACGGACACAGCACCCACCCCTCTGTGGAGTTGTAATTCTCCTGACACTGCTTATAACTAAACTGGATGCCTATAACAGAGAGAGGGAGTATACTCTCTGGTACTGCCCATGGGCATAGCCAGACTTTTTTTCTGCCTAGTGTCCTACTCCTGTAAGGGGCAGTATAACCCAATGGTTAAGAATATCAGGACCTGTGTGTGTCAATGAACATCTGAGAAATGGATTTTACTATGAATCAAAAATCCCATTTTTTAGCATAAGAATGTTTGGAGTTAAATTCCTGTAGATCATTTGTGTTGTCAGTTTGTAGACTTTGATTCATAGAAGTGTTGAGGATTCAGCACTTCCTTACCACCTATGAACACTAAGAGTGATAAGGAACTCTCTTTTATGGACATGTGAAGAATGAGACTGGTGGAGGTGTATGAGTCAGCTGAGTGTATACATCGGACTATAGTTCACCTGTAATCGTCTCCTCTTCCTTTCTAGAATGTACCAACCGGCCCCAACAATAAACCCAAACTACCAGTGGTTATCGCACAGTGTGGAGAGATGTAATTACAGGTGAGTGCTGGAATATGTAAGCCCTAACAAAGAACATCTCTTATTTGAACCCTTTTCGGTCTGTTAAATATTTTTAAAAAATGTGGTATAGGTTTTGTTTTTTGGAAGTCCAATAATGCCTGGTGATCCTGCCAGAAAGGTTGTGAACTGATAACTTACTGTGTTCTTATAACATTGCACTCTTTGCAATTCACTTTGTGGACTACAGAACACCTCCTTCTATGTTATGGCAATTAGGAGAGGAATAGGTGTTCTGTATTCCATACACCCTTTCTTTCCGAGGGTGGCAACGCTGCTTCTCAATAAATGCAGAACAGTGATGCCACCCTAGGACAGGAAAGGTGTAACTGTCAGAATTACTAAATGAAAATAAAAGGGTTAAAGTAGAGATGTGCTGAAACATATTAGCTAAAAATAGTGTTATCTTGCTTGAAAAGGGTGGCTATAATGGCACCAAAAACGCACACGATTTTTCTACGATTTTACCATGATTTTAGGTCATGAGACTCAAAAACTGCAGCAAAAATGTAACACTGGTGCGCTATTGATGCGTTTTTGCTGCGTTTTCAATTCATTTCAATAGGAAGGTGCGTTTTTGGTGCATTTAATTGTTTGTTTTTATAAAAACGCTTTATTTAAATTTTCACAATAAAGTTACAAAAATAAAGACAGATTTCAACATTCAGCATTACAACGCATCCGCACCAGTGAACAATGCAGCTCCCAGTACAGAAAAGGAAAAAAGTAATATTTACAGAGGCAATACTACATCACCCCAGGAATACCAGCAGTATTTTTTATGCGTTTTATGCGTTTTTTTTACTGACCAAAAATTCAGCAAACAGGATTTTTAACACAACAACAGAAGCGCAATAGACCAGTGTGAATTCATACATAGCATTTAAAGGGATGCATTTTTCTTGCTCTAAAGGTGCAAATAATGGCTGACAAGAAATTCATATTAATTTAAATTCATTATATTAATTAAAAAGTCAAATATAATACAATTATGTATATATTTTTAAAAACTTTCGGTTTTCGGACAAATGCATCTTGCATTTTCAGTTTTGGCACCGAAATTTCCATTCGGTGCACCATCAGATCTATTGACTGGTATGCTGCACTATATGCAAATATTTGTTCTTGGATTCGGATACATTTTAACCAGTTGCCGACCAGCTCCTGTATATTTACTGCGGCAGGCTGGCTCGTACAGGCAAAATAACATAGATCTACGTTGCTTGCCTGGGAGGAGCTAGGGGGCGTCAGCTGGGAAGCTGATGCGGGTGTCAGGCGGATCCGATTTCCACCTGACACCCGCGATCGTTACCCGCAGAGAGAGAAGGCCGGTCAGCTGTTGTAAACACAGCTGACCGTCCTTCTCCCTGAAATGATCAGAGCTCATATGATCCTTCTATATAGGATCACATGTCTCTGTGGTCATCTCAGAAGCCACACCCCCCACAGTTAGAATCACTCCCCTAGGGTCACATTTAACCCCTTGATCACCTATACTGTTTACCCCTTCCCTGCCAGTGTCATTATTATAATAGCAGTGCATATTTTTAGCACTGATTACTGTAGTAATGCCACTGGTACCCCCAAAAGTGTAAAAAATATCAGTTAGGGGTCCGATCTGTCCGTCGCAATGTCGCAGTCCCGCAAAAAATCGCAGATCGCTGCCATTACTGGTAAAAAAACAAAAATGACAAATCTTTCCCGTAGTTAGTAGACATGATAACTTTGCACAAACCAATCAAAATACGCCTATTGCGATTTTTTTTTTTTTTTTAACCAAAAATATGTAGCAGAAAACAAATTGACCTAAAATGTTAAAAATTTTAGATTTTTAATTTTTGTTTTTGAGAATGTCATATAGCAGAGTGTGAAAAATATTGTTTTTTTTTTTTCAAAATTGTTGATCTTTTTTTGTTTATAGCGCAAAAAATAACAATCGCACAGGTGATCAAATACCACCAAAAGAAAGCTCTGTTTGTGGAAAAAAAAGGATGTCAATTATATTTGGATACAGCGTCGCAATTGTCCGTTAAAGTAACGCAGTGTGGAATCGCAGAATAGGGCCTGGTCATTAAGGGGGCAAATCCTTCCGGTCTTAAAGTGGTTAAGGGCTCTGTTTTGTTATACTAGCAGCTGCCCACCCTCATAAGCCTTTATTAAGCATCACTCCCAGGCCAGCAGTAGATGGACAGACTTCCCACCAGAAGTGCCAGGCAGCAAGACATCTGCCAGCCCCCTGACCCACCAAAGCATTAAAGCTGAAGTTTAATCTGTTTATACTTTGCCATCTCTGGTTCTTCCTCCCCACCCCCTCAACATCATGCTAATAACTTTTTTAAAACCGATCTTTCTGTTATTATTACATACTTTAATTTACACCCAGTGATATCATCACTGGGTCAGTGCGCTTCTCTACGCAACACGGGCAAACTGACTGGTTGGTGGGTTTGGCAGGGTGCTTCCTGAAAACTTCCCAGCACCCTGCCTCAGTCCTCCTCTATAGCCCCTAGTCCTGGTGCAAGCAGTGGGCTGGATCTTGAGAAGAGTTGTGGAGATATTAATATGCTTTGATGGGTGAATGTCAGTCTAAAGGAGTGGGTATTCATAGGTACACTGTCCTAGGTAAAGCCCATGTGTGATGCTAACCCTTATTTATAGAAAAATCTGAAGTCTAGTGAGTGAAAAGGGGTAGATAGTGCTGGACAAGTGAGCTCTATCTGACTTGTTGCTGATTCTAATGCACACTTTGAGGAGCTTACAGTGTGCAGTGAAATCAGAGTAAGCACTTTCAGTACAGGAGAGGAGCCTGTACAACCATGCAAGACTGGAGGGAAGGCTGGAGTTCAACTTTACAATTGTTATAAAGCCGAAACATTTTTTACCTTAATGCATTCCTTGCATTAAGGTAAAAAAATGTTTAGGCATCAGCATCCCCCTCTTCCCCACTGAGCCCTTATTTGATCCAGAGCTGTGCCCATCTAGTCATTGGCTCCCGTTCCTGTTGATCAAAGCCGGTGACGAGGGATTTGGGGTGGGGTTGAGTCCCACCGTCTGTGTCTATAGAGGCAGGAAGCTGGGTTCAGGAGCAAGCCCGCACGAGTGCCCCCATAGGAAGCAGCTTCCTATGGAGACACTCGATGGAGAGAGGGAGCCAGGAGTGCTGGTGGGGGAGAAAAGGAGGCTCGGGGTCGCTCTCTGCAATCGGTTTGCACAGAGCAGGTAAGTATAAACCTATTTGTTAGAAAAATCATTTTAATGTGAGCTTGTGTCCTTAAACCTGTTGCCGCAAACCACCCCAAACTTGCTCATCCATGTCTTTATGGACCTTGCTTTGTGCACTGGTGCGCAGTCATGTTGGAACAGGAAGGGGCCATCCCCAAACTGTTCCCACAATTTTGGGAGCATGAAATTGTCCAAAATGTCTTGGTATGCTGACGCCTTAAAAGTTCCTTTCACTGGAACTAAGGGGCCAAGCCCAACCCCTGAAAAACAACCCCACGCCATAATCCCTCTCCACCAAATGATTTGGACCAGTGCACAAAGCAAGGTTCATAAAGACATGGATGAGCGAGTTTGGGGAGGAGGAACTTGACTTTGGCCTGCACAGAGTCCTGACCTCTACCTGATAGAACACCTTTGGGATGAATTAGAGCGGAGACTGCGAGCCAGGCCTTCTCGTCCAACATCAGTGCCTGACTTCACAAATGCGCTTTTGGAAGAATGGTCAAACATTCCCATAGACACACTCCTAAACCTTGTGAACAGCCTTCCCAGAAGAGTTGAAGCTGTTATAACTGCAAAGGGTGGGCCAACTCTATTGAACCCTATGGACTAAGACTGGGATGCCATTCAATTCATGTGTGTGTGTAAAGGCAGGGGTCCCAATACTTTTGGTAATATAGTGTATGTGACAGCAATGCAGTGGGCTTTAACAATGTGCTGCCACATATATGCATACAGCTGGTGTAATTTGTTCTGTGCTGGGGAGTGAAGTCACCTGGTGTACCTAGCAAGGTGACCGGGCTGTTGCTGACAGCTCTCGGTCATTGTTTTCAATTGGAAGCCAGTGGGATGGGCTCCTGATCAGGTGACCATTGTGGCAGTCAACCACAGTGGTCTCGTCGGGAGGCCACCTACCTGCCTCCAGCATAAAGAACTCTGTAAAGAGCTGGTGGGAGCCAGTAAAAAGGAGAAAAAATGCACCTTTAAAAAAACACAGCTAGGAAATTAACATTTCAAGTTTACACTGCTCATATGGAAGATGTCAGAAATGCAGTTGTGACTTATGACATAACACCAGTAATAAGACATAAGTACCAACCAGAAAAAAACGGACTGATGTTGGAGAGGTTGTGGGGATAAGGGGACGATGTTCCACATTTGATGGGACTGTGCCAAGATCCGAGATAACTGGTCGAAAGTTCGGCAAATTACTATGGAGATTACAGGAGTAGATATCTCAGATGACCCTTGGTGGTGTCTATTTCATAGAACAATAATACCATTAAAACAATACAAAATCACATTGGTTCCAATTTTATTGAATGCAGCTAAAGGAGTTATTCCGAAAAAATGTTTAGAAGTAAAGAGCCCTACCCTGAAGGAATGGTGTAACAGAGTAGACCATATCTATAATATAGAGTATTTAGGCAGTAGGGAAGAGGAACAACAAAATCATTTGTTGGGAAAATGGGAAGACTTTAAAAATTCTGTAAATATCTTGAAATTTTGATAGTGAACTTATAATAGAATTTAAAACACTGTTAAGGTTTGAGAATAGAGAATAACATCAAATTTGGAAATTGATTGTTGAGTTGGATGATTAGGGGTGGGATAGAGGCAGAAGGGGGAGAGTTGGGAGCTAGGTTTAAGGGTCTAATTTGTACTGGCAATGTTATGTGAGATGTTTGCTTTTCTCTTCTTTTTTTATTGTTAACAGCAGTTTAAAATTAATTAAAAAAAAAAAAAAATATATATATATATATATATATATATATATATTAAAAAAAAAAAAGGAAATGCAGTTGGGTGACGAGGACATGGCGTAATACAAAGGCAGTTGATGGGGACTAATGCATTACATCCTTCCTAGACCATACATGCATAAAGAGCCCATTGGCAGCAGGGCACACTCGCAACCCAATGCGTTAAGCAGCCTATGTAAAATAAATGGAATCACAATGCCTAAATGCGTGCAAGCTGGTGTTAGTAAATCATATATACACAGTGGAGGGAGATTACCCCAATGAAATTTTTATAGCTGCCCAGAGTTCAACTTTAAACCTTCCAGTTGTGATTGTAACTTGTTACTAAAACCCTCACTTGCTGTGCATTATACATACTGAAATTTGGTTATACATCACCTGGAGGTTAGGTTACAGGCTCACTTTATTAAAATGATTCATGCTCTATCACAAGTTTAATCGCAGCAATTGTTCACCATGTCATTTTGTTTTACAGATGTCCTTCACCAAGTATTCCACATACCACCTTTGCAGAAAGATGGGGAGAGCCGGTGTACGTTCACATGTATGATGCAGTTGTACATAATGGGGTCCTATTTTCTGCAGAGACATTGTAAATTGGACTATGGATTAAGGAGCAGGACCAGCAGACTGTTAGAAATGAGCGTTCTAGGTAAGGAAACCTGTATTGTGAGAAACTCTGGCTGCCCTCTTGCTGAAAATGCTAATTGCCTGGCAGCCTCAATACCTTATGCTATAGAAGCAAAGAAGAATGTGCAGGCTAAGACGCAGCCTAAAAAAGGCAAAAGTCAAAAACCTGTTTGCCTTTGATACCTTCTATGTTGCTGACCAGGATAAGCATGCAGCCTGTAAAATCAGAATTCCTACTGACAGAACTCTATCATTCTTGATCAGAGACTCAGAAAACATTGAAACCAGTGGATTGGTAGAACAGCCAGACATCTACCATTTTCAGACGCAGCATTCAGCAGTGTCGGCCTGCCATAGTTTCTCAGTGCAGGTTTCCTCTCCTGACAAATGGAATTTTCTTGACAACATGTGAAACTTTTGTTTTTACATTTTATTTTCTAATAAAACAAGAAAAGAAATCCTCACTGTGTGTTACTAAAAGATCTATGTAATGGAACAGTACAATCATTGTGTATTTTCTCTTATTGAATATCAAGGCCTCATTCATGCAGACTATAAAGTGAGAGTTTCCCTTGCTTCATGTCCCTGTGACACCCATACCTGAAAAGGGAGAGTCGGCTGTCACCAGTACAAGAAAGTACAGACTAAAGGGGGCGCTTGGTGAACATTTCTGATACCCACCCAGCAACCATCACCACTAAACACTGGGTTTGAAAGATTGCACCAAGCTGAATAGCCCCGGGCCATAAAATTACCTGACTTCTCCCAGCAGAAGAGTCATCAGAGTGGTGGAGGAATGTGGCCTAGATTAATACAGGTACTATATACTCTATTGTATCTGTATGCATGAGCACTAAAGGCAAAATGTTTATTTTTTCATTTTGGATGAAGTAAGGGAAGGTTAAAAAAAAAAAAGTTGGGAGGTATGTATTAGTAGCTGACCTGAAACCAGTATAGGCATAAGGTTTTCTGACACTCATTACATCATGTTGTTCAGAGTTTTTGACTTTAAAGTACTTCAGACACAGCTAGATAGGTAGCATCTTCAGTAGGGGGGGCGCAATGGTAGCCCCCAAATATTTCCTACGAAGAGACTGTAGGGTTGATTTACTAAAGGATAGACTGTAAATATACTACACTTTAAAAGTACACTTCCAATTTTTTCCCCCAGAGCTTATTAAATGTGGTAAAGGTCTTCTGATTTCTATCATCCAGTCATGTGCAATTAAAAATGCTTTTTCTCTTTCGTTCATTGACGGACACAGCTCCCAAATCTTCTTAACCATTGGGTTATACTGCCCCGTACAGGAGTAGGACTCTAGTCAGGAAAAAGCATGATGACGCCTATGGGGCATTCCCAGAGGGTATACACCCACACTCCGCTATAGGCACTTTTTTCTGCCTAGTCAGGAGTAAGGACCTAGTTCCTTGCTGGGATCTCTGGTGGTGGCAATTTTTTTCCTTTTAAAATAGATTTTTTCCTATCTTTGTTATATTGTTCCTGTGAGAATCTACTATCAACTGCCGGACTGGGTGGTGGACTGGATAATCTAAATCCAGATGGTCCCTCAGTCTGGCCAGCCAGCGCGCACAGGCCTCAGCTCCGCGCTAGGCTGCCTGCGACATGGCCCCACTGGACAGGGGCTGGCCTGCGAGTTAAAAGTCTCACGAGGGCAGATACGACCTCGGCCTGAGTCGCAGCGTTCCTCCTGGCTGACAGCCACCCACATCCTGATGGAGCGGTGGTCTGTCAGGAGCAGCCACCCTGTTCCTGGAAGGTTTTGAGGGGGATGTGGGCCCCTCCCTGGGATGGTGGGACCCCCAAGTTCCCCTCCCTCCCCCCTCCAGCCCTCTAAAAATTTGGTGGTCACTGTGGGTCTTCAGGCCCCCCTCCCTGGGTGAGTTTATAAGCTGGCTTTTGCCACATGCTCCTAAGGGAGGCTTGTTTGGAGTTGCTGCAGACTGGGTTTTTCCTGGTGCACAATGGGGGGTTGAGCAAGGTTCCCCTGCTACCCTGGGAGTTGGTGACTAGTGCAGGGATGTCCTCTGGGCTCCCTGCTGCAGTTGTTGGGCTGGGGGAGCGGATGGTTTGGCATCTACAGGTCCGCTTGAATACAATGGAGAGATAACCACTCAGGTGTAAATGATTAAACCATCCGAGATGGGTGCACGTCCGGTCCGCGGTCCGAGCAAGGACCATTCACAAAAGAAATTAGACCGCACTCCAACATGAAAAAAATCAATCGATTTATTTTAATGAAGATTATTCCAAAATGACAAGCATCATGGACTGATAGACGTGGATTTTGGATGAAGACATTCATTGTGTTGCTTTCCCTATGTCTCAGCCCTAAACAACCTAAACAACAATGCTCTGCATTCTTTGGATGTGATTCAGGCAATCAGGGTGTACCTAGCAACTACGGATTCTTTTAGGGAATCAGACTCACTATTTGTACTCACGGTTAAGCCTTGAAAAGGGTTGGCCGCTTCTGCTGCGACCATTTCCAGATGGATCAGACAGTCATTCAGGCCTATTCAGTTAGGGGTCAGGTTCCTCCTTTTCCTGTTAAGGCGCACGCTACTCAGGCACTTAGTGCCTCCTGAGCCTTCTGTCATCAGGTATCCGTAATGCAGGTTTGCAAAGCGACCATCTGGTCGTCTGTGCACAATTGTCATGTGATCTGCTGTGATTGGTCACAGTGATCACATGGTACTGGTAGCTGGCCAGTATAGTGATCAGTTTATGGTTTGCCTCTCTCTGGGTCACAGATGTCCCAAAACTATGGGTTCAATTAGTTGCCTCAAGAAGGTACAGAATAGAGTTCAAAAGCTATCCAAAAGCCTGGAGCATATGAATTGTCCTGTGGATGTTTGTCGACAAATGAAAAGTTGTCTCCGATTAAGCCTCCATTGCAGCAGCCTGTGCTTCTTTGGGATCTTAACTTGGTTCTCTTTGCCCCACAGAAACCACCCTTGAAACCTCTCAGGGATATTTCTGTAGATGACCTCCCCTACAAACTAACCCATTTGGTTGCTATCACATTTATCAGACGTGTTTGAATTGGTGTATTTTTCTTGTAAGCAGCTATTCCTCATACATCACAAAGACAATATTGTCTTACACCTCAATAAGGAAATAGTCCTACCATCCTTATGCTTTGTTCCAAGTTATCTGAAAGAAATCTTCCTTCATTGCCTGGATGCAGTCAGAGCCATTAGAGTCTATCTCAATGCTACAGCTTTGATCAGATAGCTGTATTCCCTATTTGTCCTGTCTTCAAGACCTTGCAAGGGACACAATGCTTCCAAGTCAACCATTGCCTGATGAGCAAGAAATCTGATTGCTAGAGCTTACACTCTCAAGGACTAATCTCCACTTCTGCTTTTACAACCCGATTCCACCAGAACGGTGGGTGTATCCTGGGCATTTGGCACCAGACCTCTGGAGCCCAGCTATGTAAGGCTGCCACCGGTCCTCTCTGGACACTTTTTCAAAGTCCTACCAGCTGAACTTCCAATCTTCTGCAAATGAAGCTTTTGGCTGTAGAAGTTCTTATAGTGGCCCCCTGAAATTGAGTCATTTTCACTATTGTTGTTGGGCCTGTTTGCAGAGTTCTGTTTGCCTAGTTGTTGCCCACCTGTCTCATTCATTGTTTCGGGAGGTCCCAGGGTCTTTGAATATTTTGCCTGTGTCCTTTACTGTACGACTGAGAGAAAATAAATTTTGACCTACTTATAAATTCCATATCTTGCAGTACACTACAGGACACAAATCACCCTCTCTTCCATTCCTTGGTTACTCTGCATTGCTGACTACAAAACAGAGGATTTACGGGAGTGGGGTAGGCTTATAGGAGAGGCGTCTAGTGGGCATGCCCTCAAAGCTTTGCCAATGTCCATTCACATTAGGGTGCAAGTTTTTATCCCAAGGTTTATGCATACCTTGCCTGTGTCTTGTACTGTACCCCAAGATATGGAATTTACAGGTAAGTTATATTCTTCTTTATTTAGACACCAGCACTGTTTGTTTGAAGATAATGAATCAGCTGGAAAACACATCCCCATTACATCTGTTCTCTGTGTGCTAAATAGTACCAGCAGCACCTGCTTTTGGCGCTCACCTCCCTGTCATATGGCAACACCCATTAGATTTTGTTTTCCCCGTCTAAAGTTTATGGGCAGCTTAAAAGTAAATCTGTCGCTAAAACAAAAACAATGAAAAGTGGGCTCAATCTAATAAAGAAATTTAAAACTCACCTCGCCTTCTGCCTGTGCTGCTGATCTCTGCTATATCCCTTTTCAGATTCTTCAGAAACTGGCAATTTCAGGAGTCATGATCTATTGGTCCCCTGCCACACACTTTAGTTCCCACTGAGCATTATGTCATTACCGTGTCTTGTAGAAACATGGGGGTCAATGGAAGGAACAGCACACGCCAGGAAATCAGGAAATATTAGGGGTCGGCGGGAGGAACCACAGTGTTGTGACCAAGAGTTTGACGCTCCCGTAAGCATAAGATTCTAATGAATTTTTAAAGTACATTTTGATGGTGCAGGCAGCAGAAGAGGTGAGTATTACATTTCTTCCTTACAGTGGGCACATCTTTCATTGTTTTCCATTTTAGCAATTTTAGAGTCACTTTATGGAGACATTGTTAATGTTGCTTTTGAAGTTTTTATCTGCTAACATTTTGCCTTCCTTGGTTCAGCACTCCATGCTCATCCAATGAAAAAGAAAAAGATTTAGGGGTGCTAATCTTCTAATCTGCATGCTTATATCAGGTCAGGAAAGACAGGCAGCTAGTATTAGCCACAGAGTGGCTTGGTCACCTCATCATGTCAGCTGGAAGTGAAAGTGGACTCTATCTTTCTTGCCCGGGATTGTTTAACTGAGATATGCACAGGATTTTTTTTATACATTGTGAGTAGCACTTGTTTTAAATAAAGGATCTGTTTTAAGGTTTTACACTATTTAGTGTCTTTCTGTCTATATATGTACTACACTTGTGGAAGTTGGTCGTATCCATACTGGGATCTTGCTGATGCATTGTTCCCATGGCTGCTGAAATTCAACTGGAGCATTGTTACAGGGGGAAGGTCTCCAAAAGCCTGTTTGACCTACCTAGTCTCAGGGGTCTTTAAGTTCTGATAAGATTTGCTAACATCAAGTGTAGTATCTGTTCTTATCCAGGGGAGGACTGGGCCAGGGGGCAGGGGGGCAATTGCCCCTGGGCTGCTCTGATGCCCTGTAAAAAGGCTAAACCGCTTCTGCTACAGACATGCCTAAAGGATTCCTGGTGAAGAGAAGTAAAAAGTCCCTGCCGCTGACCTACTGAATGCGGGTTGAAGACAAGGAGAGAGCCCAGTCTGCCCCTGTTCTTATCAGTGATCCAGTGGGGGCGCTATGCTATCATCTGACCTGACCTAGGTTGGGTGGTGGCTATGCAAACCCACTGGAGTGATGGGGACCTGAAAGGTTAGTACTGGCAGAAATTAAAACTGGAGTGCCCATAGGTAATTGAGGGCGGGGAGTAAATTCTCCCGGAGAAAGCTGGAAGCATCCATTACCTCCTGGTTTGAAAAGTCTACCTTGTCTGGCCATGGGCTAGGAAGGCAGAGAGTCCGGGGTATCCGTGCCTTCTGGGAGTGGTCACCCAGAGGTGCTCTTAGTAACACGTGTTTCTGGGATCCCAGTGTGTGAACCGCCACATGGTCACAGCTCCAAACAATTTTCTGCACTGCACCTTTTAGGGCTGGGCCCTTTGGCTAAAGTCCGGGGCAGTTTTTGTTACCAGGCCTCAGGGCGCCTTTCAGTGCACCATGCACAGACATTTATTTTCTCTCCCTCATTTTGTCACTTTCACTTATGTGTATGTTTTTTACTCACTAAGATAGAGGGTGTGAGTCCTCGGGCTTGTCCTGAAGTCTGGGGGGAGGATGTGTGGCCCTCAAACTCCTTCCTCCTCTGCTCCTGGGAGGTCTTTCTTCGGGAGAGCCCCTCAACCAAGTATTCGGCTGACCTAGAAGAATGGGGTCTGCCAGGCCTTCTGGCTAAGCAGACCATTGGAAACCCTTTGTCCCTGTCAGGAGCCTTACGCTTCAGGGGGATCAGGCTAGAGCAGTGATGGCGAACCTTGGCACCCCAGATGTTTTGGAACTACATTTCCCATAATGCTCAACTATACTGTAGAGTGCATGAGCATCATGGCAATTGTAGTTCCAAAACATCTGGGGTGCCAAGGTTCGCCATCACTGGGCTAGAGGTACTACCCTTTCGGGGGGGGCGGTTTACAAAGCACATCCCTAAGTGCACTTTTTGTGTGTGTGTGTGTTCACATGCACATTTTTTGTGTTAACTTAAGAGTTTTTTTTTTTTAGTTTCAGGATTTTGCACCACCAGGAAAGAAAAAGGAGGGAAGGAGTTCCATCTATCTTCAATCTTGGCTGTTGAATCCACTTAACTTTCATCATCATTTATATGGAACTGTTGGACATTCTTATTTTTGTTAATTATTCACTGATTACTTTTTGAAGCACAACACGTTTATACACATTATTGGTTTTTGGTGGTAAATATCTCACTATTGTGTTTTCAGCTTTTTTCACATCTAGTTTTTTTTACACAAGTGCAATATTCCTTTGTTTTTTTATTTTTTTAACTAGTATTATGCTCATTAAATTAAATTTTAAAAGGGGAAAACACAGAAGTGGTGGGTGTTTAGTCTAGAGGAGTTGAAAGACTTTCTGCAGCTCAGGCAATATGGAAAAGTCTGTGCATGTATTGTGGTCTGTGCATGTAAATAGTAATTTGACATATAAACAAAACAGCATGCTTCCTCTAACAGGACATTCTTGTTTTTTGCAAAATGGGGTGGAGCAAAGGCAAAAGGGTGTTACGTTTGCCTAAGGCAGCATGGTATATAAATACAGCTCTGCTTCTAATGATATTAATAATGTAATGAGAGTTTGGTTTATGAGGTCATTCCTACTGCCAGCTGCAGAAATTGCAATAGGGCTGTAAATGGATTCTATCTGGAGATATGATGGGCTTTGCCGTTAGAGACTATAAAAAGTTGTGTGTTTAACCACTTCCCTTCCTGCGCATTGTAAAATGAAGCCAGCAGGAATGCTCCCTCCCTCCAGGCGGATATCATATGACGTCCGCCCATTCTCGTCGCACTTTCGCGCCCCCATGGGGCGGGCAGAGCGGTGATCGAGGATGAGGCGTGTCCCCCGGGACACAGCCCATCCCGATCAGTGTAAACAGCTAATAAAAATGGCTCTTTACCATGTGACTGGCTGTGTCCAGTCACGGCCAGGCACATGCACTGTCCTTGTGCACACCGCTCGTGCGCGCTCCCAGGGGCGCGCAGAGCGGCGATCGGGGATGGAGAGTGGCACTCTGACACAGCCCATCCCCGATCAGAGTGAATCGGCTCTTTACCACGTGACCGACTGTACAATCACAGCCGGTCACAGAATGTAAACTAACCGCGGTAACTAGCTGTTACCGGGCTCTCCTCCTCACACACTGATCCTGTGTGAAGAGGAGAATGCGGTAACAGCTAGTTACCACCTACAGTACAAAGTAAATCACACTGATTTCCCACTAATAAAGAGGACCTGTCACCAACCCATCAAAGTACCTGTCACCAGCCCATCAAATTACCCGAGTACCTGTCATCAGCCCATCAGAGTACCTGTCATCGGCCCATCAGGGTATCCGAGTACCTGTCATTGGAGTACCTTTCACCAGCCCATCAGAGTACCCGAGTACCTATCACCAGCCCATCAGAGTACCCGAGTACCGGTCACGTAGCCCATCAGAGTACCCGAGTACCTGCCAGAGTACCTATCTGCAGCCCATTAGGGTACCTAAGTACCTGTCTCCAGCCCATCAGAGTACCTCTTTGCAGCCCATCAGAGTACCTCTTTGCAGCCCATCAGAGTACCTGACTACCTTTCTGAAGCCCATCAGAGTACCCATGTACCTGTCGGCAGCCGATCAGTGGACCTAAGTACCTGTCTGCAGACCCGTCAGTGTACCCCAGTACCTATCTGAAGCCCATCAGAGCACCAGAGTACTTATCTGCAGCCCATGCCTCATAGATTATACATTATGGTGTTTGCTTTCCAAAATGGGGTCATTTTGTGGTCGTTTCCAATGTCCTGGTGCTCCAGAGCCTTCAAAATTGTGATAGGTTGTAATGAAATTAGATGCGTAATTTATTCTCCTAGAAAGCCTGAAGGTGCTACTTGGATTTTGGGCCTCTGTATGTGGCCAGGCTGTGTAAAAGTCTCACACATGTGGTATTGCCATACTCAGGAGTAGCAGAATGTATTTTGGGGTGTAATTGCAAGTATGCATATACTGTGTGTGAGAAATAACTTGTTATTATGACAATTTTGTGTAAAAAAAAAAAAAAAAAAGATAATGTGTTTCTTAATTTTTCCCAAGAATTTTGGGAAAAAATGACGTAAAAAAACTCACCATGCCTCTTAATAAATACCCTGGAATATCTACTTTCCAAAAAGGGGTCATTTGGGGGGTATTTGTACTGTCCTGACATTTCAGGGCCTCAAGAAATGAGATAGGCCGTCGGTACATCAGGTGTGATACATTTTCAATGATTGGCACCATAGCTTGAAGACTCTATAACTTTTACACAGACTAAATAATATACACTAATTTGGGTTATTTTAACCAAAGATATGTAGCTGTGTAAATTTTGGCCCAAATTTATGGAAAGAAATTACTTATTTGCAAAATTTTATAATAGAAACTAAAAAAAAGTGTTCGCTCTTTTTTCATCGCCAAAAAATAAAAAACCCAGTGGTGATTTAATACCACCAAAAGAAAGCTCTATTTGTGTTAAAAAATAATAAAAAATTTGATTGGGTACAGCGTTGCATGACTGAGTAATTGTCATTCAAAGTGTGACAGCGCTGAAAGCTGAAGATTGGTCTGGGCAGGAAGAGGGGGAAAGTGCCCGGTATTGGAGTGGTTAAGCTGAGTTTCATTAAAGCTGAAGTTTATTTATTTGACAATAGCTTTAGCAACCATAAAAAACGTACCTGTATTGAAGTGTCCCACGTCTTGCTGAGTGCTTCTTAGTGGACATGCGCGGTTCATTTTGTTCTGAAAAAATATTCAGACTAATTTTTCATTATTCAGATATATCCGAATCCTTGAAGACTAATTTTACTGACCTCTCGGAATAACGAAACAAAATTCGAATTTAAATTAGACTCAAATTTTACATCTAAATCTATTTGAATTCGAACTGTAAACATATTGCTGAAATCAAAGACTGTGCGTGTTATTAGTGTACCATTTCGAAATAATGCTGTTTCTGTTAAGTCAAAGGTGATTTAACTACCTCAATAGTGGGCACTTAAACCCCCTTCCTTCCCAGAACAATTTTCAGCTTTTAGCACTGTTGCATTTTAAATGACAATTGCGCGGTCATGCAACACTGTACCTAAACCAAATTTGTGTCATTTTTTCCCCACAAATAGAGCTTTCTTTTGGTGGTATTTGATCACCACAAGGTTTTTTCTGTTTTGGTGCACAAATAAAAAAAGACAGAAAAGTTTGAAAAAAAGTTATACAATTTTGTAAATAGATACGTTTTTTCCTGCACTGATGAGCACTGATGAGGAGGCACTGATGGGGTGGCACTGATATGCAGCACTGATAGGTAGCACTGATATGCAGCATTGGTGGGCACTGATAGGCAGCGCTGATGGGCACTGATAGGCAGCACTGATGGGCACTGATCGGCGGCACTGATGGGCACTTATAGGTGGCACTGATGGGCAGCACTGGTGGGCAATAATGGGCACTGGTCGGCGGCACTGATAGGGAGGGCACCACTGGCAGGCTCTCTGAGCCCTGATTGCCATCCCTGGTGGCCATGGTGGGCATCCCTTGTGGTCATGGGTGGGCATCCCCGGTGGCTCTAGTGGCACCCCCCCCCCCCAGGGCTGCACTGGTAATCAATGTTCTGATTACCAGCACAGACCCCCCCTGTGATCAGTGAGTAATTAGTAAAACTCACTGATCCCCTGGCTGCAAGCACAGATCGTCTTCTTCTCCTCACTGACAGGATCTGTGTGAGGAGAAGAAGAGATCAAAGCCAGTACAACGGCTGTATTAACATTACATGATGGCTGTGATTGGACACAGCCATCATGTGATCAGGAGGGCCAATCACAGGGCCCTCCTGCCAAAATTTGTTGCTCTGTGTCCGAGGGACACAGGCACATTGAGATCGCGGCGCGATATCGTTCCTTCTGAAGGACGTTCCGGAACGTCCGATCAGAAGGACGAGACTCCCACCCGGCCTTTTATATGTACAGTGGCCGGGTGGGAGGTGGTTAAAGAGTCATTGTTCTCATTTGAAGATTTTTCTTTTGTTCGTACACTTTGCAAGTGTAAAATTCATAAAAATAAACCAGTAGAATATAAATAAAAGCATTTGTACTTGATTTTTTTTTCTCAGTTGGCTAAGTCCCCATTCACACTAGCGCGACTTGTCAGGCGACTTGGTCGCCTGACAAGTCGCGGTGGGTCGCCTGCCATTGATTAGCACAGGACCCGTTCTAATAGGAGCGACACAAGTCGCCTGCCATTGAATAGTACAGGACCCGTTCTAATAGGAGCCACACAAGTCGCTCCGACTTAGAAAAAGGGTCCTGTACTACTTTGGGGCGACCTGGAGGCGACCTGCATTGACTTCAATGATATGAAGTCCGTGCATGTCGTGCCGAGGTTGCGGTGCACGCTGTGCACCGCGACTTCACAGGTCGCCCCAGCAAGTAGCGTCTCCCCTGTGTGAACGGGGTCTAAAACTTATGAGTAGTATTGTACATTAAATGTTGAAAGTAAGATACTTAGAACACTGCATATTTTGAATAAACGTATTATTAATACAAACAAGGTCAATGTGTATAAATAAAAATTAGATGTTTGGTTACTGAGCTGCCGCATTCAAATCAATTTTTTTTTTACATTTTCAATATGACCGATTCGAAGTTTATCGATTTGAATGTTTCGAATCGAGAAAAGAAATCGCTAAATTTGAAGAAAATTCGAAAAATACATAGAAACGAATTCCGAATACGAATCCGGAATACGAATCGAACGAATTAACCAAATTTAACAAAACTCAATAACTATAAGGGGAGACCAATAGGTTCTTACCCTCACCAAGATCCAGATGTGCTAGGGATCTGAAATTTACTCCACTGACTCTTCCTTCTCTACATATCCACCTCCTATGGTTACACACTTCTCACATCTGTGGAACAGACCTTTAATACCATCTGCCTAGAAGTATGCAGATTTGGAGGAAAACCAGTTGACAACATGACCTTGCTGGATTAATGTTGCACCTTAGCCTTTTTGGGGGGTGGGTGAGGAAGCATTTTTTCATGTTTATTAATTACTTTAGTCTCAGGATCAAATATATATACCCAGCTTTCATCCATGGTCACTAATCTGTTTAAAAAGTCTGCCTCATCTTTGTTGTACAGTTTCAAAATGCTTTGTGCACATTCTACTCGTTGCGGTTTTTGGAAAGGTGTCAGTAACCTGGGAACCCATTTCTCTTGGCTCTAACTATAATTCACCACGACCTACAGAAACAAAAATTGTCATGCATATTACTAAGATATCCACCTATAAACCTACATTTCAGACCCCTAGTGCATCCAGATCATGGAGAGGCTAAGAATTTATTGGCCACCCCTTGCAGATTAAGGGCCCTTTCACACGGGCGCTCCGTATGTCTGCAAATCATCCTATTTTTTTGCGGATGATTTACGGACATAATGTATGTCAATGGCATTGCGGATGTCAGCGGAATACCATCCGCTGACAAACCCGATTTTCTTCCTTTCAGTTCTGTTCCGTTTTTTGGAATGGAACAGAACCCTATTTTTCCTCCGTTCAAAAAAAGGAAAGGAAGGAAAATCGGATGTCAGCGGTGTCATCCGCTGACATCCGCAATGCCCATAGACTTACATTATGTCCGTATATCATCCGCAAACGGATGGGATGATATGCGGACATACGGAGCGGATGACACAAGTGTCATCCGCTCCGTGAAAAAAAAAAAAAAGTGTCGGAGCGGATCGCAATGCGGTCCGCTCCGTGTGAAAGAGCCCTAACGAATCAAAATGAAACTAAACAAATATTTTGCACATGTCTACTTCTTAGTGTAAAAATGTATCCAGTGATGACAGGTCCTCTTCATAGCACTGAACTTCTAGAGCTGTATAGGTTATTAGTCTCAGGTCTAACATTACATAGTTACATAGTTAGTGAGGTTGAAAACAGACGTCAGTCCATCCAGTTCAATCTATGATGTGTGTGTATATAAAAGAAAACAAATGCTCCTGCGCTTGCGGGGTTATTTATGCGACTAATGCCTCGTACACACGCAACGATTATTGGCCGTGAATTTTCGGCCAACATCCGATCGGCCGTTTTTCGGCTTGTTAGTATGATGCTTCCGACAACCGACTCTGACTTTTCGGCCGAAAAAAATCTGGTGTGCAGACTATAAAATTTGTGTTGGCCGTCACCACAACGGCCGATTTTCCGTCAGTCAGTACAGATTTCGCCAGACAAAAATATGATCAGCAAGACTGGGCATGCTCAGAGATGAAAAAACACACGGAAAGTAAACCATCACATGACATCACTTCTGAAGTAGATTTTTGTTGGCCAAGAAAAATCGTGCGCAGTCTAGGCACATTCCAACCAACAAAACACCCCTCTGGACAAAATTCGGACGATCGGTCGGCCGATAATCGTTGCGTGTGTACGGGGCATAAGATAGCTGGAGAACGACCTTAGCTGGCGTTGTCGTCGCTCCGCTGTGCTGCCACTCATAAAGGGTCGGGTAAACCTCAAAGGAAACTGAAAAGAAAAAATGCAGATGGTGCACCAGCCTAGCGCATTACCTTTTAAAACTGTTTATTGTATAAAATCGTATAAACATCATACTCACAAAAATGGATAAAGAATAGGCACAAAGTACAGTGATAAGTCCACCAAGGAGGTCCACTGAGCATAGTTCCCTGATACAGACCGTGATGGGATAGTAAACCTCTAAATAAGCTTACACGTTTCGGGGGTGTCCCCCCTTCCTCAGAGGAAGCCAATTATAAGAGCTGTCAAACCAAGTCTCTGAAATTCCCACAAAAATCAAAATCCTCCTCATACATTAGCAGCTCCAGTTCTCCCATCTTGTTGGCCAGGCTTTTAGCATTGGCATACAACCCTCTTAGTTTTTAGTTGCATACTACATCCTCGTTCGATGTTTTGAGGCTGCACTTGCGATTTGTCCGCCTACCCACCCTGGGTTTAGGATCTCTGGACATCCTACCGCTAATGTCCCCGTTTACCTTGCTCCCCGCTTGCTAATTCTACATCTGTAACATTGCACATAACGAGTACATTGTATAACGAGTACATTGAAGATGTCCTGATGGACGCCGCACGCCCATTTGCATTGTTTTACTTGAATGCAATGTATGGATAGGATCCTGTCATTCATTCGCCCCCTTCCCCGTTCACAGAACCTGTTGAATTTTGTGAAAACAATACAAGGACTTTTAGAAATGGATGAGAGGACAGAAAGGGTTAGAAGCCATCAGGACATTTTCAATGTACTGCAATTTAGACCTCAGGCAATTAACCCATACAAAGCAAGAAAATCATCACTGTGAAGTGGACCTGTGATCGCTGCATAAAAGATTTCTCCTCTAGGAGCAATCAGCAGGATGTGGGATACACTCAAATACTGGTTACAAAGAAAAGACAAAATGTTATGTGCTAACAGTTTCGGTTGTCTCTACTTTTTTTTTGTTGTGTGGCCTGAAGTGCCTCTTCAATCCTTTTAACACACAGTTTGATATCCTGCAAGATGTCAAGATGCTTAATCTGTATGTATTGTTCATGTCTGTTCTCGGCTTTGCACGCTTCCACCACGATTATTGCAGGAACAGTATGTGTGCGACAAGCTGTGCACAGACTGTCTGTTTTCCAGGGGGGAGCTCATAGTTCCCAGGTGCCACCTCTCTTCTCATACAATAATACCGGTTTGGTGACTCCATGAGAAGATACGGGGTAAGTCAGGAGTGGGAGCTGTCTCTGCGTGATTGCAAGAGGCGTGGTGGTGATTCATAAACTGAGATACCCATCCTGTACTATATACAGCTGCTGCTCAACTAATCACTTTGTTATTTCTGTAGTATTATGACAGTATGTACATATACTGCTTCCAGAAAAATGAACTGGTATTGCTTCTTTTCTAGGGTTGTGTGACAGTACATATACCTCTACTGAAACCTACAACTGGTGCTTTTTCTCCTCTAAGGGCTCATTCAGACAGGCAATTAAGTCCGTTGTCTGTGCAGAGCGGCTGGCAGATGTGTGCGCCTTCACCTCGGAGTTGTGTGTAGGCAGCCCATAGAAGTGGATGCACACTCAGCGCCGTCATGGATACAATTGCCTGTCAAAGTTTGAAATGCGGGCAGGAGCCGGAGCACAGATTTGATCGCAGTGCCTCTGCCAGCGAAGGACAGGCTTCCTTGCCCATCTGAATGAGCCCTAAGTTTACCCCTGCATTCCTCTCTGAAAAACAATCCATGGTTGAGCGTGGTAATGATGCGTCAGAGAGGCGAAGTATGGCAGCCGTGGCATGTGCACAACCCCATCTAGCTGTCTTTGCATCCTAAAGCGGTATTAACCATTTAACGACCACCCAATAGCAGATTTACTGCTACAGGGCGGCTGTTCTGTGCAGGATCCCGTATATATATGGGGTTCTGCATTTCCTGGTTTGTCACAGCAGAAGCCGATCAGCAGTCGCCGGGGTTCCGGTAGAAAAACCTACCCGTGAGAAATGCCTACCCTCGTCACTTCCGGTGCACCTACGTCAGCACTACGTCATTGAACAGCTGAGGAGCTGACTAGTGCGCATGCTCGGAGGGTATGGATTTTTCACGGCAGTGTGTCTAACGTTACACCGCCTCAGCTGTTGCGGCGTTTACAGTAAAACAGCTCGGCTGCAATATGAGTCATCTCCGCTCCTATCCTTGTCACTTCCCTGATGTCGGCTACTAAATGTAAAAGTGGATCACGGAGCCGAGATCTCCGTGATTTACATGTCATACATCCGCCGCCGCTTTTACATTTATTAGCCGTGATCAGGGAAGTGACAGTGGTAGGAGCGGAGATGACTCATGTTGCGGCCGAGCTGTTTTAATGTAACCACCGCAACAGCTCATGCCGTCTAACTTTACACACACTACCATCAAAATGTCATATCGTCCGAGCATGCGCACTTCTCAGCTCCTCAGCTGTTCAATTACGTCACCGGGGCTGTGAGCATGCGCACTGCTGCGCTGCTCAGCTGTTCCTGGCAGGAAGTGACGAGGGTAGGCATTTCTCACGGTGTAGGTAATTCTCACGGAACACCGGCCAATGGATGTCCATTGGCACTTGCTGATTGTCGAGGGGAGACACAGGACAGTGCTCTACATATGTAAACAATGCATAGCTCCGTCCTGACAGCAGGGATGTGATGGATACTCTTTTCCTGCAAAGCAGGGAATAAAATCCATCACATCCCTTAGTGAAAGCAGCACACATAGTACACAAAAACACTGGTTAGGCACACATTTAACCCTTTTGATTGCCCTAGATGTTTAACCCCTTTCCAGTCAGTGTCATTAGAACAATGACACAAGAAGAAGGACAGAAAATCCCCAGGTGGGACTTTGTAGGCAGACAGAGAATAAAGTATCAATATAGTAAAAACATTTGTTTATTCCACATAGTAAAAGTGACAATATCGCTAGATAAGGTAAAATTCTAAAAACATGGGGTCAGCTGTTAGAGTACAATGTACCATGGGTTAAATCAGAGTGAACAAACTGGTATCTGGGATAGAGTATCCATAGACATATCCATATCCAACATGTTTAGGAACATACAAAATTCCTTCTTCAAGGGATGAATAAGAGCAAGGTACTTGTGTCTATAGAATATAAAGTATGAGTATCAATACATACATCATCAATCGTAATATTTAACTCAAATCTATACAATCACATTGGCAAAATCGTTGCTATATACTCACTTCAGTACTGATAGATCCAGAAATTGCAGAGATATGCGATTACAGTCCCCAATGCATGTCTCATCAGAATGTTAGCACATAGCCCCCAATGTAAGGCCATATATGTATGGATTAGCAATGCATACAAAAAGGGGGGTTAAGCAGGGGGGGACTCTATATAGAGCAATACTCATAAGCCTCGGCCATTCAGGACACCTTTTATTACATTATCATTTTAATAGGACAGATTGGGACCTATGGCAATTCTCGAGGATCACCATAGGTACCAATGGGATTGTATAGATTTTGCCAATGTGATTGTATAGATTTTGCCAATGTGATTGTATAGATTTGAGTTAAATATTACGATACCGGATATTGATCTATTATTTTAATTAAAAACATTGTCAAATATCCAACTAGTTTTATGCTGCCCTCTTCTTATTTTTATAATAAAAAATATCACAAAAAAAAAAAGTTTTATTACTCCAGTTCATTATCTATATCAGTGATTGTCCTCTGCCTGACTTTTTGCTCAACTTTCCTTATTGTTAGTGTACTTTATGTGTGGCCCAAGACAATCCCTCTTCTTCCAATGTGGCCCAGAAAGGTTGGAAAACCCTGGTCTAAACAGAAAATGTGATTATAAGAACGCATATAGATTAATATGGCCATTAGGCCCTTCTACTGACAACCAATATAAGGGGGGCCCTTCTTTACTGACCACCAATGAAAAGTGCTCCTCCTACTGAGCATCAATCTAAGGGGGCCCTTCTTCACTGACCACAAATAAAAAGTAGTCCTTCTCTTACTAATGATCAATCTAAGGGGGCCTGTACCTCACTGACCACCAATGAAAAGTGGTCCTTTTACTGACCATCAGTCTAAGGGGGCACGTACTTCACTGACCACCAATGAAAAGTAGTCCTTTTCTTACTGACCATCAATCTAAGGGGGCCCATACCTCACTGACCACCAATGAAAAGTGGTCCTTCTCTTACTGACCATCAATCTAAGGGGGCCCATACTTCACTGACCACCAATGAAAAGTAGTCCTTTTCTTACTGACCATCAATCTAAGGGGGCCCATACCTCACTGACCACCAATGAAAAGTGGTCCTTTTACTGACCATCAGTCTAAGGGGGCCCGTACTTCACTGACCACCAATGAAAAGTGGTCCTCTTACTGACCATCAGTCTAAGGGGGCCCGTACCTCACTGACCACCAATGAAAAGTGGTCCTTTTACTGACCATCAATCTAAAGGGGCCCGTACTTCACTGATCACCAATCAAAAGTGCTCCTCTTACTGAGCATCAATCTAAGGGGGCCCTTCTTCACTGACCACAAATAAAAAGTAGTCCTCTTACTGACGATCAATCTAAGGGGGCCCGTACTTCAATGACCACCAATGAAAAGTGGTCCTTCTCTTACTGACAATCAATCTAAGGGGCCCGTACTTAACTGACCACCAATGAAAAGTAGTCCTTTTCTTACTGACCATCAATCTAAGGGGGCCCGTACTTCACTGACCACCAATGAAAAGTGGTTCTTCTCTTACTGACAATTAATCTAAGGGGCTGTACTTCAATGACCAACAATGAAAAGTAGTCCTTTTCTTACTGACCATCAATCTAAGGGGGCCCATACTTCACTGACCACCAATGAAAAGTGGTCCTCTTACTGACGATCAATCTAAGGATCCTGTACTTCCCTGATCACCAATGAAAATTGGTCCTTCTCTTACTGACAACCAATCTAAGGGGGCCATACCTCACTCACCAACAATTAAAAGTGGTCCTTCTCTTACTGACCATCAATCTAAGGGGGCCTGTACTTCCCTGACCACCAATAAAAGGTGGTGCTCTTACTGACTATAACTCTAAGGGTACCCGTACTTCACTGACCACCACTGAAAAGTGGTCCTTCTCTTACTGACCATCAATCTAAGGGGGCTGTACTTCACTGGCCACCAATGAAAAGTGGTCCTTCTTTTACTGACCATCAATCTAAGGGGCTTATATTTCAATGACCACCAATGAAAGGTGGTCCTTCTCTTACTGGCCACCAATCTAAGGGGGGCTTTCTCCACTCACCACCAATCTAAAGAAATATCTTACTGACCATCAGTATAAGAGGGCTCTTTACTGACCATTTATATAAACACCACTATTTCAATGTTTAAATTTCTTTTGAGCCTTTATTATCGTTTATTTAATTTGATTACTATTACTTAAATTATTTGTCATATAGAATAGGTGTGATACCCAAGGCATGCCACATTCCTTTTTCATTTATTCATTCGTGTATTTCAACTTTTTGTTCACGCTGAGTTGTAGATATGACATTTAGCAGGCTTTCCCTGAAACCTGCAAGAAGGGTTGGTCCAGCCTATTGCAACCAAATTGCTTTTTATGTTTTATGTGTAAAAGAGAACATAATAGGAAATGATTGCCTTCTTGGGGCTACAGACTGGTCCATACAAATACATTCATGTGTGTGACCCATTTATGTTTATACAGTCTATAGTATATGTGTATTTAAAGCCTGTCCAGCAAAGGAAAAATGGTGTCCAGTTTCAGGGTGTGTTTCTGTAGTGGCAACAGATAACCAATAGGATCATGTAAATTAGGTGAAACTTTTATGGTTCAAATGCAAACTAAGAAAACCTACAAAAGACAAGGAAATACAGAGCATTTTAGGTGTGTGTGAATATCTATGTGTATATATATATATGGATATAGATATACATATACTTACCCAAGGACTTAAATTTAAATACCAATGACAACTTACAAAGCCACCCACAACTTGGGCCCCCAACTACATCACTAACCTAGGGGTTGATTTACTAAAATTGTAGAGGGCAAAATCTGGTGCATCTCTGCATAGAAACCAATCAGCTTCCATTTTTTAATGTCAAAGCTTAATTGAACAATATGACGTTAGAGGCATGCACCATGCTTAGTTACCATGCACAGCTGCACCAGATTTTGCGCTCTCCAGTTTTAGTAAATCAACCCAGTTTCAAAATACCAACCAAATCGTTCTCTTTGTTCCTCCCAAGAACTCCTGCTCTCTAGCTCCCTTGTCACCTCCTCTCATGCTCGCCTCCAGGACTTCTCCAAAGCCTTTCCTATCCTCTTGAACTCCCTACCCCAATCAGTCCAACTATCAGACTTGTATAAAGTACTCGAAATTTCTACTTGAGTAAAAGTACAAGTGCTCAATCAAAAAGTGACTTAAGTAGAAGTGGAAGTGCTCGCAGAAAAAGTTACTTAAAGTGGAGTTCCACCCTATTTTTATACTTACCTCCACCTTCTCGCTCCGGGTCACCTGAAAAAGAAATGGATAATCGCATATTTTTTTTTTTTTTACTTACCTTGTAGCGAAGAAAATATACTTACCTTACTTCCTTCTTCCTCCTTCCTCGGCCGCGGCCCGTCGTCACTTCCTGGCTCTGCAATGATTCCTGGGAGCTGGACGTCATAGCTCCCAGGAATCATTGCGCCTGCACCGGCCCCGACGTCAGTTCCGGGTCGCGCGCGTCATCCCCTTCTAAACAGCTTCTGGGCATGCCCAGAAGCTGTGGAGGGATGACGCGCGCGACCCGGAAGTGACGTCGGGGCCGGCGCAGAGCATCGTGGGACCAAAGAAGGCGGAAGAAGACGCCGAAGAGGACGCGCTGGCTTCAAGCTGCCCACACCTGAGATGGCAGCGCTGGACAAGACGTTTGCAAGGTAAGTATTTGTCCTAACAGGTAAGTGCAACCCGGGACAGATCAGAGGCTAGCCATTGTGGAATGCACTAGCCCTGACTGTCCCGGGGGTATTAAAGAAAAAAAAAAAAATCCAGGGTGGAACTCCGCTTTAAGTGGAAGTACTAAAGTATTCAACATTTTTTTTACTTAAGTATTGCAAGTAGTTTTTTTAAAAAAATTGCTACTTAAGTACTAAAAGTAAAAAGTACCAGTAGTTTTGAAAAAAAAATTCTACTCAAGTACTGAAAGTAGAAGTAGAAGTACTGTGTTATGTAGTTATTAAAGAAAGAAGTCAAAAGTTTGAACATCATATTGTTTTTTATTATTTCAAATGCAGCTTTTATTTATACATACAGTAGCATTTATTTTCGTATGCGCTGATAATACACATGTTATGAGCTTCATGAAACCTGCCATCTACTGTTCTGGCAGTGGTAATTTTTTATAATTGTAACGAGTAACTATGCAGCACAAAAAAAAAATATCGGAGTAGAAGTATCGAAATCATCGAAAAAATGTAGTGAAGTAAAAGTAGAAGTAGGAGAAAAAATTCTACTCTAGGAAAGTACAGATACCGCATTTCGGTACTTAAGTACAGTACTTAAGTAGTTCTACTTCGTTACTATACATCTCTGCCAACTATCTCCTACTCTGTCCACTTTTAGGCAATGCCTTAAAACCCTTCTGTTTGGAAAAGCCTATTCTGCCTTCACCTAACAACTGTATTTTTTTTTTTTCTTCATCAGCCCATCCCGCACAGGTATTACCTTGTGTATCACTTGACCCTCCTTTTTAGATTGTAAGCTCCTTCGGTATTGAAACAAAATAGAATGTGTAAAGGCCCGTACACGCGTAGCGATTGTCGGCCGTAAATATTCAGCCGCCGAACGATTGGCCGATTGTCGGCTTGTTAGTATGATGCTTCCGACAACCGACTGTGACTTTTCGGCCGAACAGAATCGGGTGTGCAGGCTATAAAATTTTTGTTGGCCGTCACCAGAACGGCCGATTGTTCGCCAGTCAGTACAGAATTCGGCCGACTAACAGGAGATAAGCAAGACTGGGCATGCTCAGAGAAGAAAAAACACACGGAAAGTTAACCATCACATGACATCACTTCTGCAGTCGGCTGTTGTTGGCCGACAAAATTCGTGTGCAGTCTTTAGCACTTTTCAACCGACAGGACAGCCCTGGACAAAAGACGGCCGATCGTTCGGCCGACATTCGGTACGTGTGTACGGGGCTTAACTGTACTGTCTGCTCTTATGTTGTAAAGCTCTGCGCAAACTGTTGGTGCTATATAAATCCTGTGTGATAATAATAACAATATATACCTTAAAGAGGAAGTAAACTTCCATGCATGATTTTTACCTCTAGGTAAGCTTATAATAAGGCTTACCTATAGTATAGGTAGTGTAAATATCTCCTAACTTTGTACCGTTTGGGAGATATTTACATTACATGCAGCCCGTGATATCACTGGCACATGCATTCTGAAGGAATGGCCACCCGTGCCGTTCCTTCACAGCACTGTGCCGTGAACGGCGGCTCCCGCACGCATGCACGGGAGTGACGTCATCGCCGCTCCGGCCAGCCACAGAGCGGGAATCCGACCCGGAAGCAAGACGGGTGAAGATGGAAGCCCCTGCAGCGCTGACATCGTGGCGCTGGAACAGCTTCATTTTAAGGAAAGTTTCACACAATGTGCTAGTATGCATACTAGCAAATTATGACTTTACCTTGTAGGGAAAAAAAAAAGCATCCAGCGGTATACAACTGCTTTAACATAGGGGTGGCGTACATGTAGAAGGCAATGGGTGGACTCAAAAACATTGCCAATACTGTATAAAAAAAAAAATAGGAATACCTATATGGGCAAGGGTTTGTGGACCTCCCCATAACACCTACACTATATGGTCAAATGTATATGGACACCTCTACATATATGGCCATTTATATGTGAAAACCCTCTAAATTATTGAGTTAAAGTATTTCCAGTTAAGGGTACTGTTAATGCTGAAACATACAAAGACCGCATTCTTCAATAGATGCTGTAGTAGATTGAAGGATGTTCAATGTTCCAGTGTGACTGTGCCCTTTTTTACAAAGCTAGTTCATGAAGACATGGTTTGACGGGTTTTGTGTAGAGGAGCACAAGTGGTCTGCACAGAGCCCTATCCTTAACCCTATTGAACACCTTTTGAGATGAATTGGAACACTGATTGCGATCTAGACCTTCTCATCCAACATCAGGACCTGACCTGACCAATGCTATTTTGGCTAAATGGACGCACATCCCCACAGACAGACTCCAAAATCTCATGGGAAGCCTTCCCAGAAGGGTGGAGGCTTTTATAGGCACGAAACAACTCTATAATAATGCTCATGGTTGGATGGGCCCATGATAGGATGTCCACTATGGCCATAAAGTGAATGTAGATAGACAGATAATGCTTGGCCTTATCGAATAAAAATAAAAGGTCTCACTTTCCAACAATGATTTGTATATTCGACTCTACTGTATTGGATTCTAGTGTGTATGTCTACTTTCAAGCAAAGCAATAATCTGCACAGCAGGCGGTAGCCTGCACAGATGATTGAATAAGAAGCACTTACAGACTTCCTATTAATTTACAAAGTGAAGCATAGTAAACACAGTTGTGGTGAATGGATACAGGAGCGATCAGTGCCGTTCGCTCACTGTGTTATTCAGAACAGAAAGGGGACAGTAAATACATATTTGCCAGCCCCTTGCCCCCTGATCCCCCTGCAGTGCAGCTGGAGGGAGGAAGATGAGGAGAAGCCATCAGTAAATAGGAAGCACTTACAGGCTTCCTATTCATTCACAATCTGAAGCATAGTAAACACAGTTTATTATGTTTCAGTGATGAATGGACACAGGGGTTATCAGTACCAATCACGGTGTTCACAAAAGGAAGAGGATGGTAGGTGACATTTACAAGCCCCCTTCACCCTGATCCCCCTGCAGCGCAGCTGGAGGGAGAAAGATGAGGGAAAGCTGGCAGTGCTGCAATGGGAGGAACAAGAGGATCGGTGTCTGAAAAAGGGCAGTACATTTGGTCCTCCTGCTCAGCAAAGTGCCCAGGCCCCCCTTTTGAACTGATAGGACCTGGGCCTGGCCTGGATCCCCATGACTAAGCTCCAAGGGGCAGAGTGAAACACGTTGGAGGCATAGTCTGGTCAGAGTCCAGGCTTAAGCTGCAATTCATACACCCAGCATAGGGGCATTACGGATGTGCGGCTCCAGGGAGTCCTTTCTTTACTGCCAGTGATTGTAGGAGCTGGGACAAGCTTGCTCCCCTGTCGGTACTCCCATCGGCGGATTTTTGGGATTCACACTCTGTTCCCACAAGCTTGAGCGGCACCCAAAGCAGTCCAGGGTCGCAGAAGCCAGCCAAATGTCCGGCTTTTGTCGAAGTGGCATGACCGAAAAAGGTCTGCTGATCGGCATCCGACGACTGAGAGTGCTGACCGGTGTGTTCTGGCGGGTTGGGGGGGGGCATCCCACGTAGTGATCGACCGATTATCGGCAAAGCCGATATATCGAGGGCCGATCTGCACTTTCCCTGATATATCGGATTCGGCCCCCAAGGTTACCGATATTGCCAATATTTCGGGAAAGTACTGTACCGGAGTGATGTCTGCAGCTAGAGGCATCACCCCGGTACCGGCGTCCAAAGCCGACGGTCGGCTGTCCTGTAATGACAACCGATGTGGCTGAGAAGACGCTCAGCTTTTATTACAAGGAGAAGGAGGGGACGTCCCCCCCTCCCACTGCCTTCCGCGGCTCGCCAGGGTCTCCCGTCCCACTGGGAGACCCAGACAACCAGCCTGCACGGCCGCCGAAGACCCAATCAAAGCCGCATTTGGCTCTGATCGGGTCTCCATGTAAAAACCCGGAAGTGACATCACTTCCGGGTACTCGGCGCCAAATTAAAAAAAATGACAGCATTCAAAACAGCCAAACTTGGCATTTTGAATGCTTTTAAGTGCAGAGGAGGGGTTTGGGGTCCTTTAGACCCCCAGATCCCTCCACAAGAGTACCTGTCAAGTGATAAAAATGAAAAAAAATTTTTTTTTAAATGTACGAAAATATTGGCCAATATCGATATGCAATGGCCAAAATATTGGTATCGGCAACGAAAAACCGATATCGGTCGATCACTAGTCCCGCGTCCCCCTGTCAGAATACAATAGCTCAGTGGGGGAGATTACTGTACTAACATTGAAATGTTAGTACAGGATCTCCTCCTGAGCTCTTAAGTTTTTTTTTTTATTAGTTCGCTGGTGGTGTGTACTGATTGTGTATAGTAGGCTTTAGGCTACCTCTCCGGCTTCCTCTGCAGCAAATGTCCGTTCTGGCTGTGGTAGAGGGCGGCATGGTGCACGATTCAGCACATCACATGGTTCCCCCTTTTTTTTTTTTTCCTCACTCAACCTTATTTGAAGTGTACAGGCATACCGCACTTTTAAGTACACAATAGGACCAGAGCATGTATGCAAAACGAAAATGTACTTAAAGTGAAGCAATACCTTTTTATCACTGCTCAATGCATGTAAATACACTAGCTCTATTGGAAATATTGGTCAGCTTGACATGGCACTGCTCCCAAACCATAAGTGACAAGGACACCAAACTTGGGGAGCATGTTAAGGGGAACTAGGACTATGACGTGATAGATTACCTAGGCAAGCTGGCTAACCACAAAATAGGATATGTTGTAGTCCTGGGTCCCCCCTCAATGCTCCCTAAGGTATCCTTGTCACTTATGGTTTGGGAGTAGTGCCATGTCAAGCTGACCAAGATTTCCCATAGATGCCAATGTTAAAAAGCATGAGTAGTGCGATGCCAAGCTGACCAAGCTCGCGAGTGTACGTAAAGTGAGTGTACGTAAAACGGGGTATGCCTGTACAAAAGAACACTTAAAGCTGAGTTCCACCCAAAATTGGAACTTCCGCTTTAGGGAGTCCTGACCCCCTGACATGCCACATTTGGCATGTAATTTTTTTTGGGGGGGAGCAGGTACCTAGTTTTGACAGGTACCCGCTCCCACTTCCGCTCGGAGCGCCGCGGCGCCCTGAACGGAAGTTCTCCTCTCCCCCTCCCTCCCTGCAATCTTCTGGGACACGTCAGAGGTCCCAGAAGATTGCCGGCCAATCAAGACGCGCAGCGCGACTCACGCAATGCGCAGTGGGTACCCGGCTGTGAAGCCGCAAACTGTCACAGCCGGGTGCCCACAGCAGTGATGCCGGCGCCGAGGGAGAGGATCGAGGCTTTGGGCGGCCGCATCGCTGGACCGTTGGACAGGTGAGTGAATGGCTGGAACTCCGCTTTAATTCACGTCACTGTACAGCAGCACAATATTCTGCTGTACAGTGACATGCGATCATGTACACTGCGCTGTGATAAAATGCAGCATGTCTGCATCTTATTGCCAGAGATGTATAGTAACTAAGTAGAACTACTTCACTACTGTACTTAAGTACGGAAAGGCGGTATCTGTACTTTCCTAGAGTAGAATTTTTTTCTCTTACTCCACTTTTACTTCACTACATTTTTTCAATGATTTCAATACTTCTACTCCGATATTTTTTTTTTGTGCTGCATAGTTACTCGTTACTATTATAAAAATGACCACTGCCAGAACAGTAGATGGCAGGTTTCATGAAGCTCAAAACATGTGTATTATCAGCGCATACGAAAATAAAAGCTACTGTATGTATAAATAAAAGCTGCATTTGAAATAATAAAAAACAATATGATGTTCAAACTTTTGACTTCTTTCTTTAATAACTACATAACACAGTACTTGTACTTTTACTTTCAGTACTTGAGTAGCAAAATGTTTTAAAAAACTACTTGCAAATGCAATACTTAAGTACAAAAAATGTTGAATACTTTAGTACTTCTACTCAAGTCCCTTTTTGATCGAGCACTTGTACTTTTACTCAAGTATGGGTTTCGAGTACTTTATACAACTCTGCTTATTACAGCCTGCTGCAGCAGCTAGTTCCGGGCTCGGTTGTAGTGTGAATGGGACAAACAGAAAATAATTGTTTTCTGCGTTTCCTTGCAGTGACCGGCATTTTACACCTCAATAAAACGGTGGTCATTGCACATAGTGTGAATTCAGGATAAAAAAGTAACTAACCCCAAGAATCAAAAGTCGTATATTGCAGCCTGCAGTCTTTTTTATGCTAAGAATGTTTTTAGCAAAAAAAAAAATACTTGTTGATCTTGCCAGAAATGCTATGTCCATGTACTTCCTTCCTAGCTATCTATGGTAAACTACCAGTTGTCCTGCCAGATCATATGATTTTCATTTATTCAGTACAGCATTCGCACCACAAACAAATCTTAAGAGCAAGACTACGCATGCTCAGAAATGAAAGAATACATTACAGTACAATACAATACATTACATCACTTCCGAAGTTATATACCAGAACTTTCGTAAGTTGAGTAACCTCTTTGTTTTCGATATGAGAATACCAGGGGTGTAACTACAGGGGTTGCAGAGGTTGAAATTGCAACCGGGCTCCATGCTGCAGGGGGCCTGTGCAGCTCCCCTGTACACCTGGATAGGAGGGGGGGGGGGCAGCATGTAGAGAAATCACTGTCCTCCTTTCTCCTCCTGTAGCTGCAGGAGGAAAATGGAGGAGATTGGTTCCTCTATATGCTGCCCCCACCGCTCCTCCTATCCAGTTCACTTGTGTTCTGCTGTCTCTGGGCCCCTGTGTGCTCCCCCGGTCCTCCCTCCGCCCCACTGTGTTCCCTCCCCTCTACTGCCGGCTGCTGTAGGGGATGTGTCACAATAGAGAACCAGGAAGGGGTCGGTAAATATGTAATTTACCAGCTCCTTTCTTTTCTGAATGGACAGAGTCATAGTCAGTGACATTGTAAAAAAAGAAAATAAAATGATAAAAAAATAATACAATTAAAATAACAAAAAATAAAAACTACTGACACCAGTGGGTGAACTTCCAGGGTCGCAAAGGTCACACTTGCAACCGGGCCCTGGCATTCCACCACTGTGGGGAGGCCCCAAGATGACAGGAGGGGGGCCCACTGCAGAACTTGTGAAAGGGTCTCGCTGCGGGACCGTAATAAAGGGCCCCGCAACGAGAGTAAAGGGCCCCAGGATCAGTGGGAAGAGCCCCAGGCTTGAAGGCAAGGGCCCCGGCCAGGGGTCCGGGGAGCCCTTTGTGGTTTCTTGCACCGGGGCCCTGAAGGTTCTAGTTACTCCTCTGGGGACTACCATGCAAAAAAAATAAAAATGGATGATCATTCGTCCCATATTCTACGAGGCTTTACCCTGCAACATATTGCATTTTTTTAGATACACTTTAACCGCTTGCTGACCGCACCAAGCAGTGATTAGACACAGCTGGAGCCAGACCGCGGGAGGAGCGGGCTTGATCGCGGCCGGCCTCCCATAATCTTCGGGGAAACTGACAGAAGAGCCGCCTGCCTATGTAAACAAAGCAAGCGGCTCTCCTGTCAGACAGGCACAGTGAGATTGTGTGTTCCGGCTTAGCTGAAACACCGATCTCTGTGTGCCTGTCACAGAACCCCCCCCCCCTCACAGTTGGCAAGCACTTTAGCCATACATTTAACCCCTTGATCACCCCCAGTGTTAACCCCTTCCCTGCCAGTGTAATTTATACAGTAACAGTACATAATATTTTTCACTGACTACTATATTAATGTCACTGGTCCCCAAAAAGTGTAAAAAATGTCAGTTAGGGGTCCGATCTGTTCGTCGCAATGTAGCAGTCCCGCTAAAAATTGCTGATTGCCGCCTTTGCTAAAAAAAAATTAAAAAAGACCAAAAATCTATCTCGTAGTTTGTAAACACTATAACTTTTGCGCAAACCAATTCAAATACGCTTTTTGGGGTTTTTTTTTTTTTTTTTTTTACCAAAAATATGTAGCAGAATACAAATTGGCCTAAACTGATAAAAAAAAAAAAAAAAATGATTTTTTTCAATTTTTTAATTGGGAATGTTTTATAGCAGAAAGTAAAATATATTGTTTTTTTTTAAAATTGTCGCTCTTTTTTTGTTTAAAGCGCAAACTCTAAAAACTGCAGAGGTGATCAAATACCACCAAAAGAAAGCTCTATTTGTGGGGGGGAAAAAAAGGACATCAATTGTATTTGGTTATGCTGTCGCACGACCACGCAATTGTTAGTTAAAATAACGCAGTCCCAAATCGCAAAAAAAATGCCCTGGTCATTAAAGTGGAACTTCCGCTTTAGGTAGTGCTAACCCCCTGACATGCCACATTTGGCATGTCATTTTTGGGGGGGGGGGGGGGGGAGCGGGTACCTAGTTTTGACAGGTACCCGCTCCCACTTCTGCTCGGAGTGCCGCGGTGCCCTGAGCGGAAGTTCTCCTCTCGCCCTCCCTCCCTGCAATCTTCTGGGACATGTCAGAGGTCCCAGAAGATTGCCGGCCAATCACGACACGTAGCGCAACTCGCGCATGCGCAGTGCTTACCCGGCTGTGAAGCCGCAAACTGTCACAGCCGGGTGCCCACATCAGTGATGCCTGTGCTGGAGAGCAGAGAGGGAGAAAAGCGAGGCTTCGGGCGGCCGCATCGCTGGACCGTTGGGCAGGTGAGTGTGTTAGGCTGGAACTCCGCTTTAAGGGTAAAACCTTTCCGGAGCTGAAGTGGTTAATCTGTTGAAAGAAAAAAATTGCAGGTTTTTTTTTTAATACAAAATGTACTTTGCATAGGCGGTATGTACTTACATATCTCCGTACTGGTAACCAAACAACTGTTTTTATATAAATATGAGGACATAATACATACATTCAGTGTCTTGGATTTGATTATAGACTTACTTTCACCCGTTCACTTGTTAAATGCGGGTTCTTGCAATGGGGATATTTACGTCTGAACACATATATTTTGTTTTTTTCACTGAACTTTGTAAAGAATTTGGCACACAATGAACAATGGCTGAGGTGGAACAAAGCACACAAGCATGAACTTAGCGGGGGTTCTTTTACACCTCCTGTAACTGAATAAAGCTTTTTAAATTCAATTTGTGATGCCCTCGGGGTAACCATTATGTTTACATTTTCCTTTCTCAGCTTGCACGGTCTCTCTTTGTGCTCCATCACGTTGCCTTGTAGAATGAATGTTTACTGACAGTCCACCGCTGGACTGGCCAGAGATATTATTTCCTCATTCTTCTCTCTTAGCACCCATCCTAAAATATCTGCCTCACCATCAGCCGTAAGCAGCCCATAGATGACTCCATTTTCTTTCCTTCCACCAAGCTCGATTCCCCCATCAGAACACAGTCAGTGATAAGGAAATCCCACCCACAGCGCTATTGTGTTCTATGGGTGAGGAGTGAGGATAGCCTTCCCAGCCGGTAGAACACAATGATTGCTTCTATCGGCTATAGCCACCAGCAGTCATCACATGTAAAAAATCTGACAATCTATGGATTGACTTGGGTACAATCAGCCTTCCCATAGATGGATTGAATCTTGACCTGTCCCTGCCAGTGCCATCTGAGAGCAGTTGTATACTCAGTAAAAAAAAAAAAAAAAAAAAAAACCTGCAGGAGAAAGGCATAATGAGCTAGTATGCTCATTATGAAATACTCACCTTTACCATCACAGGAGTGAGCTCTTAAACGCTGAGCTCAGAGCTACTGCATCATGGGAGAGAAAGCATGTGAGGGGGGGTTTGAATCAGAGAAAGAGCTCACTCCTGTGATGGTGGAGGTAAGCAGAAGTTTTTAGTTGCAAAGAGAGGCCCAGCTTTCAGGCTGGGTTCACACATATGCGTCTGCGGTTTGCAGACTCCTGTGCATTTCTGTTCACTGCTTCAGGTGCGATTCAGGTGCAATTTTTACCTGAATTCGCACCTGTACCGGACCCAAAAACGCACAGGACTCTTTTCAAAACTGCACTGCTGCTGCCCCACACATGTGTGAACTGCCTCCGTTGAAAGCCGGTCACATTCCATGGAGTGTCGCATTTTTATGCGAATTGGATGCAGTTTAAATTGCATCCGATTCGCATATATGTGAACCCAGCCTTACTGTTCACCTCCACCATCACAGGAGTGATGAACAGTAACAGCTAGGCCTCTCTTAACAATGCCTTAGCAATGTTCTAGGAGTTTTCTGGGCAGGCTTCATGAGTTACGGAAATGGCCTACACCTATAGCAAGGGCATTATTCAACTTTGGTCACAGCTTATTTTTATTTACAGACACCCCTTACCTGCATAGTCAGTTTTTTGGTAATGGTGAACTATGTGAATAATGTATGTATCAGTGCTGCTCTAGATAACAAAAATAATGATAAAGTGCCAAGTGTTAGAGCCCATTCACATTGAGGCGACACAACTTCGGGGGGCGACCTGTGAAGTCGCATGCACCGCGACTTCGGCGTGACTTGCAGAGACTTCACATAATGGAAGTTTATGCAAGTCGCTCTGAGGTCACCCCAAAGTAGTACAGGACCCTTTTTCTAAGTCGGAGCGACTTGTGTCACTCCTATTAGAACGGGTCCTGTGCTACTCAATGGACCGCGACATACCGCGACTTGTCAGGCTGACAAGTCGCCTGACAAGTCGCGCTAATGTGAATGGGCTCTTCACAATCAACAATAATAAATAAACAAACAATTCATGACCCTGATAAATAAATAAATGAAATAGAATTGCCCTTGTAATGATCAGCAAACTATTATGAAGTCCTTGTGATAATAGAGTGCCAGTGCTGTAAATCAAATATTATGGTAATCAATAAATTAATAAATAGATAGTCCTTGTAAAAATGGATAAGGTGCTCGTGCTATAAATCACATTTTGTGCAGATCTCTCCGTGCTCCCCACCTGTGTCCCCACTCACCGAACAGATGGGGAAGCAGTGCATATATTGCGTTTTAGCATTGAGGGTCTCTTTGCCATTTTCCTTACTTTTTACTGCTACAGGGAGGCAGCTGTACGCAGGATTACATAGATAAACATGATTCTGCGCACATGAAAAGTTGGCTTACCTCCCAACTTCTTTGAGATGGGAACGAGGGACACCTATTAGCAAAACTATGTATCCATAGGACACACCCCCTGCCACACCCCCTTTAGGCCCCTTTCACACTTGTGCAACTTGTCATGCAACTTTGGACATCAGAGTTGCACGACATGTCGTTCCCCATGTTTTCCAATGATAACCATTCATATATGCGCAATTTAAAGTTGCAGCAACTTCAAAGTAGTTCACGCACTACTTTGGTCTGACTCTCATGCAACTTCAGGGCCATAGACTTCAATGTTAACCCTCAGAAGTTGCATGAAAGTCATACCAAATTGTTATACTATGCAACTTGTGTGCAACAGTTGTCCATTAAAACTGGTCAAAGCCAAAGTTGCATCCATGTTGCACCCGTCCAAAGTTGCGTCAAAGTTGCATCAAAGTTGCACCAAAGTTGCATCAAAGTTGCACCAAAGTTGCTCCAAAGTTGCACTCCAAAGTCGGTGCATTTTTGGAGTCATACAAGTGTGAAAGGGGCCTTAAAGAGAATTATGCACAAAAAAAAGATTAGTTAAACCCACAAGTGCATTTTTTTAACCACTACTATTCTTTTATATTGGCTTTTGAAATCTACAAATGCAGCAATTTAGAAATTGGATGAAAGGTTTAGCACTGGAAAACACTTTTTGAAAGATAAAAAGTGCATTTTATATACAACCATATAGATCAGACCAAAATGAGGGACAAATGGGGTAGAAAGAGGAACAGAGGGACTGTGTTCCAAATCAGGGACAGTCCCTCAAAATCAGGGACAGTTAGGAGCTTTGGTAAAGGTAAACTATGCCTTTTAACCAATTGCCGCCCGCGCTATAGCCAAAAGATGGCTACAACGCGGGCTTCCAATGCCGGGAGGGTGTACATGGATGTCCTCCACATTTCGTCCAACAAAATCCGAAGGGGACAAAACACGAAAACTTTTTTCGTACGATAGCCTAGCGAGCGACAATCGTTTAATCAGTACAGTATGCGTTCACTAAAAATCGATAGACAAAGATCATGCATGATCAGAAACACGAAAATAACCCGGAAAAAGCCTGGCTGCCATTATTTTTGTTTTGCACTATCCGATACGTAACTACGCGACCAGGAAGCTTTTCCAGAATCGTACAAAATAAATCCTACGTTTAGTACGCAATGTTGAATTCGATATTGGTATCATTCAACAAAATGCGAACGAGAAGTCCTCAGATTATCTGATCGTGTGTCTGAGGCATTAGACTAAAATTCAATCAGTAACTGAGCTGACTGGCCAGGGTGAAATATTATTGATTGTTTTGCATCAGTCAGCAGCCCTGAGATACCATTTCTCATGAATACAATGGTATTTCAATAGATCAGATTATGAGATTACATAGTGGAAATCAATGCCTTACAATCATATCTTTACTATCGATCAAAATCTACTTCCCTAGGTGTGGCATATTAATTGAACTACTATAGAATGAATATTGCTATCAGAGGAGGTTGATTGGAAAGAAAATTGAAGCATGTATTGCCGCAATTAATGCAATCAATCACAAAATCCAGTCTATGGTGCATGTGAACACAATGTTTGTGGTAACCCATAGTAACCACTGATGATATCTTCTGCAAATGTACCCAAAACAGCGCCAGCTGCCATTTTAGGCGACTCTGAGCTGTGCCCGTTCTGTGCCCCCCTCTGAGTTGACCCATCTAAAGAACCGGAACCATATATTGTAAATGTGTTTTTTTTTTTTTTTTTTAAACCTACGGAGCACCAGTCTTCAAATGCCTCAGTTTCACCATGTTTTTCACCATAAGAGTGCCATATTCTAAAAACAGAAGGACATCCTAGAACCTAGATCATGACAAACCTTTTATTTTGATGATAGGCAACTAAAACTGCAATAACATAAGAAAGTGCAGAGATCAGCACCAGTGTTACAGCTCTGGCACTGTTTGCTGTTTCCAGCCCTTCAGAGCAAACGTAAACAAATTAAAAAAAATAATGTGTAAAACAATAACTTATTTTCCGCGCTGTGATGTATATTTTGGTGAAAAAATAAAATATAAACAATGTATAAAACCTGAAGCTGCTGCTCACTAGGTGAAATACCAGAAAAAACTAAAAGCATAAATAGACAGCGCTAACAGGTGACAAAATGTAAATGAATTATAAATATATATAAATGTGCTACAATAATTAATTGGTGCCCTAAAACATTGATGCTCTAAAAAATTGGTACAACCAAAAAGTGTATATATAAACAATACATATATAATAAATACTAAAGTGCTAAGATTAAGTGTCCATAATATAACCATTAAAGTGCAAAGTGATTTGTTAAGGTGCAGTCCAAAAAATGCTTCTTCAACACAAAACTAAAGTGCCAAACAGGTGCTCGAATCCATAAAAGTGCCCAAGTGCTCTTCAGGAAAAAGGCCCCCAATGGGGATGCACTCACCAGATTTTGGGTAAAAATGAGCCTTGAACATGTATAATGTTCCTTGATCGGATCACAGGATCAATGCAGCTACCCTGGCATATGAGATATCCCTCAAACGGATGGATGGATGACAAGCACCTCATAGACTGGCTCCTTAATAATTCGTCTCCTCTCTCTCTCCCATGTGTGTTTCAAATATAAAGAGAGAAGCCGTACATAGTGAAGCCCGTAATATTTATTTAAAACAGAATGGTAAGAATAGTACTCACAATGTATCTTTAAAAAATCGGCAATGAACAGCATTAAACAGCCTAGCACAGTCAATCCTCCAATTTCCGTGTCGCTGCCGGCGTGCGTTCCACGGTGGTTAACAGGAAATGACGCTGCAAAAGCTCCGCTGCCCGGAAGTGCGTCGACGCGTTTCGCCCGCCTTAATGGGCGTTATCAAAGACATCACTTCCGGTAAGGCGGCTTGTGTTTTTATACTTAATTGACTCTACTCGCAGCCAATCGAAGGAGAAAAGGGGGGTGGCATATACTCTATCTATCAACTTCCTGTTGACAGTCTACTATTAAGCGTGTCCCCACGGTGCAAATAGCAACTCGATCCGCAATATTTATTTGGGTGAATAAAATAAATTGATGAATATATGCAAATCTATCGAATATTAAAATCACCACCTCATTTCCTGTTGCCGATAACTTATTATATTGTTAAAAAACTTTAAAATTTATTACACTTCATAAAATTCATAAATACAAATCATACATATCAGCGTTATTCAAACAATCTTATTTGTTAAATAAAACAATTCAAATGAGAAGGTCGATATTTGTAACAAGAATATATATTAATATCTATTATTTACAAAATCCCGAGAAAGAATAAAAAACGAAAAAAATATATAAAAAATATAAAAAATATATAAATTATATATTAAAAAAATGTAAAAAAATTATAGAAATGAAAATAATAATAAATAAAAATTTAATAAAAAATAATAAATATAAATGAAAATAAAAATAAAAATAAAAATAAAAATAAAAATAAAAATAAAAATAAAAATAGAAATAAATATAAATATGATAATAAGAAAAAATAATAAAAAATAAAATAAAATAAAATAAAATAAAAGTGAAAATAATAATAAAAATAAAAATAAATAAAAATAAAAATAAAAATAAATAAAAATAAAGATAAAAATAAAGATAAAAATAAAAATGAAAATAAAAATAAAAATAAAAATAAAAATAAATATAAATAATAAAAATAAAAATAAAAATAAAAATAAAAAATTTTTTACTTCAACAATATGGGATTCAAAATAATCAAAATTATGCCTCAGCCTTAGAAGAAAAAAAAAAAAACAGAGAAGGGGGAAGGGGAGGAAAAGTTTTTTTACCAATTAGACAGAAAACAGTTCAGATCCAATTCTATATTGAGACCCCGGGGCTGTAAGGTCCCGAGGCGATGAATCCATTGAGTTTCATTTTTTGAGATTGCTCTCTTTAGATTACCCCCCCTCCAATGTGGTTCAACCCTATCTATACCACAAAATGCTAGCCCTCTGGGATCACTATTGTGGACCAATCTGAAATGATTGGATACGCTGTGGTGACGAAATCCCTTTTTGATGTTAGTCACATGCTCCCGTAATCTTACTCTGAGTTCTCTCGTTGTTCTACCCACGTACTGTAGCCCACATGGGCACGTCAACAGATACGTTACATGGGTAGATGAACACGTGATAAACTTGTCTATGGTATACTGTTTCCCATCGGCAAGGGACCTAAATTCAGAGGTTTTGCGTTTCCTATGCCTCGAAGTTTTACATATTGCACATCTTCCACAGCTAAAATAACCGACTTGATCTAAAAATGTACATGTTTTAACTGGAGGGTTTACCACATTATGCGCCAGTTTCAATCTTAAAGTGCTTGGTTTAGTATAGACGAATTTAGGCCTTGAAGGTAAAATCGTTTTTAAAATGTCGTCCTTTAAAAGCAATGGCCAATGTTTTTTTATAATGTGTTCTACTTGTTTATATTGCCTAGTGAAACCTGTCATAAAAGCCAAACCATAGTTGTTAGAATGATTTGAATCTTTTGTTTTATCCTTCAACAGCTCTTTCCTATCAATCCTCCTGATGCTTTCTTTGGTGTTGATAAGTTCCTTGGAGTTGTAACCTTTTTCTTCAAATCTTTTTATTAACAAATTGGCTTGCTGATCGTAGTCTTCTTCCCGGTCACAGTTCCGTCTTACTCTGAGCAGTTGGCTCTTAGGCACAGAGCTAAGCCACTTGGGGTGATGGCAACTCCCCGTTGGAATATAACCATTTCTATCAACATCTTTGAAATAGGTCCGTGTAAAAAGTTTTCCTTCAAATTTAAAAATCTCCAGATCTAAAAAGTGGATGGATTGGTTTCCTATATTTTCAGAGAAGGAAATGCCATATTTATTTCTTCCCATGGACTCCAAGAAAGCCCTGAGAGAGTCATGGTTCCCATTCCACACCATAATTATATCGTCTATATATCTGTAGTAGAGTTTCAGATGAGCTGATTGACTTTTAAGGATGGTCTCTTCTTCCCACTTCCTCATAAAGATGTTGGCTATGGATGGCGCATACTTTGCCCCCATAGCCACACCCCTTTTTTGCCTGTAGAATTTCTTATTGTGCCAGAAGAAGTTGTGGCTCATGGCTAAATCAAGGGCCTGAAGCAAGAATTCTTTCTGTTTTTTCTTTATCTGGGTTGTATCAAGGACCCATTTAGCAGCCTCCAATGCATGTGTTTGCTGTATATTCGTGTACAGTGAGTTCACGTCTACACTCACAAGCAAATCATCTTCTTCAATTTCCAACCCATTAAGGATCCCCATTAGGTGTTTGCTGTCCCTCAAGTAGGCCTTCCCTTGCTGGGCCAACGGTTGGAAAAAACAATCCAGATATTCACCTACCCGGGAGAACAAGGAGTCAACTCCGCTTACTATAGGTCTCCCAGGGGGTTTTTTGTTGTTTTTGTGAATTTTTGGGAGCTGGTAAATAACCGGAACCCTCGGTGCGTCTGGTATTAAATATCTACTTTCTCTCTTGTTTAAAATCTCATCTTTAGTGGCTTTCTTGATCAGTTTTGTTAATTTGGCTTTGTAGAGGTTACTAGGATTCCTTCTTAACTCTTCATATGTTTCTGTATCATTAACCAACCTATCTAGTTCGTCTAGATAATCTTGTTTATTTAAAACCACCAAACCTCCTCCTTTGTCAGCAGGCCTGATTACTATATTTTTCTTGTTCTCAAGTAATTTCAGGTCTTTCTCTACATCTCTCTTTCTTCTGGAGGGGCGGGCTTTTAATTTATCCAAGTCGTTTTCTACTAAAACTTTAAAAACATCTAAAAACTGATTATTTTTGGGCTTGGGGTTAAAAACAGAATTATTTCTTAATTGCGTGTGCGCATATTCTTCCGATCTTGTGTCTCCCTTAGGAGGATTCTTTGCATAATGCTTTTTAATGTTGATCTTACGAATAAATTTTTGGAGGTCAATAAAAGTGTCGAACTTGTTGATATTTTTATCTGGCGCAAATTTAAGACCTAATGCTAAAACCTGTAATTCCTCGTTGGTAAAAGTGACATCGCTTAAGTTAAAAATTCCTTCTGTTAATTTTCTCTTTTCCTTTTTCCTCTTCCCTCCTCTGCATCCTCTGGTCTTTCGTTTTGAACCCCTCTCTCTTGTGCATACGGGGGTTCGGTGGGGAACCAAGGTCTCCAATCTTCCCTCTGTTCCTGTTGGTAATAGTTGTTGGAATTCCCCCTTCCTCTGGGGTTGAATCCTCCTCTTCCTCTCCAAGGGGGTCTCCCTGATCCCCTCCTGTGAAAATCCCCTCTTGGATAATTATTTTGGTGTGGGCCTTGATATTGTCCTCTTCCACCTCTGTATCCACCATTTTGATACCCCCGTGCACCTCCTCGTGGGCCCCTGGGATGGTATCCCTGGTTGTATCCAGGTTGGTGGTATTGTTGCACCTGTTCGTTTCTCAGGGGCTCAAATCTATTGGATGTGGGGATCTCGTATTGGGGAGTATAGGATTGTGATCTACCCCTTGATCTTCCCCGAGGGGCAGATCTGGAATCCCCCCCGTTATTTCTCCCATTATTTCCAGGGGTCACATTATTCATGGGTGTCTGGAATGGGGTAAAATTAGGGAAGGGGTGTTCCCTCTCAATGGAGGATGCTCTGGAGTTGTCTTCTTGTATTATAGTTTCCTCTTGCCATTTATAAACCTTATTTGTTTTATAATCATTTGTATCTCTAAGGAATTTTTTCATCTTTTTCTTTTGTGTATCCCTATCTACTTTATCTGCAAAATCTTGCAACTGCTTCATTTTTTCTTTATATTCAGCATTGTCATCAAGATCTACAAATTTTGCCTTAATAGCATTAATGTTGGCCTCTAGGTTTTTTAATTTTTTCTCTTTCCTGGAGATGAGCAGTTCAAGTAATTTCTTTTCGGTATACCGAAAGAAATCAAACCACTCATCTTCCAGCGCCTTATCAGTTAGACCATCATTGGGGGCTACATCCCATCTTAGACGTCTGGGTGTCATCCCATCTTTGATGTATTTACTGAGGGTAAAAATATCCCACCACGCTCTTATTTGTTTATCAATAAAACCTCGCAAATGTTTGAAATCTTGGTTAAGATTAAAACCAACATTAGATTGTGAAAAAAATTCATCCGCATCCAGCTTTCTTTGGCTCATAAAATTAAAAACATCCATAGCCGCAGAGTACAATTCCCGAGGGAATAAAACGTGTAAAACAATAACTTATTTTCCGCGCTGTGATGTATATTTTGGTGAAAAAATAAAATATAAACAATGTATAAAACCTGAAGCTGCTGCTCACTAGGTGAAATACCAGAAAAAACTAAAAGCATAAATAGACAGCGCTAACAGGTGACAAAATGTAAATGAATTATAAATATATATAAATGTGCTACAATAATTAATTGGTGCCCTAAAACATTGATGCTCTAAAAAATTGGTACAACCAAAAAGTGTATATATAAACAATACATATATAATAAATACTAAAGTGCTAAGATTAAGTGTCCATAATATAACCATTAAAGTGCAAAGTGATTTGTTAAGGTGCAGTCCAAAAAATGCTTCTTCAACACAAAACTAAAGTGCCAAACAGGTGCTCGAATCCATAAAAGTGCCCAAGTGCTCTTCAGGAAAAAGGCCCCCAATGGGGATGCACTCACCAGATTTTGGGTAAAAATGAGCCTTGAACATGTATAATGTTCCTTGATCGGATCACAGGATCAATGCAGCTACCCTGGCATATGAGATATCCCTCAAACGGATGGATGGATGACAAGCACCTCATAGACTGGCTCCTTAATAATTCGTCTCCTCTCTCTCTCCCATGTGTGTTTCAAATATAAAGAGAGAAGCCGTACATAGTGAAGCCCGTAATATTTATTTAAAACAGAATGGTAAGAATAGTACTCACAATGTATCTTTAAAAAATCGGCAATGAACAGCATTAAACAGCCTAGCACAGTCAATCCTCCAATTTCCGTGTCGCTGCCGGCGTGCGTTCCACGGTGGTTAACAGGAAATGACGCTGCAAAAGCTCCGCTGCCCGGAAGTGCGTCGACGCGTTTCGCCCGCCTTAATGGGCGTTATCAAAGACATCACTTCCGGTAAGGCGGCTTGTGTTTTTATACTTAATTGACTCTACTCGCAGCCAATCGAAGGAGAAAAGGGGGGTGGCATATACTCTATCTATCAACTTCCTGTTGACAGTCTACTATTAAGCGTGTCCCCACGGTGCAAATAGCAACTCGATCCGCAATATTTATTTGGGTGAATAAAATAAATTGATGAATATATGCAAATCTATCGAATATTAAAATCACCACCTCATTTCCTGTTGCCGATAACTTATTATATTGTTAAAAAACTTTAAAATTTATTACACTTCATAAAATTCATAAATACAAATCATACATATCAGCGTTATTCAAACAATCTTATTTGTTAAATAAAACAATTCAAATGAGAAGGTCGATATTTGTAACAAGAATATATATTAATATCTATTATTTACAAAATCCCGAGAAAGAATAAAAAACGAAAAAAATATATAAAAAATATAAAAAATATATAAATTATATATTAAAAAAATGTAAAAAAATTATAGAAATGAAAATAATAATAAATAAAAATTTAATAAAAAATAATAAATATAAATGAAAATAAAAATAAAAATAAAAATAAAAATAAAAATAAAAATAAAAATAGAAATAAATATAAATATGATAATAAGAAAAAATAATAAAAAATAAAATAAAATAAAATAAAATAAAAGTGAAAATAATAATAAAAATAAAAATAAATAAAAATAAAAATAAAAATAAATAAAAATAAAGATAAAAATAAAGATAAAAATAAAAATGAAAATAAAAATAAAAATAAAAATAAAAATAAAAATAAATATAAATAATAAAAATAAAAATAAAAATAAAAATAAAAAATTTTTACTTCAACAATATGGGATTCAAAATAATCAAAATTATGCCTCAGCCTTAGAAGAAAAAAACAGAGAAGGGGGAAGGGGAGGAAAAGTTTTTTTACCAATTAGACAGAAAACAGTTCAGATCCAATTCTATATTGAGACCCCGGGGCTGTAAGGTCCCGAGGCGATGAATCCATTGAGTTTCATTTTTTGAGATTGCTCTCTTTAGATTACCCCCCCTCCAATGTGGTTCAACCCTATCTATACCACAAAATGCTAGCCCTCTGGGATCACTATTGTGGACCAATCTGAAATGATTGGATACGCTGTGGTGACGAAATCCCTTTTTGATGTTAGTCACATGCTCCCGTAATCTTACTCTGAGTTCTCTCGTTGTTCTACCCACGTACTGTAGCCCACATGGGCACGTCAACAGATACGTTACATGGGTAGATGAACACGTGATAAACTTGTCTATGGTATACTGTTTCCCATCGGCAAGGGACCTAAATTCAGAGGTTTTGCGTTTCCTATGCCTCGAAGTTTTACAAATAAATTGTTTTGACATTTTGTTTCATTTTTGTTTCTTTTATGGTAAATAAAAAAAAACTGACATTGTAATGTAATCATTCGTCACCACTGTCAATACATCACGGATGTTAACTTCTGTACTGTAACACAGTGCTCACTATATGACTGTCTACTTCTACTATATACAAAAATAAATAAAAAATAAGTATACATAAATAAATAAATAAAAAAAAATAGTTTTGCCATTTTGTTTAATTTTTGTTTCTTTTCTGGTAAATAAAAAAGCTGACATTGCAATGTTAATCATTCCTCACCACTCTCAATACATTGCGGATGTTAACTTCTGTACTGTAATACAGTGCTCACTATATGACTGTCTACTTCTACTATACAGTAAACCCCCGCTCCATCGCGGTTCAGTTTTTGCGGTCTCTGTATATTGCGTTTTTTTCTGTAAGACCTATTCATATTATTTTACTAATTAAATCATTGTTAATTAAATATTTTTGTGTTTTCCATTGCTCTTGCTTTGTCTCTCTGTATCTTTTATGTGTTTAAATGTGTTTCTATTGTTTTAAAAGTGTGTTTAAAAACCTTAAAATGCTTTGAAAAGTACAGTGACAGTTATAAAAACATGCCTACAGTGTATTTTAATAGGGTATTTCTATTTCACGGATTTTCTCTTTTCGCGGGTGGGTCCGGAACGTAACCCTCGCGATGGAGGGGGGTTTACTATATACAAAAATAAATAAAAAATAAATATACGTAAATGAATAAATAAAAAAAAAAATTGTTTTGCCATTTTGTTTCATTCTTGTTTCTTTTATTGTAAATAAAGAAAAAAAAACTGACATTGTAATGTAATCATTCGTCACCACTGTCAATACATCACGGATGTTAACTTCTGTACTGTAACACAGTGCTCACTATATGACTGTCTACTATATACAAAAATAAATAAAAAATAAATATACATAAATAAATAAATACAATTTTTTTGCCATTTTGTTTAATTTCTGTTTCTTTTCTGGTAAATAAAAAGAAAACTGACATTGTAATGTAATCATTCGTCACCACTCTCAATACATCACGGATGTTAACTTCTGTACTGTAACACAGTGCTCACTATATGACTGTCTACTTCTACTATACAGTAATTCAGTTTTTGCGGTCCCGTTATATTGCGTTTTTTTCTGTAAGACCTATTTATATTATTTTACTAATTAAATCATTGTTAATTAAATATTTTTGTGTTTTCCATAGCTCTTGCTTTTGTCTCTCAGTATCTTTTATGTGTTTAAGCCCCCGTTCACACTGGTTCACACATTCCTCCCATAGGGAAGCTGCGGACCCGTTCTGATAGGAGCGACACAAGTCGCTCCGACTCAGAAAAAGGGTCCGGAGCTTCTTTGGGGCGACCAGGAGGCGACCGCCATAGACTTCAATGTTACGAAGTCCGTGGCGGCCGCTCCGAGGTCGCGGCGCGCTGCTCGCACCGCGACCTCGGAGGTCGCGGTGCGAAGTAGCGTCGCCCCAGTGTGAATGGGGGCTAAATGTGTTTCTATTGTTTTAAAAGTGTGTTTAAAAAACTTAAAATGCTTTGAAAAGTACAGTGAAAGTTATAAAAACATGCCTACAGTATATTTTAATAGGGTATTTCTATTTCGCGGATTTTCACAGTGCTCACTATATGACTGTCTACTATATACAAATATAGAAAATATTTGTGCAAATGTACCCAAACAAGGTTGTCGAATGTTATCACAATCCAATCCTTAGTGTCCATTCACACTACCGCGACTTGTCAGACGACTTGTCAGCCTGACAAGTCGCGGTCCGTCGCGATCCATTGTGTTCTAATAGGAGCGACACAAGTCGCTCCGACTTAGAAAAAGGTTCCTGTACTACTTCGGGGCGACCTGGAGCAACTTGCATAGACATTCATTATATGAAGTCCGTGCAAGTCGCACCGAAGTCGCGGTGCACGCGACTTCACAGGTCACCCCCGAAGTCGTGCCGCTTCAGGGTGAACCGGCACTAATGGTGGCCACACATTTTTTATTTTTTAAAATTGACCAATGTGTGATTCTATCAAAAGAATGAAATGTGCAAACAACTGTAGAGCCATAACTTTCACATTCGATCGGATCTGATCAAACTGAGTCAATCGGCCAGGGGAGAATATTATCAATTGCTTGGCATCAATCAGCAGCACTGAAATACTTTGGTTATGAATGCGATCGTCTTGCGATCAATCAGACTATGAGATTACATGATGGAAACAGAAATGTGTGATCATAAATCCATCTCCTTGTGTGTGACATATTGTTTGAATGGTTGCTGATCAACTACAGTAGTCCTATCGAAATAAAGTCAGTCGTTTTATGGAAGCATGTATTGCCCCCATTAATGCAATCAATAACACGATCTAGTCTTTAGTGCAAGTGAACACAATCATTGCAGTAACCCATAGCAACCACTGATGTTATCTTCAGCAAATCTACCCAAAACAGTGCCAGTTGCCGTTTTAGGTGACTGTGGACTCCGACTACTCAATGCTGCCCATTCATTGGCTTGACCCATCACAATAATTGCCATCTTTTCAGTACAGTCACACAGATGTCATGCAAGATGCACCTGAAATTGCTCGGACTTGTGGCTTTGAAATCGTGCTACTTCAAGTGAAGTAGCACAATTTCAAAGTTGCATTTAGTGTAAACGGGGGCTAATTGAAGCATGTATTGCCCCCATGAATGCAATCAATAACACAATCCAGTCTTTAGTACAAGTGAACACAATCTTTGCGGTAACCCATAGCAACCACTGATGTTGGCTTCAGCAAATGTGCCCAAAACAGCGGCAGCTGCCATTTTTGGGTGACTGTGGACACCACCACCACATTGCTGCCCATTCATTGGCTTGACCCATCAAAATAATTTTTTCTTTTGAATGCACTTCTGTCAGTCGCCGTAGGGTTGATTTACTAAAGCTGGAGGGTGCAAAATCTGGTGCAGCTCTGCAGAGAAACCAATCAGCTTCCAGGTTTTATTTTTAAACCTTCAGTCCTCGTTCACATTTGGAGTGATTTGTCATGCGATTTGACAGGTCAAATCCATGACAAGTCGCAGCCTATTATGGCACCATTCCAATCGGTGGGATGCCGACTTTGCGGTGCCGCATCGATTTGGAACAGTAGTTACTGCACTACTTTTGCCGATTTCAGGTGCGACTTTAATAGACATCTGTACATAAAGCTGTACAGATGTCTTTCAAGCTACTTTGAAATCGTGCTACTTCATGTGAAATATTGAATGATTGAAAAAGTAGCATCAATGTGAACCAGGGCTCATTGAACAAGGTGAAGTTTGAAGCTGATTGGCTACCATGCACAGCTGCACCACGTTTTGCACTCTCTGTTTCACCATGTTTTCACCATAAGGCCCCTTTCACACAGGCGGACCGTTCAAATTCACCTGTCGGTTTTTTTGGCGGATCTGAACGGTCACCCTATGCATCTCTATGGGGCATTGTATGTCAGCGGAGACATGTCCGCTGACATCCGATCCGTCAAATCTGGACGGATGGAAACCCTATTTTCCATCCATCCAGCGGATCGGATGGGATCGGATGAGAACGGACAGACGATCCGTTCTCATCCGATTCCCCCATAGAGATGCATGGGGAACTGATAGCTCTGTCTCCGCACACAGCACGGAAAACAGCTGTCATCCTCCTGCTCAGCGGGGGATCGGCGGATCGATCCCCCGCTGAGATAAACGGAGTCCGCCTGACGAACGGACTGTGTGAAAGAGCCCTAACAGCGCCATATTCCAAAAATAGAAGGTGATCCCGGATGTATAAAACTTTTTATTTTGATTGAGTTTGAGTGGTGGGATTTATTACACTATTATATAAATATATATATATTTTTTATATTTAAGGCAGGTTCCTACCTAGCATCGGTTACCGTGGGCTATCTGTATTTTTTGATGCGTTGCTGCTTAATACAGGTTTATTAACCACTTCTGGGCCGGAAGGTTTTACCCCCTTAGTTACCAGGCCATTTGTTTTGATACGGCATTGCGTTACTTTACCTGACAATTGCGTGGTCATGCGATGCTGTACCCAAAGAAAATTGATGTCCTTTTTTCACACAAATAGAGATTTCTTTTGGTGGTATTTGATCACCTCTGCGATTTTTTGCGCTATAAACAAAAAAAAGTGACAATTCTGAAAAAAACAATATTTTTCACTTTCTTCCATATAACACTCATAATTAAAAAATAAAAAAATCTAATTTTTTTCATCATTTTAGGCCAATTTGTATTCTGCTACATATTTTTGGTAAAATAAATCCCAAGTATATATTGATTGGTTTGCGCAAAGGTTTTTACGTCTACGAACTAGGGGAAAGATTTAAGTCATTTTTTTAAAATTTATTTACTAGTAATGACGGGGATCATCGATTTTTAGCGGGACTGTGACATTGCGGCAAACAGATCGGACCCCTAACTGACTTTTTTGACATTTTTGGGGGGGACCAGTGCCATTACTACAGTAATCAGTGCTAAAAATATGCACTGTTACTGTACTAATGACACTGGCAGGGAAAGGGCTAACATCAGGGGCTAGCAAAGGGTTAAATGTGTCGCTAGGGGGTGATTTCTAACTGTGTGGGGATGGGCTTGCTGCATGAACACAGAGACCTGTGTTCCTAAATAGGAGGAACACAGGAGCCCTGTGTTCTTTACTGACAGAACAGCAGTCTGCCGTGTTTACAACGGCAGACCGCCGTTCTGTCTTCACGAGGGGGGATGCCCAGTGGACATCGTGGCCACCGGACCTGCTCATTGGCTCCCCCTGTAGCTGATCGGCGTGCGCACGTCCCCACTAGTGGTCATACAAAGCGACGTACAGATATCTCGTTTCACGGGACAGAGCCGACCTGCCACCATAAAACTACAGCGGCTGGTCGGAAAGTGGTTAATAGCAATGGCAGAGCGTGAATAGGTGCACAGAAAGGTGTGGATTCAGCCTAAGGGGCCATACATACTGACACATTACAGAGTTATGTCCGAGGTGTTGACGTTCATTTTAAATGCCTCACCTAGGTAATACACTGGAACATACTTTTGTTTCGGAGCGCCGTAATGCACACGTGAACCATGCAGTAGGCCTCCTGCATACGTGCATAAAAAAACGCTGCTTATACAGCCCTACAGCATATATTTTTTTTTTTTTTTTTATGCCTCTAAACACAGTTGTATGTTAGCCTATGTGGCCATGCACATCAGGCGTTTAGATCAGTATTTTAGGAACAGCGTTTAGGGACAAAAACGAAAAGCACACCAAAGCTGCAATCAGAGAGCAACTTATGAGCATCATTTATACATATAAACGCGCGTGTATGCACGTAAATGTATTCCAGTGGCCAGAATAACTTATTATTTTGGCTAGTAGAATGATAAGGGGGCGCGCTTATGGCATGGGAGTGTGGCTGCCCCATAAGTTAATTTCATTAAAATTCATTTAACATAATTAGAATTCATTTGGTGGTAAGTGTAGCTTTAATGGCTGAGGAGAGGGTCACGAGGAGTCAGAGCGGGAAAAACGTGTAGATTTAGAGCGGGAAAACGTGAGCCACTAGAAGGTTCGTCACGTGTTGTGGGCTATAAAGCCCTGCGTGACTGAATTCTCCTCAGTGTCTTGGATCGGCTCGGCGAGCTCCCCTCCCCCTCACCCTGTCGTGGCACCATTATGTGGTTCTGTCACCCTTGTATCAAGGGGGGACTTTGTTGAATGATTTCTTGGTCATCACTCGATTTCTATGACTGAGTGAATTTTAATACTTGGATTTTTAAAGTTTATTATATATATTTATGGTTTAATAAAGTTTTATGGATTCATTTATACCAATAAAGGTGCCGCGGCCATTTCAACACCATCTTTTTTGCTTGTGTATTTATTTACTATATTTATATATATGAATAGTCTGAGCTGAGGTGCAGTCTACAATCCCATGTGTTTGCGGTCAAAGCCATGCGCACATAAACGAGCGTACGTAGGCCACATTTGAGGAATTTTTTCTGACAGAAAAATTTTAGCATAAATTCATACACAACCGTGAGGCCTTAAGGCTGGGTTCACACATATGCGGCTGCTGTTTCAGTGCTGGAGTCCGGTGCAGTTTTGTTCACCGGTTCTGGTGAACATTTTTACCTGAAATCGCGCCTGAACCAGACCCAAAATCGCACAGGACCCCTTTTTTAAAACTGCACATGTGTTCTGCCGAAAACTCCAACTCGCCAAAATCTCCAACAACCTCACTTCCAGTGACTACAGCAGGAATAATTGGCGAATTCGAGGAGTTGCTGTTTTCACAGACCACTGGAAGCCAATACATGGGACTGTAGACTGCATTATTTAGTAATTAACCAAAATTAAAATTTGTAATAATATAAATAAATAACAAAATACACCACTCATGGATGGATAAAAATTGGCCGCGGCACCTTTATTGGTTTAAGATGTTGTAAACAAACTTTATTAATCATTCAAATAAATAAGTATAAATATAAATATATAATAAATAATCAATAAATAATAATAAATAATGAATTCAACTCCAGCAAACCAAATATCACTTAGTCATATAACTCGAGTGATGACCAATAAAATCTTTTAAATAAGTCCCCCCTTGATACAAGGGTGACAAATCATATAATGGTGCCACGACAGGGGAGGGGGGTGGGGAGCTCGCCAAGCCGCTCCGAGACACTGAGGAGACTGAAGCCACACAGCCCTTTATATAGGCCTATGACCGTGACGTAGCCGCACGCGGCTCACGTGTTTCCCGCCCAGCCGCCGCGTGACTTTCCCGCCTGAATCCTTATGAAACTACCCGCCCAAAACACCTCCTACAGTTCCCGCCTAAACTTTAAGGCTGCATTCACACTTGAGCATAGCAGTTTTTAACCGCGTATTTTACCGCGATTTTCAGGCGTTTTTTTCAGGCGTTTTTGGAGGCAGGCTTTGACATCTATCAAAAACGCTGGTAATCAGCCCAAAAAGAAGCAGAAAAAGAAGAATGTACTTTTTTCAGCTACAGGCGTTTTGCTTCAGGCGTTAAAACGCTCAGATGTGAACAGGGGCCATTTAAATGAATGGGGTTTTACTTGTTGGGCGTTTTGGAACGTTTTTTTTAGCGTTTTTGGAGCTGAAAAACACTCAAAAACGCCCAGGTGTGAATGGAGCCTAAATTCAAAATACCGCCGCTTAAAGAAACAATAAATTAGCAAATTTAACTCTATGCCTAATGCATGTTAAAGCAGCCACATTCCCATGGCGTTGGGCATTTATTCTGCCCCACTAACATTCCGGTACACGAGCAGTTGCCTCTTTTCACAGAACACCGGGTAATGGTGAAAAAAGTTGTCACCACCTTGAAGACAGCCATGTTGTTGATTAGTAGCGGCTGTTACTAACAATGTGCAGTCATTATAGCATGTACCGGAGTCTACAGGCTGCCGGTGGTCTGTGAAATCTGCAACTCGTTGAAATCTCTGATTATTCCTCCTGTAGAGTGACCGGAAGTGACATGGTTGGAGATTTTGGCGAGTTGGAATTTTCGGCAAAACACCGGTTCACACGTTATGCAAACTGGATGTGGTTCCAAAAGCATCCGATTCGCATATATGTAAACTGAGCCTTAAACGGAACTAAGCTACACTATCCTTTACAGCTGAGGAGAGCACCATCTTGGGCCTTTGTTTACATCTGCAGTTTCCATGACGCTGCACACATGACCAGCCATGAAACCAGCCGATTTAGTGCTTGAAATTTCCGATTAGAGCTGATGTAAACAGACTAGTACCCTGACCATTATCACCAGAGCCGTGCCTTAAATGTAATCGCTTTAACCACTTGACGACCGCCCACGCATATATACTGCATCAGGGTGGTTGCTCTGTGCTGGATCATGTATCTGATACATGATCCAGCACTTCCAGTTGGGGGTGTGCTCGCGCGGCCGTTGCCCCGGCTGTGCTGTGATTTGTCACAGCACAAGCTGATCAGCGTGTGCCAGCCAAGGAATGATCGCCGGCGCCCACTGATCGGCTTTGTCATTCAGGGAAGGAAACTCTGTGTTGTAAACAACACAGAGCTCTGAACACTGACAGGCGATCTTGCTGTTTTTTTTTTTATTCCCCGCAAAGCAGAGAAAAAAACAGCAAGATTGCTTACTAAAAGCACCACATAACACACACATTACACAGAGTTAGGCACACATTTAACCCCTTGATCACCCCAAGATGTAAACCCCTTCCCAGCCAGTGTCATAAGTACAGTGACAGTGTTTAGGCTCCAGTCATACCTGAGCGTAGCAATTTACTGGCGTTTTTCTGGCTTATTTAAAGCGTTTTTGCATATTTGTGTTTACATCTGTCTGCGCATACAATAACATGGTGCTTCAGTTCAGATCCACCTGAAAAATTGACAGGGACATCTGATCAGATTGTCCCTGTGAAATGGGCCTTATTTCATTTTTTCCTAACACGTCCTGCAGCGCTGCTTTTACTTGGCGCATATTCCATTTTCACCTAATGCACATCAACGCGGCATTTTGGTGTAAACTAGGCCTATTGGAAACAAACGATTTCAGCTTTAAACAATGCAGCCCAATGCATGTGCTGTGAATGGACCCTGAATATGTTGCAGCGTGCGGAAAGCCAAACAAAAAATATTATGCCTTCTGCCGTGGAAAAAGATGCACATTGATGTGACAGGATAGGAAGATGCATGCCAGTGCACATCAACTCAAGTGTGTTTAATGTGAGCTAAATACTACACACGCGTTGTGACTGGGCCCTGAATGTGTTGCAGTGTGCGTTAAGCAGAACATAAAGTATTTTGCCTTCTGCTGTGGAAAAAGATGCGCATTGATGTGGCTCAATAGGAAGATGCATGTCAGCGCACGTCAACTCAAGTGTGTTTACCGTGTGTTAAATACAACACATGCAGTGTGACTGGGCCCTGAATGTGTTGCAGCGTGCATTAAGCAGAAGGTATAGTATTTTTCCTTCTGCTGTGGAAAAATAAGCGCATTGATGTGGCTCAATAGGAAGATGCATGTCAGCGCACGCCAACTCAAATGTGTTTAACGTGCTTTAAATGCAACACACACGGTGTGACTGGGCCCTGAATGTGTTGCAGCGTGCGTTAAGCAAAACGTATAGTATTTTGCCTTTTGCTGTGGAAAAAGTTGCGCATTGATGTTGCTCAATAGGAAGATGCATATCCACGCATTTCAACTTGTGTGTTTAATGAGCGTTAAATGCAACACACCCGTTGTGACTGGGCCCCAAATGTGTCGCAGCGTGCGTTAAGCAGAACAAAAAGTATTGATGCAACATGATAAGATGCATGTCAACGCACATCAACTCAAGTGCGTTTACCGTGCGCTAAAAGCCAGGAACGCGGTGTGACTGGGCCCTGAATGTGTTGCAGCATGCTTGAAGCAGAACATAAAATACTTTGTTTGCTGTGGGGTCTGTTAATGCCACCATGCTGCATTTTGCATTCATTGACGCAGTTAGCCAATCAAGCCAAAGCCATTCGTTGGCAACGCATCAGAAACGCATGCCTTGCGTCACCCCTTATCGTGTTATCACCTCACGATAATGACCGTCACTAACACAAGATATCAAATATAAAAAATGGTGTCATTCTCTTTTTTATTTCTGTCTTTTGTTGGTGTAATTAATACATGCCATTGAGGAATAGAGGGGAATAAAAATGGTGAGTGCGGATTTGAATTTATCAACTGACGTGGCTTAATAGGAAGATGCATGTCAGCGCACGTCAACTCAAGTGTGTTTAATGAGCGTTAAAAATGCAACACACGCAGTGTGACCGGGCCCTGAATGTGTTGCAGCGTGCGTCAAGCAAAACGTATAGTATTTTGCCTTTTGCTGTGGAAAAAGTTGCGCATTGATATGGCTCAATAGGAAGATGCATGTCCGCGCATTTCAACCCAAGTGTGTTTATTGAGCGTTAAATGCAACACACGCGGTGTGACCGGGCCCCAAATGTGTTGCAGCGTGCGTTAAGCAGAACAAAAAGTATTTTGCCTTCTGCTGTGGAAAACGTTGCATATGGATGCGACACGATAAGATGCATGTCAACGCACATCAACTCAAGTGCGTTTACCGTGCGCTAAAAGCCAGGAACGCGGTGTGACTGGGCCCTGAATGTGTTGCAGCGTGCTTCAAGCAGAACATAAAAGTATTTTGCCTTCTGCTGTGGAAAACGTTGCGTATTGATGCGACACGATAAGATGCATGTCAGCGCACATCAACTCAAGTGCGTTTACCGTGCGCTAAAAGCCAGGAACGCGGTGTGACTGGGCCCTGAATGTGTCGCAGCGTGCTTGAAGCAGAACATAAAGTATTTCGCCTTCTGCTGTGGAAAACGTTGCGTATTGATGCGACACGATAAGATGCATGTCAGCGCACATCAACTCAAGTGTGTTTACCGTGCGCTAAAAGCAAGGAACGCGGTGTGAGCCCAGCCTCTCATTGGCTGCGGTGCTGTGTATTTTCTAGCACAGGCGCGATTCATGGAGAAGAGAAAATCCTTTGTTTGCTGTGGGGTCTGTTAATGCCACCATGCTGCATTTTGCATTCGTTGACGCAGTTAGCCAATCAAGCCAACGCCATTCATTGGCAACGTGTCTGAAACGCATGCCTTGCATCGCCCCCTTATCGTGTTATCACCTCACGATAATGACCGTCACTAACACAAGATATCAAAAATAAAAAATGGTGTCATTCTCTTTATTATTTGTGTCTTTTATTGGTGTATTTAATACATGCCATTGAGGAATAGAGGGGAATAAAAATGGTGAGTGTGGATTTGAACTTATCACGTTGTCTTCTCCCTGCCCCCCTCTCTCTTCACCCTTTTAGTATTCAGAGCAGCTCTGGAGCCGTCTGAGGCCATGGTCGAGACTAATGCCCGCCAATCCTCCTGACTGACACCCGTCCCGGCCAATCGCGTCCGTCCGCGAAAACCCTCCCGCCAATCCTGCGGCACCCGGGCGCGCGCCGACCAATGAGACGCCGAGTTTCCGGACTGACTGAACGGCGAGCCAATGGGCGGGCGCGCGAGGCGGGCAGTCTACGAGGATTAACCTGTCTGTCACGTCATCTTGGGCAGTTCGATCGGTAGCGGGAGCGGAGAGCGGACAGCAGGGAGCTCGAAGGCAGCAGCCCCCCACCGCCGGCCTGAGTTACCATCAACACCCGGGGAAGGAACAGCGAGCCACACCGCCGGCCCGAAGTCACCATCTCTGATAGGCAACCAGAAAAATAAAACCAAAATCCCTTAAAAGCCACCATGAGCAGCGACGTGGAAACACAGCAGCAGCCAGCCGCCTTGGAAGACAAGTCCGGCCCGGAACCGGCGGCCACTGTGGGGGAGAAGAAGGTCATCGGTAAGTGTGTCGGGGCGGGAGGGAAGGGGTTAATGGCGGGGCCCGTTACGAGTGCCGCACGCTGTGAGTGAGCGGCGCGCGCCCCCCCCTCTTCTTTCCTCCTCGCGGCCGTGACGTCATCGCTTCCTGTGTCCTCGCAGCATCGGGGCTCTCAAAATGTCCGCCCGTTCCTCGCGGCCTACCCGTCCCCTCCCAGACCCCGCCTCGCTCACCACCCCCCCCCCCCCCCCCCAGCCGCCGTCCTCTGCCCGCACACGTGGAGGCAGTCTGGGGGGTGCACGTCTCATTGCAGGGCCCCGCTTGGATGATGGCGGAGCGGAGGAGCAGCCTAGTAGTTGGCCCGGTGTAGCGTGAGAATTACCTACCCGTGAGAAAAACCTACCCCTCGTCACTTCCGGTTCACGGCACTGTATGGAATGCAGCCGTTACATTAAAACAACTGGGCTGCAATACGAATCATCTCCGCTCCTGTGGCTGTCACTTCCCTGCTCTCGGCAAGTAAATATAAAAGCGGCGGCGGGTGTATGTAAACATAAATCACGGAGACGCCAGCCGCTTTTATATTTACTTGCCGAGAGCAGGGAAGTGACAGCCACATGAGCGGAGATGATTCGTATTGCAACCCCGCTGTTTTATTTAACCGACGCGTGGGTAGGTTTTTTCCACGGTACACCGTCCTATTTCCATACTAGTGCGCATGCGCACTAGTCAGCTCCTCTGTCGTCCCTTTAGGTATCCGGCCCTGTGAGCATGCGCACTGCTGCGCTGCTCAGCTGTTCCTGGCCGGAAGTGACGAGGGGTAGGTAATTCTCACGGGGTAGGTAATTCTCACGGAACACCGGCTCCAGCCACGTGGTGCCTCCGTAGTGCTTTCTAGTGAAGGGATCGGCTCATCCCTCTCCCATAGGCCCCGATTCAACCCGCCTGCATGCTCTTATTTGTTGCCTCTCCCTTATTTAATCAAGGCTTTACTCGGTGGACTTTAGCCCTGATTCGATAAACACAAGGTCACGGGGCCACATGGGCTGATCGGAAATATACCCGGATGTAGTGGCTGAGTTTGTTTATATTTGTTTTTTTCTTTTCAGCAACCAAGGTTTTGGGCACAGTCAAATGGTTTAATGTGCGTAACGGATATGGGTTTATTAACAGGTGAGTGCCTTACATAGAGCTCTGTTCTGATGTACAATGTCTGGCTACCAGGTTTTAGAAAGTGATATTAAATCCAAAATCCTGGATGCAACGTGTTGTATCTTAATCATTTAGATGTGGTGGCTGCCCCCCCCCCCCTGTTCATTTTAATGTGGTGTGGGAATCTGCATGTCTTCCCCCATCTCTTGTTCCAATCACACTGCCCTTGCTCCCCCCCCTGTTCGTTTTAATGTGGTGTGGGAATCTGCATGTCCCCTCCATCTCTTGTCTGTTCTGATGTACAATTTCTGACTACCAGGTTTTAGAAAGCGATACTAACCACTTTACCACCGGAGGATTTTGCTGTCTTACGTCCAGGCCACTTTTTGTGATTCGGCACTGTGCGACTTTAACTGACAATTGCACGGTCGTGCGACGCCGTACCCAAACTAAATTTACGTCTTTTTTTTTTTTTTCTTTCCCACAAACAAAGCTTTCTTTTGGTGGTATTTGATCACCTGTGCGATATTTTTTACTTTTTGCGCTATAAACAAAAAAAAGTGTCAATTTTGAAAAAATATTTTTCAATTTTTTTATATGAAATCCCCCCCCCCCCCCCCCAAAAAAAAAAATGTAAAAATCAAAATTTTTGGATGCAACATGTTGCGTCTTAATCATTTAGATGTGGCTGCTCCCCCTTTCATTTTAATGTGGTGTGGGAATCTGGATTTCTCCCCCCATCTCTTGTTCCAATCGCACTGCCCTTGCTCCCCCCTGTTTTAATGTGTGGGAATCTGCTGCATGTCCCCCCCCCCTCTTGTTCCAGTCGCCCTGCCCTTGCGTTCCTTTGCAGGTCTCAATACATATTAAACACCTCAAACGGTGTCTGCATTGCACAGTGTGCAACAACGCAATAGTTGCTGGGTGTCCCCTAAAAAAAAAAGTACATGCATACCTTTGGTGCGATTTGAGCCCTTTCAAAATGGATGGGCTCAAATCTCGCCACCTTGAATCACGTGCGTTGCACAGGAATGTGTTCTGGTTCCTGTACAATGAACTACATGCAGTTCATAGTGTGAACTGCTTAGGCTTTTATTTTTCCGTGTGATCTGGCACACCTTCACTCTGGATGGAGGACCACAGGGGGCAGCTTTGGACAACTGCTGTCCAAATCTGTGCTCCTTTATCCAGAGTGGAAGTGTGCCAATCAATCGGGGGGGGGGGGGGGGGGGTGGTATATGGACTAGCAGATTTAGTTATGCTAACTCGCCCTGCAGTTACAGCAAACTCTACATTTTGGTATGAAGATTATTCATGACAAAAGCTGACCATTGTAAGTACCACTATCAATGGGCACTCTGGGGTATTTCAATCCTCTCAGACCCCTTTCACACTGGTGCAACCCAAGTCGCACAATTTTGTCTGGACTTGAAGCAATGCTTGTATAGTCTTGGTCTATGGACCTCAAAACGCATCGGTCGCACAGATATGAATGGTACTCATTGGAAATCTTGTCATGTGACTTAACAGTCCCAAGTCGCAGGACAAGATGCATAAGTGTGAATGAGGCCTAACTGCTACAGCTGCAGAGCAGTTTGGGATGGGGAAAATAATGGCTAGATCAGAAGAAAATTGGTCTAAAGAGAACCAATGCAGCCATCACATCTAAGAATTGGTAAGCTGCAATAGGTTAATAATACTGCTTTAAAGGTAAAGATTTATATTGAGTGATGGCTGGTGTCCAAAATCTAATCTGTTACTGAGTGATGTAGCTGCTTTATACTGCTCAGTGTCTTGTATAAATATGGTAAACTGTTGGGGGGGGGTCTGTTCAATTCCTGGATTTTGGTCACATTTTCTTTAAAAAAAAAAAACCCACTAATGTTCAATTTCAGTCTACAAAAGCTTTTACCTCTGTCTTTAGAGCATAGAGCAGGCCTTTGGGTGGACTGCAGACTACTCTGAACAAATGAGTACAGTAATAATATGGGGGGTGCACTGAGCTTCCCTCTGTAACAAATTGTTTGTAAGGACAGACTGTTCTAGTCTACAACTGACAGAGATGTGCCAGCACCATGCAGAGGCTTAATTGTGGTACGCAGAACTCTCCAGCCCTTTCTTACACTTTTCATAGCAGAGAAAAACATCACTAAAGTTTAAAAAAAAATAGGCAACAATATTTTTTAAATTTTGCTTTGTGAATAAGTGCATGTAACCAATAAAACGTAGGTGGTGGCCCAGTTGTCTGCAGAAGTGGACATGCACTTTGAAACAAAGCTGTTAGTACTGCAGTGGGGATGCTTTAATTTCACTCTAACAGTTTGTAAATGTTTTGGAATGGCTTCAAGTTTTCCTCTATGGAAGTGGGATTAGACACATGGAAGCTTTTTTCATTTTCATGTTGCTGAGAAATGTTACAAATAAGGAGTGGCACCAAAATGTTACATGAGGACTTTGTTCCAGGGAAGTTGAGTGTATTGGGGTTAGTATCTCTTCTCACTGTAGTATGGTTTGCTGTTAGTATGTCTCTGTTCTGGAAATGGCTGGGCATGTGATCACCAAGAAACACATGGCCTGAGAATGTAGAAAGGCAAGGCCTTCTAACATTTTTGAGTATTAAAACTCAAATGTCAGCCAATCCCTTTCTATTTTCAGCTTGTTTAAACCTTTAAAGTTGTAATAAACTCCAACTTTTGAACTTGTATCTACAGGTATTCCTATAAGGTTTACCTGTAGGTAGTGAATATCCCTTAAAACTTGCACTGATTAGGAGATATTGACACAGTGACGTCACTGGTGCATACGCTCTGAAGAGACAGTATACTGCGCTGGAGCAGAGGGCTCCTGCATGTATGACATAACGTAGCCCGACCATTCATACATTTGGAGCCTGGAAAGCTGTGACAGTGCAGCACTGGATTGTTTGGGGTACAGGTTAGTCTGTTATAATGTGCTAGTAAGTGGTGCATACTAGTAAATTCTGACCTAAACCTGCAGGTAGAGCCATTGTTTCTGGCAGTTTACTACTACTTTAAATATGAAAGAAGCTGTTTGGTTGCCTTGCATAACTGCACCAGGTTTTTTCACTGGGGTTGATTTGCTAAAACTGGCATGGGTAAAATCTGGTGCAGCTCTGCGCAGAAACCAATCAGATTCCAGGTATACGTTTGTCAGAACTTAAATTTCAACAAGCTAAGTTGAAAACTGATTGGCTACCATACACAACTGCACCAGATCTGTTTCCAATTTTAGCTTATTGAATACATACACCCTACAAGCTGGCTGGTTTCTGTGCCGAACTGCATCAGATTTTGTGCATTCCAGTTTTAGTAAACAAACCCTGCTGTGAATGAGTAGATTTAATGTTAAGATTTACATTTTATTCTAAAGTTTGATATTTGCTGCAGCATTTTCTTAATCTAACAAATTGGGTAACACTAGGATAAAACCATAAATTAACTGTCTGTAAAACTGATCTGTGAATCTTTACATTCTAGGAATGACACCAAGGAAGATGTCTTTGTACACCAGGTAAGATGACTTTGCTTAGTATGTTTTCCTTGCCTGCTGCCAAAATTTTAAATTGGTGATCTGATTATACTAAAATATACATGCCTCTAGTTGTGTGGGTTTTTGTTTGTTTTGCACTTCGACTGGGTATGTAAGGTAACATTGCCAGCATTAATAGGATGTGTTGAAAAGAGAATATCATCATATGTGCCATTATTCATGACAGTCTTAGTGCCTGTAGGTTAGTGGTTGGTACTGTAGTTGTCACTACTTAAAAAAAAAAAAAAAAAAAAAAAAAAAAAAAAACTAGCTTGCGTTTAAACATTACAAAACTGGCAAATATTTGCAGGTGTTGGTAGAAATGTGTGGTGTGGGGGTTTTTCCCTCTTCTAACTCCCCCCCCCCCCCCCTCCCCCAATCTGTCTGAGCTTTCAGAACCTGCACACAAATGTTTAAACCAGATGCATACACAGCAGTATTAAACTTTTAGGGTTATGCCTCGTAAACACGTGCAGATTGTCGGCCGAACGATTGGCCGTCTTTTGTCCAGTGCTGTCGTGTCTGTTGAAAACTGCCAGACTGCACACGAATATTGTTGGCCAACAGCCGACTGCAGAAGTGATGTCATGTGATGGTTAACTTTCCTTGTCTTTTTTTTTTTTTTTCTTTTCTGAGCATGCCCAGTCTTGCAAATCTGCTGTCTGTCGGCCGAATTCTGTACTGACTGAGGAACAATCGGCCGTTCTGGTGTCGGCATACAAAAATTTTAATGCTTGCACGACAGATTCTGTTCGGCCGAAAGTGCGCTGTTGGAAGCATCATACTAACAAGCCTACAATCGGTCGTCGGCCGACAATCTGCACGTGTGTACGGGGCATTAGTGTTTGTCTTATTTCACCCAAGAGCTGTACGAGTGCCATTTGGCTACCACGTCAGCACTTTAACCATACAAATGCCTTAACTCTTAACAAGCAAGTGTGTGTGTTGACTAATTTGTGTCTTTTCAGACTGCCATTAAGAAGAACAATCCAAGGAAGTATCTTCGCAGTGTGGGAGATGGAGAAACAGTAGAATTTGATGTAGTGGAGGGAGAAAAGGTTAGTCTTCAAACTTGTTTTGCTGCAATACTAGTATTGTATAATTTTTCTAATTGGGTCCCACAACTTTAAACCTTTTCATCAAAGTATGGCAATCAGGTTGACTGGCAGCCTCCATGAGGCTTAAAACAGTCGATGCTGCTCTGTACAGAGGATCCAGTATTTACCGCATGTGAGTGTATTGCTATAAATTTATAAATTGCGAGGTGTAGACTTGCAGTGTCCTATGAAGTCTTCTCTGAATAAAGCCCTGTCGCATGACCTTTGCCATTTTCGCTCATTTTCTCCTCCCTGCAATTGTTAGACTGGGCCTCACTTTGGAATCCTGAAGTGAGCAGTATAGCACATTTTATAGCTCAACACTGATTTATATGTGCCGGTAGCTATGGCATGGCCACGGGTAATGCCCATATGTCTGCAAAAGAGAACTGGAGCACTCTAGAAAGCTTGCACAGTCATTGCTGACTTTTTTTCTAAGTGCTTGTTGCCTGACCGTCACGTCAACCAGTAGTTTTTTTGCTGACCTCGAAAGTATATATGGGCATTCTAAGCTACTATCTTGCGCTGTGGTGGTTTTTATTTGTTTTTTGGAGAGGTTGGAACTGTGTTTTCCCTGTTCCAGAAGGTGCTTCTAAGTGCAGTATGTATTCGGTTAATACTTCCAAGATCTTTGAAACCGGCATGGTGATATTCTGTCCTACACCTCTAGGGGTAGAGCTGACCAGCAGCTGTGACAGAAGTGAGGGGGCAAGATGCCACCTGGCTTCTGGAACCACGCTGGACCAGAAGTGGGGATTAATGCATTTCGGAGAATGCGTGGATTGCTCTGTTTGGTGGCCATACACGATACAAAAAATCGGCTAAAATTCGGTCACTTGGACAGGCTTTGTTTTTCAGCCAGTTAATGGGCATGACTAATCGGTTGCGAGGTTTTTGAGCCAAAAAAAACGACACGTTTGGAAACTTTCTGCCCAACGATAAATTGAAAGGTTAATGCTTTTTTCATCCAAACTTGGCACTAGGTATGTTAAAGAAACGAAAAAACGGGATTTATGTCCATTGAACACTTATTCATCATTACATTATGGCTCGATCATTTGCTCTCTGTATTCGTTTTTTCGTTTAGTGTATGGCCAGCATTAGTCAGACCCAGTCTGACAAAGGTGGGATCTGCACATGCTGTGAAACTATTACAACCAGTGTGGTTCTTGAAGCCGGGGTGGCCATCTTGCTGGTTGGCTCTACCCTAGAGGTGTAGGATATATATCGGGATACTATCAGCATGCTTGTTTGATCAATAGTGTAAGTTTACCAGTTTTATGCAATACTGCACTTGGAAGCATCTTGTCTCCCTTCTTTTTTTAGTGACTGCTGTTTCCCCTCCCTTCTCTATGTCGAATGAGCAGATATTTCCAACCATTTAAATTTTTTTCAATCTTTGGTAAAAGTAATGAGATGGTTTTGTTTGTCAGATTTCTTCTAGGCTTGTAAATCTGTACCTGAAAACTAAGATTTGAGGGCTATCTGATTTTAGAAACAATATAATTTTTTTTTTTTTTTTTTTTTTTTTTTAATGATCAAAGTGCGGATCAGATATGTTTATATACTGTCAAGTTTGTACCCATCTAAGCATTTAGATGTAGTTGGGTTTTAAAGCGTTAGGGTAACAAACATTTCATATTCCTGATGTTGCTGCTGAACAATGTACTTGTATGTGTATTGCTTCTTTGTGTGTGAAATCCCTTGTGTACTGCCAAGGCCCCCCGCTTTCCTTTATTTGACCACCACTAGAAACGCATGCTTCCAGCGTAGTCTGTTCTCTAGCTATGCTACTCTTCCAATGATCAGTCTTGTCCTGGCATGCCCCCTCCCCTTTGTACAGCCTTTCACTGCCATGCTCAGTGTTGCTGCCTCTCCCACCCAGTTATGCACATGGTTTCACAAGATTATCATTTGCAGAGGGCCAAGCTGCTTGCTCCGTCAACTGATGCAGACAGGATGGCTTGGGAGCAAGCACGCACAGGTGCACCAGTGGAAAGCGGCTTTCCATGGGGGCACTTGCTGAAGAGGGAGGATCAGGGCTGCTTTGTGCAAAACAATGCATAGAGCAGGTAAGTAACATGTATGTTGGAGAAAATGAGCCTTTACTAAGAATACAGTCAGCACACTGTATGACACAAGATTATGCTTTGTGTATCCAGGTTGCTCGAAATGAGAATTGTTTCTTGCGAAACCTAGACATGCTTTTTAGATGGAATATTGTATTCCTGTAAATGCATATGGGCTTTTTTTTTCTCTACAGGGTGCAGAGGCAGCTAATGTAACTGGTCCTGGTGGAGTTCCAGTCCAAGGCAGCAAATATGCAGCAGATCGCAATTACAGGCGCTTTCCACGTCGTAGAGGTCCTCCACGCAATTACCAGCAAAACTACCAAAATGAGGGAGGAGAAAAGCCAGAAGTAACTGAAGGAGCACCAGAGGGAGAGGGTGCTAATCAACAACGCCCTTTCCGGAGGCGTCGATACCCACCATACTACTACAGGAGACCGTATGGGCGAAGACCACAGTATTCAAACCCCCCACCACCGCAGGGGGAAGGTGCAGAGGTAAGATTTGTACTTCACCTACTAGGTGCAGTTTTCACACTTTTATGGTGTCGCTAGCAGACTTTCATTATGGTTTTGCTATCTGACGAAGTGAAAATATTTGTGGCAGAAATGGACTTCGCTTTCTGTAATCTGCTGCACAGTAGTTAGAAAGACAGCAGGCTTAGCAATTTGGCTCAATGAACTTCATAGTAATGTCTGTAAATCAGAGACAGGCTTACAGAAGAATGAATATCGCCTTTAACATTGGATGCAAAACTAATGGAGAGCGCTGTCATTCTGGCTATATGTAGTGTGGCATTGGTTTCTGTAGACCTAAACCCATTTTCTTATTTACCCCCACAGGGATCAGACCAAGGTAATGGGGACCAAGCCAGACCAGTGCGACAGCAGAATAATATGTACAGAGGATTTAGACCAAGATTCCGCAGGTAATTCTATGCAGTTACCTTGTTCTATCTTCCATAGATCACATGTGGTAACTAACTTGTTTTATGTTGACTTGGTGTCTAGTTTTTGTAGCATGTTTAATTTAATGTACAAAGTGTTGCATTTTTTGGGGGGGGGGGGGGGGCACAGCTTTAATGGCCCCACAGAGCACATTTTCCATTGCAGAAAGACTGTTGGTGAGCTAGTTTTGATTCTTGAGTTTACTATCTTGTTCAGGGGACCACCTCGTCAGCGACAGCCCAGGGAAGATGAAAATGAGGAAGACAAAGAAAATCAGGGTGAAGGAACCCAGAGTCAGCAACCACCTCAACGCCGGTACCGCCGTAATTTCAACTACAGACGCAGACGCCCAGAAAACCCTAATAAACCACAAGATGGTAAAGAGACCAAGGCAGCCGAAACATCAGCAGAAAACACGTCCGCTCCCGAGGCTGAGCAGGGCGGGGCTGAGTAAAATACCGGCTTACCACCTCTACCACCATCCGGGTTAGTGTCCAGATGAATGCAGTTGCCACTTTGTATACAGGAAACTAGAGTTTTTAAGACTTTAATAAATTAAATTGTTGAATAGGGACTTTTTTTCTTTTTCAGAGCTTAGCATGGCAGGTGGTGATAAACCTAGCTTGTTTTCAGGGCTATTTGACAAATGCTTGGTAAAACTTGAACTTATCACAAATGTTCCATGCCATTTTAATTTTTTCCAACCTCTTGAAAGTTTTTAAGGTTACACTTTTTTAAAATTTGCTTGGATTTTAAGCAACTTGTGTTTTTCTTGCAGTTTTGTCATCATAAAGTCAAGATTGAAAATTCCAGCAATAAGAAATTGAACAAAGAATCGGAACTGAAGACCTTAAGTGCTTGCTTTTTGCTGTTGACCAGATAATGTCCTCCTGCATGATTTCTTGCAGGGACGGGGTTTTATTTTTTATCTAAAGTCTCCTTTTGGGAATGAGAATTTTTTAAAAACATATTTTTTCGCAATCTACCTGTAAAAGGTTTTTAAATTGTTTCTTATCTGGTCAAACCAAGGATTTTTAAGAACCTCATTTTTAATTTGTAATAAACGTACACCTGATTTTTTTCAAACGTCAACAAATTGCAAGCATCTGTTAATAAAGGTCTGAACATAGCCTTGTGTCACTGGTTGTTTGTGTAGGCGTTTCTAATTGAGCACAGTTTTATACATCGGCTAAAACTTTGTTTTGTTAAATTCAAAGTGCTAATCCTCTGGCAGCATTCTAGTTTTCACACATTATACCTGCAAAACTGCTCAGCTCACCTGAAAAGACGAAACGGTAGGGGGGACCTTATCAAACCTGTTGCAATGCTAAACAGGAGTAGTCATGAGTATTAAGACTTATTACAAGGTTACAGCCTAATGGGCCATACACACTATAAGATTTTCTGAAGACTTTTTCCTTTAGACTTACCAAAACCATATATGAGGTCAAACCTAAACACTTTCAATTTGTATGCAATCTGGCAGGCCCTTTGCACTACATAGAAAAGGTAAATCTGAAGGAAATCTAACCACAAAAGTTGGATAGTGTGTATCCAGCTTAAGGCATAAATTCTGCTTTTGGCTGCTTTAAAGTATATGAAACATTACCTTGTATAACCCGCTCAGTTTAAAATTTAAATGAAAGACAATGTATGTGGAGAGAATTGAGTTTGTGGTGGTCACGATCTCTTCTCGTGAAAAAGGGGCTTGGAGAGGTGGGGGGTAAAACAGAAGTAAATTTATCTGCCCGGGGGGCGGCTGGCTGTATTAGTCTGAATTTTAAGGACAGCCTATTGAATGGTAGCCTTAGGTTGGCAATAATCAAGTGACATCAATAGTCACAAAGCCAAGGTGTTTGTGTATTCTTGAAGCTACAGATCAGTCGGCCTAATTAATACAATTTTAAACCATTGCAAAGGGGGGAAAACTTCCATATCCAGTCATTTGTGTGGGGGGTTTTTCCCCCTCAGATCTTTGGCGGAACCCAATGGCAAAGATTTAGATATTGGGGAACTCTAAAATGTTCACACCTACAGCCTGCCAAACATTGATGTGATCAGCAAGCTGTTCTAACTTTATTGCAAACCAAATTGAACCAATATTAAAACCTACCTGTTTAAAATAAGACCCGCAAACCTTTTTTTTTTTTTTTTTTTATATCTTCTGTACAGATGCTAAATTCTGTGTCCAACTTGAGATGAGCAGTGTATAGTGGGTCAGCAAAACAAGGTACAAGGGGTTCAGGTGGGCACATTACATTAGCAGAGGGTTCCTTCATATTCAGTACATGGCAGGGAAGCAGCTGTGATGGTACACTTCTATCAGTGTTCCCTGACAGTCCATCCTAGGTTATCATACAAGCACCTTGAATGGACAGGAGGGGCTGGTGGGGGAACAGTGTACCACAGCAAACAGCCACTTCCCTGCTGCATGTGTTGACAAATCAAACAAATGCAGAGATTTCCAGTCACAACTTACCAACCAGCCAGTGACCAACCGAATTGACCTGTCTAACAGTATGCGTTTTAAAAACAGGGGTCTGGTTGCACACATTTGCAAATACATGTGTTGACAAATGGGAATGTTCTCTACTTGGTGAGAAACCCTTCTGAGGTGAGCTGTAGTTTGGCTAGAGGGATGTGTGTGTGGATTTTGTTAAGGCTTTTAATACCGTACCCCACGATCTACAAATTAAGGCCCTTTGGCATTGATGACATGGTATGTAACTGGATAGTAAATGGTTGCAGAAGTGTCGGGTGGTTAACCACTTGCTTACTGGGCACTCACCCCTCTTCCTGCCCAGGCCAATTCTCAGGGCTGTTGAACTTTTTTTTTTTTTTTTTTTACAAAGGTAATCTCCTTGGCTTACGATGCTGCTGCACTGAGGCAGCCCTGGTTGACACGGTTTGGGCTGCACTGATTAGCTGTAGTTTTTCTTTTGTTCAATGATTGACTCAACTCCTGATTCTTAACCATTGAGTTATACTGCCCCCTACAGGTAGGACACGGCAGGAAAAAGCTTGTACACCTGTGGGCAGTCCCTGGGGGTATACATCCACACAGCTATAGGCAGCCAAGTGTTGCTGGGATCCCTGGTCCTGGCAATTTTTCAATTTTTTAAATTAAATGGGGTTTTCCTATCTTTGTAGATCCTCACGGGAACAAAACAATCAACTGCTAGGCGATGGACTGGATTATTCAGATCCCGAGGGTCCCCCCTGTCTGGCTATTGAGCATGCACAGGCTTCCGTTCTGTGCTAGGTCAACTGTGACCTAGCCCCACTGAACGGGGGCTGGTCTGAGTCAAACGTCTGGCGAGGGCACATACGGCCTTAGTTACAGCATTCCTCCTGGCCGACAACCACCCACATCCTGATGGGAGTGGTGCCCACCCTGTTCTGGTAAGTAGCTGTCCCCCCTCTACCCCTGGAGGGTTTTTGGGGTGGATGTGGGACCCCCCCCCCCCCCAAGTCTCCCACCCTTAAAAAATTTAGTGGTCACTGTGGGTCATCAGGGCGGGCAGCCCCAGTGAGCCTGGCTGGGATGAGTGCACTTGCGGCTGGATGTCCACACAAATGGAGGCCCCCGGCCAGCTTTGCATCTCCCTTGGAGGGTTGGCGTGGGGGCGGTTTTATTTTTGATGGCAACCATGGTGCCATTATGGAGGGCACCTACCCCTTTTAGTGCTGCAAGACAATCGGGATACCCTTGCCTGCGGGTGACCCTCTTAAGAAGTTTGTTTTGTTCGTTTTTTTTTTTGCAGATCGCAGTCTGAGGCTCTCCCCTGATGTTTTCTGGGTGACCTTAGTATTAGGGATCAACTTTTTTATTTCGGGAAAGTGCTGTAGTGATGCCTGCAGCTAGAGGCATCACCACCCCAGTACCGGCGTTCATAATCAACGGTTGGCATCTTTTAAAGACAACCGATGCAGCTGAGAAGCTGCTCGGCTGTCATTACAAGGAGCAGGAGGGGACGTTCTGCATGGCCGCTGTAGAGAAGACCCGATCAAAGCCGCATAGATGTGGGCAATTCTTGGCTCCAGAGGCTTTTTTTGTTCCCCAAGAGATAAAAGTCCTTCAGGGCCTCCCAAGAGGACCTGGTCTGGCAAGCCACGAGGGGTTAGGCTGCGGACAAAGCTTTCTCTGCATAAAGGGGCTCCCACATCTGTATCTGGGGTGGGGGGTAATCTTCCCTGATTTCTTTGACCTCTCGCTGGTTAAGTGGGTCCTCAAAGTAATTTTGGTCTGGCTACAAGGTCGAGTTTTGATCTTTTCCTCCGGAAAGGTTCTTCCCTTGTAACCTGCACTTGTGCCCAGATCTCTTAGGGGTCACTTTGGGGCAGTGCAAGACTTGTTACTTCATGGGGTGAGCATCCTGGTTTTGGAGTGTTTTCAGGGGTTTTACTCAAACCTTTTACCTTTTCTTCCTTCCAGGGAACTGTTTTATTTTCAATTCTAGACCTCAAGATGCTAAACTGCTTTGTGCGGGTACAGAAGTTCCGAATGGGAGTCCATTCTGCACGGTAGTGGTGTCCCTACATCTGGGGGTTTTTCTCGCTTCTATGGCCTTTAAGGAAGCTTACCTTTACATTCCAATATGCGCCGGTCACTAGCGCTTCCTCTGCTTTGCCATGGGCGAGGACCATTATCAGTTTGTGGCGTTTACCTTTTTCTGCTCCTCGGGTCTTCACAAAGTGTTGGTCCCGGTGCTAGCATTGTTGTGTCAGCCGGAGGATTGTGGTACTGAGGTACCTGCACGATCTTCTGCAAGCAGAGTCTATGATCTTTGAGGGAGTTCAGTTGGATTCTGAACCTTCAGAAGTCTGCTCTGGTTCACAAAATCTGGGTGGATTCGGCCTTAGCCAGTGTTGCTTCCTCTGGGAAAAACTCCAGAAATTGCAGGAGGCAATTCAACTTCTGTTGGCCAGCAGATGGTTATCCCTCCGGGCTTGCATGCGGGTATTGGGCCTAAAGGTGTCTACCTTCAAGACATTTCCGTTTACACAGTTCCACATGAGATCTCTGCAAAGATTCTGGTGAAATGGGACAAGAATCCAGTCTAGAGGTGGCTTCATTCCCTGGCACTTCAACAGAATACTCTGTGCAGGATCAAGGCAGCAAAGGGATTTTGGTCTTTCTGGTGGCTCCAGACTGGCCACGCCGATCTGGTACGACTGGTCACCGATGCTCCTTGGAGACTAAAGATCTGCGGTCTCAATGACCAATCTTCCATCCTGCCTTGCAGTCGCTGGTTTTAACGGCTTGGCTGTTGAAAGCCAGGTGCTGAAGGAAAGAGGTTTGTCTAAATCGGTGATTCCTACGCTGTTAAAGAAAATCTACCATTGTATTTAGAAGACGTATGTTGCGTGGTGAGTCTTTTGGGGTTCTCCCTCACTCCTTTTCGGTTCCTCTAATTGTTGGTGGTGCAGCGCCTGGCCTTGAGTACCATCAAGGACTAGGTTTTGGTCCTGGTGGTTATTTCATCGTCCATTTGCCACACCACACTTTCCTTGGTGCGTGCCTTTATCCAGGGAGCTAGACACTTGGTTCCTCCAGTGTGGTCTCCCATTACCGCTGTGGGTCCTTCAATTGGTGTCAGTTATCCATGAATCTCCCTTTGAAAATATCTGAAAGGTTCTCCTGCTTACGTTCCCAGAAGATGGTCTTTTTGATTGCGATTACTTCTGCGTGCAGGGTGTCGGAGCTGGTAGCTTTGTCTAGATCACCTTAACTCTTGGTTTGCAGAGCTAATAAGGTGGCTCTTGGTCCCTGTCAGTGGTTCCTTCCAATTGTCGTCTATCTTCATTCAAATGGAAATCCATGTGTTGCCGTTCATGTCCCAGGCCTAAACATCCTAAGGAAATTGTTAAAAGCGAAGTCTTGAGAGACAAGGGTCTCCCGAATGCTGTCACTCCTACCTTACTCAAGGCTCTGAAAGCTACCTCTTGAAAAATTTATCATTGCACCTGGAAGGTGTATTTTGCCTGGTGTGAGTCGCAAGGGTTTCCTCCCCGCTCCTTTTCGGTGACGAGGATTTTGGTCTTCCTGGAGGAAGGTGTGGATCAGCGTTTGGCGCTGACCACGATAAAAGTTTAGTTGTTGGCCTTAGCCATTTTCTAGTGTCCCTTGGCGACTAATTCCTTGATTCGCACCTTTTATTCAAGGGGTGCAGCATCCACCTCAATGAAGATGTGTTGCCTTCGCTTTGTGCGAAGCCCAAGCATCCCAAGGAATTTGCATTGCATTCCTTGGATATGGTTCGGGCGGTAAGGGTTTACCTATCTGCCACGGAGTCTTTTAGAAAGTCTGGTTCCCTGTTTGTCTTTCCTGAGGGACCTCGGAAGGGTTCGGCTGCATCCGCGGCAACCATTTCTAAATGGATCAGACAGATTGTTCAGGCCTATTCGAACGAGGGTCAGGTTCCTTTTTTTTCTGTAAAGGCACATTCTACTAGAGCTGTCAGTGCCTCTTGGGCGTTTCGTTAGGCTTCTGTGGCTCAGGTGTGCAAAGCGGCGACCTGGTCATCCGTGCACACTTTCACAAAATTGATGTGATGGCATCCTTGGATGCTTCCTTTGGCCGCAAGGTTTTGAGTACGGCGGTTGTTTGAAGAGACGTGTTTTTTCTGTCTCTTCCTAGGGTGTTTTTCTTGTTCTGGGTTAGGTCCTGTTTGAGCTTTGTTGGCTTAGTTGTTTTTGCTGGCCTATATAATTGCCTTTTCGGTAGGTTGCATCTTCCCACCCGCACTGCTTTGGGACGTCCCACTCCTGAAGGCTGTATGAGGGGCTGTGACTGTCGGAGGACATAAGAGAAAATAGTGTGTGAGAGAGAGAAAGAGTGCAAGAACTTACCGTAAAACTCTTCTCTGAGTCCTCTGACAGTCGCAGCCCCCCACCCCTCTGGTTTTTTGGATATTGGGGTTATTGCCTTTCTGTACTGCTTGCTACAAAACTGAAGGACAGCCGTAACTGGATCAGGATAATGGCTGAAGGATGCCCCCCTGGAGGTGTGCTTAAGTGTAGAAAGTTTTTTTTATTAACATTTAAAACTGCCTAGCTTGCTCCTGCAGAGGGTGCCATTACCCACTCGTGAAGGCTGTATGAGAGGCTGTGACTGTCCCTCAGAAAATAGTTTTACAGTAAGTTCTTACAAAAACTTTCTTTGCTATTTTTTTTTTCCCCACGAAAGTGAAGTTACTCTTTTAATGGCTATATATATATATATATATATATATATATATATATATATATATATATATATATATATAAAGTGTGTATGTATGTCTTGAGTTGTGACCAGGGCGCTACCCTGCAACCAGTTTTAACTTGTTAATAAAAAAAATTAGGAAGTTGGAATATCAGTATTTTGATGATACAAAACAAAGCATGGCAATAACTTCACAAGAGGAAATGGCAACTTTACAAGTAGACCTAGTAAAATAGAGATGGGCAGATGAGGTTTTATGTAGAAAAATGTAAAGTAATGCACTTGCAAGCTAAACATATGAGTGCAAATTACTTGGGAGAGGATGAAACTTTTGGGGCAATCAAGGATGGGAAAAGGATCAGGGGGTCCTAGTAGATCAGACTCAATACTATGAAGGGCAGGACGCAGAGCAGACCCTTGAACTGAGCGATCAGCGGTCATTGATTGCTCAGTCCTGGGGTGTAGAGCCGATGAGGGACATCAGAACAATGCTACAACCTGTCAAGGTCTGGGTTTTTTTAACCCCTTCCTGCTGACAACGCAAGGGGTTTTACCGGAATGATGCCTGCAGCTAAGATGCATCACCCGGTACAGTTTTTTTTTTTTTTTTTTAGAGCCCATGGTAGGATTTCTTATTTTACCAACTGATGTAGGTAAGCAGACACTCAGGCTATTACAGGCGGCAGAAGGGGACGTGTCCCCCCTCTAAAACTGGATTTGGCTTAGATCGGCTCTCCGATGTAGAAATCCAAAAGCGATGTCATGACATCACTTCCGTTTATTGGAGCCTTTAAGGCGCCAGATTAAAAAAAAAAAAAAAAAACCCAGATCCCTCCATAAAGAGTACCTGTCACAAGGGATGTTTACATTCCTTTTGACAGCAAAAATGATCCCAAAAAAATTTAAAGGGACAGTGTAAAAATAAAACGGGGGAGGGGAATTTAAAGCGCCCCGTCCCTCCGTGCTCGTGCGCAGAAGTGAATGCATACATAAATTGTGGCCGCATATGAAAATGGTGTTCAAAGCACACAAGGTATCACTGTGATCCTTAGACAAGACCTCCTCTATCTCTAAATCAGTAACAATTAAAATTTTTAAAGAGTTGCCTATGGAGATTTTTAAGTGCTGTAGTTTGTCATAATTTCACGAGTGTGCGCATTTTTAAAGCGTAACATGTTGATTATCTATTTGCTCGGCATAACATCTTTCACATCAGTGGCGGCCCGTCCATTGGGGGCACAGGGGTGCCGTTCCCCCCCCCCCCCATCCATGCGTTCGGGCCCCTAATCTACATGCAGAGGGCTGAGCTAATGGATTCCAATAGGGGATTTTTTTTTTTTTATTGAAGCACGTGATTAGAGTCAGAGTCTCTAATAGGCTTCAAAAAAGGGGGGGCTTGGGGCACTGAGCCCACCCAGTTGTTTGACAATAGCGAATGAATATTCGCCATTATCACACTAATTCTCCTCCCAGCCAATCAGGAAGGGGGTCGTGAGACTCCTTTCCTGATTGGCTGAAAAGAAGCGATTTTACTGGCCAGGAAGAGGGAGGAGACTCGCAGCCGCTCGTGGAAGGAGCAGGAGGGAGGGATGGTAGATTTGATTGCCGGCCGGTGGCCCTTCCCGCAAGTACCGTGTGACAAAATATTGCACCGCTCGCCTTTTTAATCTCTAGGGTTGCTGTTAAAAAAAAAATATATAATGTTTGTGGGTTCTAAGTAATTTTCTAGCAAGAAAATACTGATTTTAACTTATAAGCAACAAATGTCAGAAAAAGGCTTAGGGATAAATGGGTTAAATCTGCACTTCCCTTTTTAAAAGGGGATGTGACAGTGACATACAAATCCTTAAATAGTGAATTAATGGTAGCATTGGGAGGAAACTGTTTAATCTTGTGTAGCCATTTTTTATTTTACACACACAACAAACCACTTCCGGACCGCCGTCGTGTATTTACGTCGCTACTTTGACGGTAGATACCGGGGTTATGGCAGCAGTTAGCTGCCATAACCCCGGTACTTCTATACGCAGGCGGTGGTCCTCTTTCACATAAAAGTGGTCCCAGCGGCGGATTTGCTGTGGGATCACTTTTATGGTCCTGTCATGCTTATTTCTATTACAAGGGATTTTTACATTCCTTGTAATAGGAATAAAAGTGACCACATTTTTTTTTTTTTTTTTTTAAGGGACAGTCTAAAAATAAAAGGTGGAAAAAAAAATAAAAATTTAAAGCGCTCCCGTCCCTCCGAGCTCGCGTGCAGAAGCGAACGCATACGCAAGTAGCGCCCACATATGAAAACGCTGTTCAAATCACACATGTGGGGTATCGCTGCGATCATTAGAGCGAGAGCAATCATTATAGGCCTAGATCTTCTCTAACTCTAAACTAGTAACCTGTAGAAATTCTTAAAGCTTCGCCTATGGAGATTTGTAAGTACCAATGTTTGTCGGCATTCCACGAGCGTGCACAATTTTGAAGCATGACATGTTGGGTATCTATTTACTCTGCGTAACATTCTTTCACATTTTAGAAAAAATTGGGCTAACTTTACAGTTTTCTTATTTTTTCATTCAAAAAAGTGTATTTTTTCCAAAAAAATTGCATTTGTAAGACTGCTGCGTAAATACGGTGTGAGATAAAGTATTGCAACAATCTCCGTTTTATTCTCTAAGTTCTCTGCTTGGGGGTTCTAAAATAATTTTCTAGCAAAAAGTACTGATTTTAACTTGTAAACAACATGTGTTAGAAATAGGCTTAGTCTTTAAATGGTTAAACTGCATAATGGGCTCTTTACACTTAGAGCGGTGAGGATGTGGAATTCCCTTCCACAGTTGGTGGTGTCAGCAAAGAGTGGAGATAGGTTCAAAACAACTTCTTAACAAGCACAATGTACAGGGGTGTGGAAAACAGTGGCCGTGCACACATTCTCAGGTTGAACTGGGTCGATCGTTGTCTTTATTCAACCTTGTTAGGAATGGGTAAACTGAGCTGTTCCTTGAGGACTTAAAGCGGAGTTCCGCCTCCCCCTCCAAAAATTAAGTCAGCAGCTATACATACTGTAGCTGCTGACTTAATATTAGGACACTTATCTGTCCTGGAGTCCAGCGATGTCGGCACCGCAGGCGATGTTTCCATCGGCTGTCGGGTGCTGCTGCCGCCACCTTTGCCGGTAAGGGAACCCGGCAGTGAAGCCTTGCGGCTTTATGGGCAGGTCCTTACTGCGCGAAGTGCGCTGCGCATTCCTACTGGCTTGGAGGAGGGGGCCGAGCTTCCGAGGGACGGCGCCTTATCCCAGAAGTTGGGAAGGGTACATGTCAAAAACGGGTATTCCCCCTCCCCAAAAGGCGCTAAATGTGGCACCGGGGGGGGGGATATGAACAAAAAAGAGCAGAAGTTCCACTTTTGGGTGGAACTCTGCTTTAAGATCTTTTGTGATCGCAGTAAGTACACTGCTCTTTGTAATGGACATGGAACAGTATGGTCCCTGGTTTGGCCAGTAGTTCTTTGCTTCAACTAAAGGCAAAACTTTTATTTTTTTTATTTTGATTAGAATAAGGGAGGGTTATAACCCCTGTAAAGTTTACTTTTGCCATCTGTGTCCTATAAGGGGGATTTCCCTTCACTTTGTCCAGTAACCAAAATAGGAAGCAAGGGGGGAAAAACCCTCTAAAGTGATTTAATTCCTGGTTGTCGCCATAATGTGTCCCCATTGGAAGATATCCCTACTGTTCCTATGTTTGCGGCTAACCACAAATTTTGAATTTTTTTTTTTTCACTTTAGGTGAAAAGAGCAAAAGTAGTGAGAAGCAAATTGCCTTTCTCTCTCCTGGTTTTCAAATATGTGTACTTTATGTTTTGATTCTTATCAAAAACATGTCTGCAAAATCATATTAGACTGAATCTGGTGTATCATTGCAAAATTCTTACTGGCTTGTTAGCTGTAAAATCTGTGGTGCTAGACACAAGTTCCCATTTAAAATCTGCTTAAATTGGTCCACGAATAGCTGTCAATAGACAGTCTGAAGCATGTGCTGTATTATGCTGATCTTGGATCCCTGCTTACGTTCTCAAAGAAGATAATCACATTACTCCGATACATATTAGTCCTTCCTTACAAATGCATAAACTTCTGCTCCCTCTTAAGAATGGTATGACTCTATGTATATGTCCAGTCAAAGTTTTTCTATTATAGTAATTGTACACACGAATGGAAAGATGTAAGAGAAATTTAGTACACAGGAGATCATAGAAGCTATAAAGAAGATGAAGAAACACCCGTCCCTGAAAATGAATGGGCCATCAAATAAAAGAAAATACAGGAAAATGATAAAGAAGCAGTTTGGAGAGTTATGATGATCCTGATGCTTTAAATCACCAAGGGACTTGATAGGATGTGAAGGCCTTGCAAAAAAAAAAAGATCATTACAATAGGCATGATCTAAACATGCAAAGATTATTAAAAAAAAAAAAAAAAGAGTTGGGGGACTGAAGAAACCCCCAGGGGAAGGATGCCCTGATCTGCTGGGACAACAAGCTTATACATAGGACTCCAAATAGGCATCCACATCCCCATACTCTCCTTCCAGTAGTAGTGATGTTTAGAAGGACGGAAATCAGTCATCTAGATATTGCATACAAGGTACAGGAATCAAGTCAATAGTGAGACAAAAGGGGTTTGATAGGCCCTGGTTGTCTGGAAGTAGGTCTACTAGCATGCCCAAGGAGCTGTAAATCTAGAGTTTTTCTCGGGAGATGTAAATTTGTTTTTCCATCTCAACAATACTGCAATTTTACAGATCCTTTCTCATGGAGGGGACATCTTCAATGTCTTGGAACTCAAAATTTTGCAGCAAGCACACCAGAGTTTAAATGAACTATGGAACTTAATACCAAATTAAATAGTCTACGGGGGATTACAAATGTTCTCTGAACCCTAAAATATATCTTCCCACAAATGGTAGCTAATGTAACATTTTTGTGTTCTCTTTTGGTCTGTTAAACAGCTGGAAGCTTTTTTTTTTTTTTTTTTTTTTTTTTTCCAGAAGTGCAAAAAAACCTGATAAATTCAGAGCTGCCTTGTGTCCTTTGCACTCTTCCTGTGTTGCCTCAAAGAGCCCCTTTTCTAGTTCTTTTCTTGGACTTGAGAATGATTAGCCTTCATGTTGTAGAGAATGGAGAGCAGTTAAGTAGTCTAGCAAAATACACTGGGCAGGGATGACACCAGTAAGTCCACAAAAATTCAATGTGTTTTCAGCCTAAAACAGAAAAGAGAAGTGGGGTACAATTTTGGTAGATCACAGGTGTTTTCTGTACTTGAAGAATCTTTAAAAGTGGTAAAACATGGGGTAATGTGCATGTATTGACGAGATCTACTGCCTTTTACAAGTAATTGTAAATGATCACATTGTAAAACAATCTATTCATTTTTAAAACAGAAATGAAAGGCAAAACATTTGTGTATAGATATAAAAAAAAAAAACATAAATACATGTTTTCCCCTTTTATATAAGTTATCACATTCCTTCTGTTCTCAACTGCTTAAGAGCTGGGGGGAGGAGAAGCAGCAGCACACTGATCTTCTCAGTGAAAGGCTCAACAGTGGGGGTGGGGGGGGGGGGGGGAGGGGACACTGTGTTCCCAGCACAGCTAAAGAACTGACCATGCTGTGCTCTCCTGCTTAGTGTGGTCAGTTATTAATAGGAAAGCAGAGGGACTTGCAGGAACACCAGGGATTCTACACAAGCAATACAAAGACAACAGGATATTTTTTTCATACACGTACATGATACAGCAGGCATATATCAGGAATATAAAATGTGGGGGTAACAAACACTTTAAGGAAAGTATACATGCCGAGCAGGGTAGCATAGTTTTACTTTAACCACTTCCCGCAAACTGACGTACCTGTACGTCGGCTTGAAGAAGTGGTTGTACCGGGATGATGCCTGCAGCTGCAGGCATTAAACCGATACCATTTTTTAGAGCCAGCGGTCGGCTTTCAGGATATAACAACTGATGCGGTTCAGTTAGCCGCTCAGCTGTTATCCCTTCGAGCGGAAGGGGACGTTCACCCCTTGTCGCCCTCCGCGGCTCTGGCCAGGTCTCCTGTTCCACCGGGAGACCCGAGCAACCAGCCGGCACGTCCCCCAGCTGATGTAACCCTGTTTACTTGGCTGCCAATGTGGCCAATTTAAAAAAAAAAGTGTCAGTATTGAAAAATACAGATTTCGGCGTTTTGAATACTTTGAAGTGCAGTGGAGGGGTTTGGGTCCTGTCACTGCCTATTACTGTCACAAGGGATGTTTATTTGATGAGATTTTTAAAAAAAAATTAAATAAATAGAAAAATATTTTTTTAAAGCATCCCTGTGAGTTCGCGCGCAAAAGAAAACGCATACGTAAGTCGCTCCCCCAAATGAAAATGGTGTTTAAATCACATGTGGTGGTTATCGCGATTGTCAGAGTGAGAGCAATAATTCTAGAAAAAGACCACCTCTGTAACTCCATTACATTTTTTTAAAGCGTTGCCTTTGGAGATTATCTAAGTACCGTAGTTTGTTGCCATTCCACTAGTGTGCGCAATTTTAAACCGTAAAATGTTAGGTATCTATTTACTCGACGTTACATTATCTTTTACAACATACAAAAAAAATTGGGCTAACTTTACTGTTTAGTTTTTTTTTTTTAATTCATTGAAATGTTTTTTCTCTTTCGTTCATTGACAGACACAGCTCCTGGTATTCATAACCATTGGTTTATACTGCCCCCAAAGGAGTAGGACACTAGGCAGAAAAAAATCCTGGCTACACCCATGGGCAGTCCCAAGGTGCCTAGTCAGGAGTAAGGACCTAGTTCCTCGCTGGGATCTTCGGTCCTGGGAAATCTTTTTCTTTTTAGAATTTTTTCTCCTGAATTTTTCATGTGAGATCTAGAATCAACTGCAGGATTGGGTGATGGGATGGATAATCTAGATCCAGTGGTCACCCCTGTCTGTCCAGGGAGCACGCGCAGACCTTAGCTCCGCTCTAGGTCAGCCGCTACATAGCCCTATTGGACAGGGCCTGGCTTGCGAGTTAAACGCCTTGCGAGTTCGCATGTGACTGGGTCTTGGCCCGAGTTGCAGCTTTCCTCCTGGGTGCGACAGCCCTCCCATTTCGATGGCGAGAATGATTCTGCCTGGAGCGATGCCAGCCTGGTTTCTAGTATGGTGAGTAGCTGTCCCCCTCTCCCACTGGAAGGTTTTGGTGTGGACATGGGCCCCTCCTTTGGACAGTCGGACCCCCGGGTTCCCCTCTTTCCTGCAGGCACCCCCCATTGCCACTTTCCTGGGGTGGGGGCCTGGGGGGGTGGTGCGCAGCCGGCGACCAGACAACTGTGCAGGGGGGGTACCTGGTGGGGGCTCCTGCTCAGGCCCCCTGGCCTGCCTGGATCTGTCCTTGAGGCCTGGTCCTGTATGCCTCGTGGTGCCACCTTTTTGTTGTAGCTTGTGTGTTCTAAACACGGCAGCCATGTTTGTGTAGTCCAGTGGCCATTTTGCTGTGATTTGCTATTGAAAATAGTGGCGGCCATGACAGTGGAGCCCTGTGGGAGGCTATTTATAGGTTGTGGGAGCCCCCCCTCATCCCCTGGTGCTGACTCCTGGATCATTTTACTTCCTGAACGCCGCATGTATAGTGCAGATTATCCTGGTGGCTGCAGGTGCTTGTCTCTGCGGGTGGTGAGTCTGGTGGGGGTCCTCTTCCCATCTGCTGAGGATCGCTGATGCTTTGTGCATGGCGACCTGGTGGTGCTGCCAGCACCGTGGGGGTTGTCCCTTAGCAATGTTTTACACTTTTTTGTGGGGTCTACTTGGTTACTCATGGAGTTTTTGGAGCACGTTTCCTCCACCTGGTCCCCTCTCTGTGGCTACGGGGCCCTCCGGGTCTCCACTATCCATCCATGCACTGAATGCGCTCATGGAGTCCCTTGTGTCCCGGGTGGATAATGATTAATGATGGATGGTAATGATTAAGCACAAGATGTATGTGTGAAACGCGTCTACAAGACTTCATGCTGGTGTCTTTGGTGTCATCATTTGCAACTTTTGGAAATAAAGGTATTTGAAACCTATTGGAATCCCTGGATGTGCGGCTAATTCTTTTCCTACAAGTGTTCCACGGAGGCGGGCCAGGGCCAGCACTCTACTGGATATCCTATCTCCTGGCAATCACCACACACTATACACCTGGAGCAGTGTATTTCCTTTCTTCAGTGTCCCGGGTGGAGGTGGCTTACAGACGACGGGCTAGCAAAAAGCGCCCCCGCCTTCCCCTGTCTCATCAGGTTCTCATGTGATTTGGACGCTGCAACCACGTGCCTGGAATCCTCTGATAGTGAGGATGATTCCTCCACGTCTGCGACCTCGCATGAGAAAGCACTGGTGGATGCACTGATTGTATTTGTGCGTGGGACCCTGAAGATGGAGGATGCGGCTGAAGCTGCGACGGAGGCGCAGGTACCCTTTGGCACTCACAAGCCATCCAGAGCGGCAAAGGTGTTTCTTTTCCCTGACTATTTTGACAGAATTGCCGCTAAAGAGTGGGGATGACTAAAGCGTCCCTGTGGGGTCCTTAAGCACTTTACTAGGAGTTACCCTTATGAGGAGTCCCTTCTTAAGAAGTGGACTGTGCCGCCGGTGGTGAACCCTCTGGTTTCCAGATTAAACAAGGCAACCATGATTCCGGTTGAAGAGTCTCAGACCTTTAAGGATCCGGGCTGAACGGAAGTCAGAGGCTGTGGCCCGCCATATGTACACTCTGGCTGGTTCGGCAAGGAGGCCAGTATTCACCATTACCCTAGTGTCGCAAACTCTGACCGAGTGTGCTCAGCTCTTATGCCGTGACCTGGAGGAGGAGCAGCTCCCCCCTGCCTTTGCTGAGCTGGCAGACCAGCTGGTTCAGGGTCTGCAGGTTATCTGTGATGCCTCTTTGGATGTGGCTCGCCTCTCTGTTTTGGCTTCAATCCTTTTGGCTTAAGTGCTGGTCTGTGGATCAGACTTCAATAAAGCCTTGAAGCATTGGATCTTCCTTTCCAAGGAGATTGCCTGTTTGGAGCTACCCTGGGGGAGAGTACTTTTCTTCCGCAGGCTGCTAAGGGCAAGGAACCTCGTCGTAGAGGTGGGTGCTCCTCAGCTCATAAAAAGTTTTCTCTATCGTTCATTGACGGACGCAGTTCTCTCTGATCCCTATCAGTAGGGTTATACTGCCCCCTACAGGAGTAGGACACTAGGCAGAAAAAAGTTCTGGCTACGCCTATGGGCAGTCCCGGAGGGTACACCCTCTCTCTTCCTGCATAGGATGTCAGTTTTAATCTGCCTAGTCAGGAGTAAGGACCTAGTTCCTTGCTGGGATCGTTGGTCCTGGCATGGAAGTCATTTTTTTTATATAGATTTTTTTTTAGTTGGTCTTTTTTCTCCGGAACGTTTTTCCTGTGAGATCTTCAAGCAATTATGCCGGGCTGGGAGATAGACTGGACCCCATATCCAGTGGTCACCCCAGTCTGGCCAGCGAGCGTGTGCAGGCCTTAGCTCCTCAATGGGTTGGCCACGACATAGTCCCATTGGACAGGGGACTGGCCCCGTGAGTTAAATGTCTTGCCAGGACGCACATGACAGGGTCTAGGCTTATGTCGCAGCGTTCCTATTTGGCCTACAGCCCCCCTACTCCGGTGGCGTAGGGTCCTTTCATGAGATGGCACCCGCCTGTGTTCCCGGTATGGTGAGTAAAAGTCCCTCCCCTTCCCTGGCGGATTTTGGGGTGGACGCAGGCCCTCGCTGGGATAGTTGAACCCTCACACTCCTGGATTTCCCTCTGTCCTGTTGTTACCCCCCTCCCGCAGGGGGGACTGTTTTGGGCCTACCTGAGGCTGGGGCCTGGTGTGCAGGCCACATGGGGGGCTCTGCGCTCGGTCGATGGTGGATGAGGTAGGGCTGGCAGGGGGTCCTAATGCAGCGCGGGGCTGCCATTTTATTGTAGCCTTGTCTGCAGTTATGGCGGTGGCCATCTTGGAGGGGGGTGGTTTTCAGCCATTTTGCGGTGGATTTTCTACTCTAAAAGCCGGTGGGAGTGCCTGGAGGCATTCTTTTGCTGGAAGGAACCCCTCCCTTCATCCCAGACTGCTTCCTGGCTCATTATTTTATCTGAGCCATGGCTGAGACCCTCCGAATCCGATTGCTATCTGGGTACAGTGAGTTACTGAGGGTAGTCTCTCTCTCTCTTTGGGGGGGTTAGTTAGCGCATGCCTGACTTTCAGGGGGCACTGTAGCGATGTGGGGCCGCATCTTTAAAATTAAAAAAAAAAAATTTTGTCATTTTTTTTGCAAATTTTGCTGGCAGGTTCCGTATGGACCCTGCAGGCTATGTATTCCCACCTGACCCCCTCACGGACCTGGAGGGCCTTCCGGATCTCCACTGTCCATCAATGCATTTTCGGTGGTTCGGGAAGCTTTTGGGCCCGGGTGGAGGTTGGAGGTGCGCTGAAACATTTCCCCTCCTACCCCTGCCTCCTCCGATGTCTCGGATTCTGAGTCTGATTCTGCCGCCGCAGACGCGGGCCTCCCTGGCGGATCTGGTACCTCACACCCTGTCTCCTTGGGTGATGAGGACGACATTTCACCTCCCCTGCCTCGCATGATACAGGCGTTGGTGGCTGCACTGGTTGTTTCGGTGCGTGACACCCTGCGATTTGAAGGACGCAGTGGCGGCTGCGCCTGGGGCGCAGGTAGCGTCTGGAACTCACATGCCATCCGGAGCAGCTTGTTTTGCTAGCAGGCTCATGTAGGATGGGACCGTCTGAGACGTTCCCCTGGGGTGTCTAAGCGCCTGCTAGACGTTATCCCTTTGTGGAGACTGTGGGCTGTTCCACCTATGGTGGACGTGCGGTCTTTAGGGTGCATTGGCCTACCGTTGTTCCGGTGAAGGAATCCCCGTCCTTTCAGGACTTGGGGGGGATAGCATGGCGCGGGCTGTGGCTCGCGATCTGTACTCCCTGGCGGGTCTGCACTGGGCACAGTGTTCATGGTTGTCCCTGCCACGCAGACTCTGCCTGATGGGGGGAGGTCCAACGCCGTGACCTGGTGAGGGGCAAGTCCCTCCTGCCCTGGGGAAGCTATTGGACCAGCTGGCGCAGGGGCTGCGATTTGTTTGCGATGCCATGCTGGACTCCTTTTCTTGGGTGGTTATCCGGCGTATACTTGACTGAAGTGTTGGTCTGCGGATCAAACTTCTAGGAAAACCTTAACGAATCTCCCCTTTCAGGGGGATCGCCTGTTTGGCGCTGCCCTGGGGGTCATTATACAAGGGTCTTGCGGGGGGAAGAGTGCTTTCTCCCACAGGCTACCAAGGGTAAGGGCCTTCATCGGGGACGAGGTCCCTCCCTTTTGGCTCACCAAAGTTTTTTCGTCCCTCTGGGACAGTTGATGTGGTGAAGTCCTTTAAGACTTCTTCTGGTGGTTCCAAACTACCCTAGTCTGGACAAGAGTTCGGTTTTTCTCGAGACCTGTGGACGAGGCAAACTCGGCCTGAAAGTGTGTGTGTGGTGGTATCTGCGCTTATGGAGGAAAAAAAGGGGGTGGGATGGCTGCAGCCTACCTCAGAAGACGTAATTGATGACGAAACGCGTCAAGCGTAACTACATAATTTCCGCATTACTGGAACGCAGATCCGGCAGTTGGCTCGCATAGCATCCCGGAAGTCACCGCGAAAGAGGGTCTTGCGGTCCCTAGCATCTATGCCGTTTGTTTACCCATATGAAATGTGAGTACTGTTTCTATTGCTTAATAAAGGAATATATTTTAATAGTACTTCACTATATGAGGCTCCTTTTCTCCTACATATGACCCCGGAATTATTGCTAATGGATATGCATTGTATTTGAGACCCATTTGAATATATGATATACATGGGAAAGAGGATTCAGGATTCACCATTGAAAGAATCGGCACGTAGGATTGCTCCCTATTGAGGGCATACCTGGCTACAGATACGCTGGTTACCCCTGTAGGGGTGCTGACTTCTGGTGAGTGCGGGAGAGATTGTAAGGGGGAGCACTGTTTCCTCACCTGTCACCCAAGCACCTGGATCACCCCAAGAGTCACCTATTGTTTTTGGCACTTCAATTAATTATGAACTTTATGGACTCCCTTGTTTATATTTTTCTATATATTTTTTTATGATTTATGTATACAATTAATCTTTGGCCCAGTTTGCCACATTCGTTCACGGGTCCCCCTAACGAGTCATGTTGGGAAGGACCTATTGCACCTAATCACCTTTTCGTTTCACTGGTCCATTTAGGACCTCTCTACACTTGATCACTTTTCTTTGTCATATATTCCATATTTATATTGGAATCACTTCCTAGTTTACTTCACCAGCTCTTGTTGATACAGTTGTATCTTCCTTCACTATTATCTAGCCGTTACTTCCTTGTGACCATCATATAGTCCATTGGACACCGCTTTCACCTTATTTGGTCACCTAGTTCACCTAGCACTTTATATATATTTATTTATTTATTTATTTACGGTTTACACTATTGCACTTTATATTTATACTATTTATATATATTCATTTTATATATGGTCTAATATTTCTGCATATAAGTGTATTATTTGATATTTAACATTCAATACACCATACACACATTAGGCAGCGCCAATTACCTCACCACCTCCATTAAAACTTGGCCTGAAGGTGCGTCCTCACCCACCTATGGGGTGGGGGGTCGCCCTTCCCGGTTCTCCGACCTACGGCTTGCCCGGATCCCAGGCAGCTGGGTTCAGGGGGTCATGCATTCCAGTTGCAAGATCGGGTTTCGATCCGTTTGTTCCGGTGAGTTTTTCTCTTTCAATGTACGGCTGCCCCCGTATCGCTTGCAGGCACTCTGTGGGACAGTTCAGGCTCTGGTTCAACAAGCTGGACCTTCTGGCCCTTGATGGTTCTGTGCGGATCACACATTCAAGGTGGTATCGGTTCGCACAATGGTGGCTTCCCTGCATCAGGGGGATTCCTGGCCTCCATAGCCATCTAGATGCCTATCTTCTCATCCGTTGTGTTCAGGACACCAACAGGTTTTTACCGTGGGGAAGAATCTCTATCGGTTTGTGGCGTTTCCTTTGTTCTCGCTTCTGCTACTCGGGTCTTAACAATAGTGTTAGCTCTGGCGCTGTTGTGGCAGCAGGGCGTATTGGTCCGAGGTTCCTTGCCAATCTGCTTCTCCGTGTGTAGTCCTCTACGGTGCTGACAAATGAATTTTGAAGTCGCCACGAGAACTCTGGAGGAGTTCAGGGGGGATCTGAACCTTCAGAAGTCATCCCTGGTCCCTTCCATAAGACTGGACTATCTGGGCCTGACTTTGGACTCCCCCTCGGGGTGTTTTCTCCCACGGGGAAAAAATTCTTGGAACTTCAGGCTGCAGTTCAACTGTTACTGTCCCGCACATGGTTGTCCCTTCGGACCTGCATGGGAGTTCTGGGACTGATGGTGCCGTCTTTTAAGACGGTCCCTTTCGCTCAATCCCTCTCGGGGATCCCCCAGAAGGGTATCCTCAAATGGGACTAGAATCCAAACTCTCTGGACTTTCAGATCCGGCTGAGCTGGCTGACCAGGGAGTCTTGATCTGGAATCCTTCCTCCCCTTTTTCCTGAACAATTATCACTGCGGATGCAAGCCTGTCCTGGTGGGTAGGAGTCCACGGCAGGTTTTCTGCTTCGGGAGTCTGGTCCCTGGAGGATCCAGGTTACCGATCAATGTACTGGGGCTGAGAGCGATCCGGCTTTGCATGATTCACTGGATCGGGCACCTGCAGCTGGCCGGTGCAAGTTCAGTCGACTACGCCTCGACCGTGGCTTATGTCATTCACCAAGGGGGCACCAAGGGTGTCCTTGCGGCCTTGGAAGTGTCAATTCTTCGTTGGGCAGTACGCCTTGTTCCAGCTCTTCCGCTGTTCCCTTTCCAGGTGTGGAAACCTTGGCGGGCGGATTGCCTCAGTCGACAGGCCTTGGATGCAGGGGAATGGTCCCTTCAGCCGGAGATGTTTCAGCAGTTGTTCCTTCATTGGGGGCACTCCAGACGTGGACCTGTTGGCGTTGCATCTACAGGATAATGCTGCGGTTTGTGGCCCGCTCCCGGGACCCTCTGGCGGGTGCGATGGTGGCACCATGGGTTCTGTCATGGGCAAGAACATTCGCTAAGTTCAACTTGAATGATGCCGTGGAGTTTAGCATGGTCACCTGCGCACGGCTGCCGCCGGCATGGTCATGTGTGCGTGCTCATGTATAGGTCAAGGTCAGTATCAGCTGCAGTCTGCCTTTCCTCCTCCCAAGTTGCTGCCAAGAATTTTTCGCAGGATTAAGGCGGAAGGGATTTTGGTTTTTCTCGTGGCTCCGAATTGGCCTCGCCGAGCTTGGTACGCTGGCATGGTCAGGCTAGTCGCAGACGCTCCTTGGAGAATTCCTCTCAGGGAGGAGTTATTGTCTCCAGGCCCATCTCCCATCCGACTTTACGGTCGCTGACTTTGACGACTTGGCTGTTGAAAGCCAGGTGCTGAAGGACAGGGGTTTGGCTGCTTCAGTGGTTCCCACCCTGCTTGAAGCGTAGGAAGCGACTTCTAGGGTGATTTTTGTTCATCATACGAGACAGTCGTATATTGAACGGGCTTCCCTTCGCTCTTACTTGGTGGCCCGGATCTTGTCTTCCTTCAACTTTGGCTTCCGCCAACTTGATCTAAAGTTGGCCTTGAGTACAGGTTTCAGCCTTGGCAAATTTCTTCCACAGGCCGTTAGCCGCCTATGCCCTGGTGCGTGACTTCTTCCAGGGGGTGCGACACTTGGTACTTCCGGTGTGACCTCAGTCACCAACTGGGGACCTTGATTTTGGTGCAGTCGGTTCTTCAAGAACCTCTGTTTGTGAGTTTTCGAGGGTATCCCCTGTCTACCTTATTACAGAAGGTGGCCTTCTTGGTTGCTGTCACTCTGCACGCAGGTGTTGGCACTGGCAACATTGTCCTGTCGTTCTCCCTATATGTTAATCATGGGGTCAAGTTGTACTTCATCCGGACCCATCCTTACCTCCGAAGGTGGTTCCTGGTGTTGACTTGCACAGAGAAATTGTATTCCCATCTTGTGTCCTGAGCCCTCACATCCTAAGGAATGTGCACTGTTTACAGTGCGGGCACTCAAGGTGTACTTGGCGCCTACTGAGTCTTTTCGTAAGTCAGGCTCACTTTCTGTACTTACAGATTTCCCGTGAACGGGACTGCCTGCGTCTGCTGTGTCTATTCCCGGATGGATCGGACAGACGGTGGTGCAGGTTTATTCAATTAAGGGTCAGGTCCTACCTTTCCCTGTTTCGGTACGTTCTACTCGGTTGGCTAGTGCTTTCTGGGCTTTTCGCCTTGTAGGCATCTGTGCTCCAGGTTGCAAGACGGCTACCTGGTAGTCTGTTCACACCTTTGCCAAATGTTTTAAGGTGGATGTGCTGGCATCTGCAGATGCCTCTTTTGGCCGCAAAGTTTTTTTGCTGGCTGCTGTCTGGAGGGTTTTGGCTTTCCTTGAGGGTGTTTACTGTTTGTTTCAGGTGCGTCTCATCTTTTGTTCTGCTGAGTCCTATGTTGCCTGGTTGGCTATGTTTAGCCTTGGGGACTTGTTATTTTCTGCTGTTCCCACCTCTCATTTTATGGCACTGCTTTAGGACGTCCCTACTGATATTGAACGATAGATAAAACTGGATTTTTGATTTACCGTAAAATACTTTTCTCTTTAGATCATTGACTGATGCAGTACCCGCCCCTCTATTTTGAGTTGGGTTGGTGTTACTTTCTGACACTGCTTTGATACAAAACTGACATCCTATGCAGGAATAGAGAGGGTGTACCCTGCCCATAGGCGTAGCCAGAACTTTTTTCTGCCTAGTGTCCTACTCCTGTAGGAGGCAGTATAACCCTACTGATATGGATCAGAGAGAACTGCGTCCATCAATGAACTTAAGAGAAAAGGATTTTACGGTAAGTCAAAAATCCAGTTTTTTCATCCCTCAGGGTCGACTGACAAGGGCTCAAAGCCTTTCAGGGCCTCTTCAGGAGGATTCAAATGAACCTGGTCTGGCAAGCCAAGATCGGGCTTCTCCAGACCCATGGACAAGGCTACTTCAGCATGAAGGTGCGCCCTCAACCATATTGGGGGGTGAGGGGACATATTCCTGGTTTCCGGACCCGTGAACTTCCCTAGTGCAAGACAAGTAGGTCCACAAAGTCATTCTGTCGAGTTTCGCTCTTGTCCCCCGGCAAGGTTGTTTGCTTCGAACTTGCGCCTGTCCCCAGACCGCTTACAGGGCCTATTTGGGGCAGTACAAGACCTGTTCCTTCAAGGGGTGATTGTCCCGGTTTCTGACTTTCGGAATGTTTTCAGGGTTTTTACTCAAACCTGTTCACAGTCCCCAGGAAGGAAGGCAAAGTGCGTCCAATCCCTGGACCTCAAGGCGCTAAACTGCTTTGTGTGGGTACAGAAGTTCAGAATGGAGTCCATTAGAATGGTGGTGGCATCCCTGCGTCAGGGGGATTTCATCGCCTCTATCAATATCAAGGATGCCTACCTTCACATTCCAATATGTGCCAGTCACCAGCATTTTTCTCCGCTTTGCTGTGGGAGAGGAATATTATCAGTTTGTGACGTTACCCTTTGGTCTCGCCTCTGCTCCTCGGGTCTTCACAAAAGTGTTAGCCCCGGTACTAGCCTTGCTACGCCAATGGATTGCGGTACTGGGCTACTTGGAACGATCTCCTTCTGCGAGTGGAGTCTCTCTCTGCTCTGGTGGACAACCCGGAGATCTAAATACGAACTCTGCAGGAGTTATGCTGGATTCTGAACTTTCAGAAGTCTGCTCTGGTTCCCTCCACGAAGCTGGACTATCTGTGTCTGACTGTGGACTCGGCCTTAGCTAGAGTGCTCCTTCCCCTGGACAAACTCCAAAAATTGCAGGCTGCAATTCGCCTCCTGCTGTCCAACAGATGGTCCTTTCTCCAGACTTTCCTGCGGGTGCTGGGCCTGATGGTGTCTATCTTTGAGGTGGTTCCGTTTGCACAGTTCCATACGAGGTCCCTGCAAAGGGAGATTCTGACCAAATGGGAAAAGATTTCCCAGTCTCTGGAAAATCAGATCCGGCTGGGGAGGCGTCCTTGGCAAGCATTCTGCTCAGCTGATCTGGACGCTGGAAGAGTCCAGACTATTGATCAATGTCTTGGAACTCCCAACGATCAGACTGTGTCTGGATCACTGGACAGATCATCTTCAGGGTGCTCCAGTGCGCATTCAATTGGACAATTCCATGGCCGTGGCTTATGTCAATCATCAAGGGGGCACAAGAAGTGTCCTGGTGGCTCTGGAGGTAGCCGGCATTCTAAGTTGGGCAGAACAGTTTGTTCCAGCCCTTCCTGCTGTACACATTCCCGGGGTGGAAAATTGGTAGGCAAATTATCTCAGTCGACAGGCGTTGGACCACGGGGAGTGATCCCTTCATCTGGAGGTGTTTTTCTCAGCTGTGTCTCCATTGGGGCACCCCCAAGGTTGATCTGTTCGCGTTTCGGCTCAACAGAACGGTGCAAAGGTTTGTAGCTTGGTCAAGGGATCCTCTGGTGGACGCCACAGACGCACTAGTGGCCCTATGGGGTCAGTATTGGCTGATTTACACCATCCCTCCTCTCAAGCTTCTGCCCAGACTTCCACGCAGGATCAAGGCAGAAGGGATTCTGGTCAGCTTAGTGGCTCCGGACTGGCCTCGCCGGGCTTGATACGCCTATCTGGTGCGGCTGGTTGCCGACGTTCCTTAGAAGCTTCCCCTCAGGGAGGATCTTATGTGCCGAGGGCCGATCTACCATCCTGCTTTACAGTCGCTGGCTTTGAGGGCTTGGCTGTTGAACGCCAGGTGCTGAAGGATAGGGGTTTATCTGAGTCTGTGATTCCTACCTTGTTGAAAGCTAGGAAATCTACTTCTAGGAAGATCTACCATCGTAAGAGGAAGACGTACATTGCGTGGTGTGAGTCTCTTGGGGTTCCTCCTCGCTTCTTCTCGGTGGCTTGGATCTTAACCTTCCTTTAATGGGTGGGTTGAACAGAGTTTGGCCTTGAGTATCATCAAGGGTCAGGTGTCAGCCTTGGCAGTCTTTTTCCAATGACCTTTGGCCACACACTCCCTGGTGTGTACCTTTCTTCAGGGTGTCCAAAATTTGGTTCCCCCAGTGCGGGCTCCATTGCCGCCATAGGATCTTAATTTGATGCTTTCAGCTCTGCAGAAGCCTCCTTTTGAAAGCATTCAGGAGATTCCCCTGCCTACGTTGTCCCAGAAGGTGACCTTTTCAGTGGCTATCACTTCTGCGTTCAGGGTGTCGGAAACTGGCAGCGTTATCCTGTCATTCACGTTACCTGGTGATTCACAGGGATAAGGTGGTTCTTCGCCCCTGTCTGTTGTTCCTTCCTAAGGTTGTCTCTGATTTTCATTTGAATTAAGACATTGTGTTGCCTTCCCTGTGTCCCATGCTTAAACATCCGAAGGAAATTGCCTTGCATGCCTTGGATGTGGTCCAGGCAATTAGGGTGTACCTGGCAGCTACGGAGTCTTTCAGGAAGTCAGAGTCTCTATTTGTGCTCATGGATGGACCTCGAAAGGGGTTGTCTGCTTCTGCTGTGACCATTTCATGGATCAGACAGATGGTGGTTCAGGCCTATTCCATCAGCGGTCAGGTTCCTCCTTTCCCTGTCAAGGCACACTCTACTACTAGGGTGCTTAGTGCCTCCTGGGCCTTCCGGGCTATCAGGTGTCAGTGATGCAGGTTTGTAAGGCGACTACCTGGTCGTCAGTGCACACTTTTACAAAGTTTTGTAAAGTGGATGTGTTGGCATCTGCGGATGCTTCCTTTGCCCGCAAGCTTTTGCAGGCTGCTGTTTAAGAGGACCTGATCCTCTTTGAGGGTGTATTGTTTTTTTCAGGTGGGCTCCAGTTGTTTGGTTAACCACTTGCCGACCGCCGCATGACTATTTACTGCGGCAATCAGCCCCATACAGGCAAACTGACGTAGGGCTACGTCGGTCGCCTACGAGCCTCTAGGGAGCGAGCTCCCGCTCCCGCTCATTCCCTGACATGTCCGCGCGAAAAAGGTGGAGAGGGAGAAAGGCATTCTCCCTGATCTAACTGCAGAGACTACACGCTCCTGCTATGTAGGATCGTATGTCTCTGTGGTTACATCACTAGCTACGCCCCTTTACAGTTAGAATCACGCCCCTAGGGATACACTTAACCCCTTGATCACTAATAAAGTTAACCCCTTCCCTGCCAGTGTCATTTTTACAGTAACAGTGCATATGTATAGCACTGATTACTGTAGTAATGTCACTGGTACCCCCAAAAGTGTCAAAAATGTTAGTCAGGGGTCCGATCTGTCCGCCGCAATGTCGCAGTCCCGCAAAAAAAAATCGCAGATCGTTGCCATTACTAGTTAAAAAAAAACTAAAAATGACATAAATCTTTCCCTTAGTAAATGCAATAACTTTTGCGCAAACCAATCAAAATACGCTTATTGTGATTTTTTTTTTACCAAACATATGTAGCAGAAAACAAATTGGCCTAAAATGTTAAAAAATGTTGATTTTTACATATTTTTTTGGGGGAATTTCATATAAAAAATGTGAAAAATATTGTTATTTTTTTCAAAATTGTCGCTCTTTTTTTATTTATAGCGCAAAAAGTAAAAATCGCACAGGTGATCAAATACCACCAAAAGAAAGCTCTGTTGGTGGGAAAAAAAGGACGTCAATTTCATTTGGGTACAGCGTCGCACGACCGCACAATTGTCTGTTAAAGTCACCCAGTGCCGAATCGCAAAATAGGCCCTTGTCTTTGAGCAGGAAAATCCTCCGGGGCTTAAGTGGTTAAGCCCCAGTTGCCTGGTTGGCTAATGTTTAGTCTTGGGAATTTTTTGGTTGTTCCCACCCCTCATGTTTAACACTGCTTTGTGACGTGCCAATGGTTATGAATACCAGGAACTGTGTCCGTCAATGAACGAAAGAGAAAATGGGATTTTTGACTTACCGTAAAATCCATTTCTCTGATGTTCATTGGCGGACACAGCACCCACTCCTATGTGAAGTTATTATTCTCCTGACACTGCTTGTTACAAAACTAAGTGGCTATAGCAGAGAGAGGGAGTATACCCCCTGGGACTGCCCATGGGTGTAGCAAAAATTTCTTTCTGCCTAGTGTCCTCCTGTAGGGCAAAGTATAACCCAACGATTATGAATACCAGCAGCTGTGTCCAACAATGAACATCAGAGAAATGGATTTTACGATAAGTCATAAGGTATCAGGACAATATTCCCCCCGGACAACACCCCCCTGGGCAATATCCCCCCGGAAAACATCCCCCTGGACATAATCCCCCCGGAAAACATCCCCCTGGACATAATCCCCCCGGAAAACATCCCCCTGGACATAATCCCCCCGGGACAACATCCCCCGGATAATATCCCCCCGGGCAATATCCCCCCGGAAAACATCCCCCTGGACATAGGGTTAGAGGGGGGATATTGTCTAGGGGATATTGTCCAGGGGGCATATTGTCCGGGGGGATATTGTCCTAGAATCAAGTCATAAATCCAATTTAAAAAAAAAAAATGCATTTGAAAGACGCATACCCAAATACTGCGTGACAAAAAAATATTGCAACGATCGCCATTTTATTCTGCAGGGTCTTTGCTAAAAAAAAAAAAAATATATATATAGTGTTTGGGGGAGGGGGTTCTAAGTCATTTTCTAGCAAAAAATACTGATTTTAAATTGTAAACAACATGTGTCAGAAACAGGCTTGGTCCTGAAGGGGTTAAGGAAGAGATGTGCTAGATAGGAAGGATAAGCACACTATCTTTGAAAGTGCACTTATCCTTTAATTTTTCTTATGCCAAACCTGGGTACCTTAAAAAAAACACTTTAAATTGAATAAACCTCCAGCTTCTTTACCTTTGAAAAGTTGGCCCACAATTAGGCTTTCAGTTGTTAGTTACATATGTACAGTCCGTCTAACACTACCCTCTACACTGATTGACAGTGCTGCTACCCAAGGGATAAAATGTTTGTAGCCTCCCTAAGACAGGAAGTGTTACTTGTTGATCACCATGTAAAAAAAAAAAAAAAAAGGAATACAAGTTTGAAAAAAGAAGAAAAAAAAATGCAGCCACTGCATTCACTGGTTGGTAAGCTAAAATATATTGCATTTTTTGGGGTTTGGTTACACTTTGAAGTCTACTCCACCTTGGCTACTCACCTGTTTGTTGGGAAAAAATATTGTTCACTACAGCATGCAGGACCACTCAGTGCCACTGTTGGAGGGGTAGTAGCTCCCTGCTCATAATGTCATCGGCGTTAAGGTTTGTGGGCTGTAAATTTTTCCAAATTAGGTGTAAACAGGGGCTAGTAGTGGTGGGGGAAAGGCTGGCAAAGGTGGGGTTGGATTTTAAATGGAATACAATTTCAAGTGCTCCAAAGAAAGAGGAGGTTGTAAAAGAGTCATCTCTTTGGAAAGCCTTGTCGGCTGGTGGCATTTAAAAGTATTTAGCATATCTGAGCCATTGGGGGAGAAGGTCATTGTAAAGTAGGGCAAAACTTCTAAATATTTCATATGAGCCCCAGCAAAAGTATAGGTATCTGCAATACAAATATTCTGATGGGCTGCAGATAGGTACTCTGAAGGGCTGGAGACAGGTACTCGGGCACTCTGATGACAGGTACTCTGATGGGATGGTGACAGGTACTTGGGTACGCTGATGACATGTTCTCGGGTACTCTGATGGGCTGCAGAGAGGTACTTGGGTACTCTGATGGGCTGCAGAGAGGTACTCGGGTACTCTGGGCTGGAGACAGGTACTCGGGTACTCTGGGCTGGAGACAGGTACTCGGGTACTCTGATGGGCTGGAAACAGGTACTCAGGTACTCTGATGGGCTGGTGACAGGTACTCGGGTACTCTGATGACGGGTACTCGGGTACTCGAATGACAGGTACTCGGGTACTCTAAAGACAGGTACTCAAAGTACCCAAGTACCTGTCACCAGCCCATCAGAGTACCTATCACCAGCCCATCAGAGTACCTGATGGGCTGGTGACAGGTACCTTGATGGGCTAGTGACAGGTACTCTTTATTGGGGGGGGGGGGAAATCATTGTGTTTTGGGGTGCACTGTGATTGGTAACTAGCTGTTACCACAATCTCCTCTTCACACACTGATCCTGTGTTACCACCACTGAGTACTTAAGGTACTCAGGCACTTTCTCCTTCCCTTTTGCCACAAGGACTTTACTACAACATGGTAGACACCTGGGTTACCGTTTATCCTTTTACATATGGAGATAGAGTAACTCACAATAATGGGACTTTAGTGGCAACACAAATCGATGCAATAAAATCACTCTTCGAAAATGCCAAATAGTATACAAAATGTATACAAAACATTATTTATAACACAGAGAGACAGAGTAAAAACATTTTACAGAGATTGTGTGAAGGCTACTCATGTATATTCCTTATATTGCAGCATGATAGATGCAGGCTATTCCCATAAAATATGTATCACCATTTGGGTACTGCCAAAAAGGTCAACACCCAGCGTGTTTCGAGAACAATTTCTCTTATACTTCTTCAGGGGTGTGATAGAAACCACATGGGGAACTATATTCTTGAAAGATAAGGGTATCTCTGTTTCTCTCATTCCCACCCTACTTAGAGCCAGAAAAAGCTAAATATTTTCTACCGTACCTAGAAACTATATTTCGCCTGGTGTTAACACAGGCTTTTTACCCCCAAAAACTACTCCATACCATGTTTTCTGCCCTTGACAGCTTGATATATATTCTACCATGAGCTAATGTCTAAAAAAAGCTTCTGAATACATTTCTGATATTGTGTGTGCATGTAACAGACATAGCTGCTCATTACAGTTGCTTTCCCTGAATTATACTTTACTAGTTGGGTTGTGGATTGCAGCCCTGGAGCCCTGGGGTGTTACATTAACCACTTTAGCTCCGGAGGATTTGGCTGCTCAATTTACATCAGCCGTCTGTCTTTCTCCCTCTCCTGCGGGAGATCGCGAGTGGCCGGGGGCTATCGGAGCCGCCGGTCACACACGCTGGCTCCCCAAAGAAACGTGCGGGAGCGCGGTGGCGCGCGCTCGACCCCTACAATCTCGTTGGCAAGCGACGTAGGTCTACGTCACATTGCCTGTAAGCGGCAGAGTGCCACAGTAAATCTACGCTAGGCGGGGCTAAAGTGGTTAAAGAGGAACTGAACTGCAAAAGTTGTGCCAAAAAATGTCAGGCAAAGAACAAATGACTAGTCTACCATATGGCTTTTAGCAGATGATCTATTCCTTATTACAGACCTACCATGCCTTGTTCTGCAGTGTGTCTCTGTGTGGAGGTAAACATCTTGGTACGGCCAGAGCTTTGCTTCCTCATGTTAGAGCTGATCCCTGTTGGTTGGTGGGGTAATATTTGAAGGAGAAGTAGGGCCAAATCTTCACTTATGGATCACAGGAGTGCAGACCCTTCTGCACTCCTGTGACCCATTTTTTGCCGGCAGCAGGCTAAAGGCTGCTGTCGGCTGATATGACTCAGTCGGTCCACGTGCTGGATCGATCCTTACTGCAGTCGGGATCCACCCAGCGAGCTGGGAGACTAAGCCAGCCACTCCCGCCCCTTCCACAGCCCAGTGCGCCAATGAGGGGCAGGGAAGGCAGAGCAGAGAGCTGACAGGCAGGGCTCTCTGCTCAGAGTAAAAGGAAAAACAGAGCGATCAGCAGTGTTTGATTGCTCAGTTCTCAGTGTGCGGGGGGACAGATGCAGCATCATATTGATGCTGCATCCACCTATGTGAGTATAACATTTTTTTTGTTTTGAAGAAGCCCATACTCCTCTTTTAAGGTCCAGATCCCCTTTTAATGTAATATCCACTTCGTGCATCTATAGAAGATGTTCACGCTACTAATATGCAAGCTGAGAATGTAGTGCTTTCCTTTGCCTGTGCTGTGTTACAACTTTCACTCATACTATTGATCAGAACAGCTGATTGAAATATAAGGAACATGAGTAGGGTATCCAAAGGAGTAGACCCCTGCCTTTTGTGCAATCAGGAAGAAGCAAAGATGGTGCTGCCGACAGGTGCAATATTTGTAACTCCTCTACTTGTACGTGGGCACAATTTTAGTGAAAGGTTTAATTAAAGGTAAAATTTGGCAATTAGCATGGTGGCAATGTTTTATTTCCCAGAGAATTGCTATAGGTAATGTTGATACCCAAGTAGAGACTGTGAATCACAATGTATCATAACAGGAGGGGTCAGGTCTGTATCTCCCAAGGGAACCTCAAGGTGGCATTGTTTCTCCATGCAGCCGATGTAAACTGAAATGTAAGTACGGTTTGGCTTGATAAAAACCAACAGCTGTCCCTATAATAGGTTCGCTGATTTCTGTCTAATAACGTGCGTATCCAGGCTAATGGCACACATCTGGAATTTATAGAAAAAACATCATCTGTAATTTTGAAGCAAGGTGATGATTGAGCACTTTCAGCAGAGAAATCCCCTTTCATCAGGACGTATTCAGACAACGATGTATGCACCAGATTATAAGAAATCAATACAAATTCTTACAAAGTTATGGCTATCAGTACGGGGTACACAAACCTCTATAAAAGGTCATCTGGTGGCCTATTAAAAGGGGACCTGAGAAGACAAATATGGGAGCTGCTTAATGGGTGAAGGCCCCAGGACTGCCATCCTGCTTCTGCCTTCCTTACATATCAAGTCATTGACTTACAATAAGCATGTAGAACACTTTCTGGGCCACATAAGGAGAAGAGGAACTGTCTTGGGCCACACATAAAATACACTAACAGTTAGAATAGCTGATGAGCAGAAAAAGTTGAGCAGATCACAAGTTAATGATCGCTGATGTAAATAATGTACCTATCTGAGTAATAAAACTTTATTTTTTGTAATATTTTTTATTATAAAAGTAAAAGAGGGTGACACAAACTGGTGCGATATTTGACACTGTTTATGATAAACGAACACATCGATATCTGGTTGGATGGAGTAACAATTCTCAATGAATTCTCAAGGTGCTCATCAGATATTTTGGCTCTAATTTTGCCCTTTGTATGTTTCAGCCTTGAAAATATTTGCTCACAGATTTTGATGCTGTCGAAAACAGGTGACAAGAATAAGCAGTGATTGTGGAGAATGGGAGATTTTTCTTTGGGAAGATAAAACTTATAAAAGTCCAGTAAAAAAACACTGTCAAATTTTTCTTTGGCCGCATGCGTCCGCTAAGTGTAAACACAGTTTTAGAAAACGTATGTAAAACCAATACTATTGGAATCCGCCACACACAAAATATCATCAATTGTGCCATTCCTGTGCAAGCCGGCCCATGCATCCTGGGCCAAGGGGAGAACCACAGGGGCTACAGGAGGACATCAAACAATGAGTTAGGTACAGTATTTGACTAAGCCTTACAATCTTTATCCTCTTGTCAACAGTAGAGATGGGCCGAACGACCCCCTGTTCAGTTCACGGCAGAACATCGCAAAAGTTCAGAACTGAATAATAAACCTTATTGAAGTCAATGGGACCCGAACTGGAAAAATCAAAAGTGCCCATTTGAAGGCTCATATGCAAGTAATTGGGCATACAATAGTTTGGGTACTGCCCTGGGGGACATGTATCAATGAAAAAAAGTTAGTAAAAAACATAATTTTTAAATGAGCAGTGATTTATTGATGCCTAAAGTGAAACCATAAAAATTGGGGAATTACAATAAAAATGAAAAATTCCTTTAAATATAGTGCCAGGGGGGTCCCCTTAGTCTTCCTGTAAAGTGGCTTTAGATAGAAGTAACAGGTGCAGAACCATTAGCCTTTGGGTCTGGGTGGTGCCTTCGCACTGTAACCCTATAGAGGTACTCTTGATAAAAGCAAGAACTGGCTATGCTGTCCAAAATTGAAATGATATAAACCTGGCAAACAGGTGCTGAAAAATGGATCTTTGGGTGTCAGTGGTGCCTTCACACCATAACCCTATAGAGGTACTCTTGATGAAAGCAAAAATTGGCCTTGCTGTCAAAAGTTTAAATGATATAAACCTGGCAAACAGGGGTGGAATAATTGGTCTTTGTGTGTTAATTGTGCCCATAAAACCTACACCAAAAAAGGTCTTCCATATCTAATCAACACCCACAAAGCTAGGCAGCCTAGATAGTCTTCCAAAGATTTGAAATCCAGAAAGTACCTAATCTGTGACATCAGCATCAGGGGATTGATAGCTGCTGCTAATCCAGGACTGATTAATTTTGATAAATGTCAGCCCGTCCACGAAATCTGTGGACAGACAAACCCTCTTGTCACAAAACCTCCGGCAGCACCGAATGCCCATTCGGAAAGCACGCTGGATGCAGGGCAGACCAGCAGCTCAATTGCATACTGGGCAAGTTCTCCATGTCTGTTTTACGCCTCTAGATAATCTCCCACCGTATGATGCAGATGCTGCCAATGGGATGTGGAAGCTGACAGCCCTGGGTGTGGAGGGCTAAAAAAAATTTGAAATGCATCACTGAATGGTGTTCATCGGCCCCCTTCTCCACTGCTCCTCTCTTCACCAACAGAAGCCTCAAAACTATATTTTCCACCAGACTGTAACCTAACAGAGTTGGGAAAGGTGTTACATAAACTCCTCTTTAAGGTGTCCTCAAAAGACAGGACGGGATGAGTTCCGAGACTTTCCCCTTGTAATGGTGGTCAAGGAGGGTTGCCAACCAATAGTGATCCTTCTCCTTGATGCCACAAATTTTCAGGTCCTTTCGCAGGCTTTAAAGGATGAGGGAGCCCATGCATCCCAAGTTTGCGGAGGCTTGAGAAGCAGATTCTTCGGCGTCACTATGGAGTACAGTATCTGGAACTGCCTCCTTCCAGCCACGTACTAATCCCAAGGGTTCTGGGAATGGAAAACCATCTGTTAAGGGTTGACATCTTGCTCTGCTTCAATGCCTTCAAGACTGCCAGAGTCTTCCTCCTCCCTCCCCTCTTGTGTGTTTTGTGGCGTGGCAAGAATGGTATCTGCATAAAGTGGACCTTGAAAATTCCTCCTCTTCTGCTACTGTAGGAACACAACATGGATTGTGTCACTGATGCATGCATTGTCATGGCTCACCATCCTTGTTGCCTCCTCAAATGGTGACAGCACAGTGCATATCAGCAGCCATTAGCGTGGGGGAAAAAAAAAATCATAGCCAGCCTAAGCCTCTTGTGCCATACTCACACAGGTTCTCGTTGATGGTCCTCTGCTGCATGTGTAGCTTTTGCAGCATTGCCAAAGTTGAGTTCTACATGGTGGGCATGTCAAAAATCAGGCAGTTTATGGGCAGGTGGAATTCCCACTGAATCTTTGCTCCTGTCCCCTAGACAGACCAGCTGAAGTACTGCATGGCACCTTTTACCCTGACTCATTGAATAGCCCCTTGAACGCTTAGGGGGTACAAGTGGTTCATAGGACAATTCAGCAGAGGAGGACATGAAAGAGGAGGGAATGGAGCTGACAAATATTGCATCATTAGTACTAGCTGTATGGAGACATGGCGGCACAACAAGCTGCAGCACTGAGCCCTGTTCTGCATACTTCCGAGTTGCAAGCAGGGTTACCCAGTGTGCTGTGAAATAAATATATCGTCCCTAACCATGCTTGCTAGACCACGTGTCAACAGTAACGTGGACCTCACCGCTTCCAGGTGATAGTACAGAGCTGAAAGGGCCTTACGTGAAAAGAAATAGTGACTTGGAACCTGCCATTGTGGGTACAGCACATTCTGCAAATTTGCAGAAGAGGGCAAAATCCACCAGACAGAAAGGAAAGAGTTGTAAAGCCAGCAGCTTTGACAAGCTTGAATTTAGACGCTGGGCATGTGGGTGGCAGTAACTGTATTTTTTTTTTCGCTGCAGCAGATGGGGCAGAGAAATTTGCCTGCTATTGACTACAGCTGGTGGTGTGCTACTGCAGGGAACAGGGATATCCTTCACTATACCATCATCCCTGTCAGGGGAGGCTGCTGAGAGGTCATGAGGTATAGCGGGGGTGAACTGGAAAGGTGAGGAATGAGGAGGGGCAAAATTGCATCCCTTTTGTGTGGCTTTCAGGTGCTCTTGCCAACGGGTGCTGGGAGATTAAATTCCTTGTTAAGCATGTGGTACCCAAATGGCTGGTGTTTTTACCACACTTGATATGCTCGAGGCAAAGTTTGCAAATTGCAACAGTGCGATCAGCTGCACATTTGCTAAAAAAGGCCCAAACAGCTGAGCTGTGGGAAGTGGGCCAAGAGATAACAGCTCCACAATCTGGTGGAATAGGGTGGCTGCTCTCTACTCTTCTATGATGACTTCCTCTTTGGGATTCTGCCTCACCCTCACTTTTGGGATTCTGCCTCACCCTCACTTTTGGGATTCTGCCTTACCCTCACTTTCCTCCTTTGCTCTATCCGGCTCCCAAGTCACATCAGTAACCTCATCATCATCATCATCCCCTTCATCCTCATCATCAGTGGAGACAACTTGTCAATAGGCTGCAGCTAGGGGAACATCACTTCTAATTTGTTGTTTACCATTGTTCTCCCCTCTCTGTAGGCTCATGTTCCTACCTTCCTCAACCTCAGAACCAAGATCTGAATCAAGTAATGATTGAGCAAGGAGCAAGTGGCTGACGCTCTGTTAAAATAACTCAGCTGACTTCTTCATGCCTGATGCTGAGGCTATGGCAGGAGTAGCTGTGAACAAGGCGGTAGAATAAGCCACTCTGGCAGCTGCGGGGGACGGCACACTAGTCTCTGCTTGGGTGATGGGCGATGAGGATGGCTTAGTAAGCCAGTCCACCATCTCCTCTGTATGCTGTGGCTGGATAGCACGGGCAACATCACTAAACAGCAGAAATTATGCCCTGCCTGAGGATGGACCAATCCCACCTTCGCCTGTGGGCACATACGCTGCTGGCCCCCTCACAGTGCCATGGGAACGTCTGTCTCCCCTTGTTAGCCTCCCAGATAAAATGGGGAGAGGGGGGCTTAATAACAAAATGCAATAAAGATGGGAAAATGTGTACATTGATGCACTTCAATCAATGGAAAATGGTGTTTGGTACACTTTAACTTCAGTACTCACTACACAGACACACATGCACTAACGCACTGAAATATACTGCGGTAAACGTACACCTACACACTGAAATATGCTGCATTAAACTTACAATAACGCACTGAAAGATACTGCGTTAAACGTGCACTAGCGCACTGAAAGATACTGCGTTAAACGTGCACTAACACACTGCAATATACTGCAGTTAACGCGCACCAATGCACTGAAATGTCCTGCTTTAAACATGTACTAATGCACTGCAATATACTGCAGTAAAAGTGCAATAACGCCGTAAAATATACTGCGTTAAACGTGCACTTACGCACTTAAATATACTGCGTTAAATACGCACTGCAATATATGGCGTTAAAATTATACTAACGCACTGAATTATTTGGCATTAAACTTACACTAACGCTCTGAAATATACTGCTTTAAACGTGCAGTAACGAACTAAAATATACTGCAGGAGACCTGCCCTGACAAAATAAACTGACACTAAAGTAAAAATGAATGGTGGCACTACACTCACACTGCACCATCACTAGATTCATGTTAAACTGACACTAAAGTAAAAATGAATGGTTTGACTACACTCTCACTGACTAAACTATCACTAGATTAACACTAAAGTGACACTACAATAAATATGATCACTACACTCACACTGACCCAACTATCACTAGATTCACACTAAACTGATACATAAGAATATATAAATATATATATATATATATACACACACACACATTTTTTGTACAGTTTTGTAATTATATTTGTATATCATTGTGTTAACACATTGATCTCTTGTAGAATCTGCTCCCTTTGTATCACTCCCTGAAGAAGACAATGAATGTTGAAATGCGTCATAGAACGTTCTGGGGTACACACACATTCCCCCATCCAGCATCTGTTATGTGATTCTTGGGGTATTCTGTATTCACATATGTGATTGAAATTGTACAAGAGATATATGATTTTAAGTCTTTATCTCTTTTTTTACCTAATGTACAATAAACTTTTCATATTTTAAATGGTTATTTTATTTGTCTTGGTGCCTAAAAAAATCCCACCAACAATGTAATTGTTCTATATCTTTAAGGCGTGTGGCACCAACTCTATTAGGGCAATTATCAACTGTTTGACATAATTTTGAATAAGATAACAATATAGTAGTAGCCCATAGTTCATAGGTTTGGTGAGCAGATGAGTGGCACGTATTGAGGAGGTCCTTGCCAAATCATGAACACATCATCTATGTGGTAGAGCCAATAAACTCTTGATAGAATGAGTCACTAGGTATCTATCGCTGAGATCTTTCAGGGGCATCAAACATACCTGTTGTTTTTGCCTTAAATAGACAAAACACGGATTTGCTTTTAAAAAAAAAAAAAAGGATGTATAAAGCTATTTGTGTCCAACCACAAGTCTAATGAAAATGGTGGGATGCTATCAATGCTACCTTCATGTCAAACAAAAGTCAGCTGGCACATACTGGCGCTGCTGAATTTTGTCTTGGCATCTCTCTTTTGATGACCTTTAAAGGTTAAAGTAGACTGGAAGATAAGGATTGTATATTTTTCTGACTATTACCATTTCATACACATGTATAATCTGTACCCATGTTGTGCCAATGAATGCTGAATATGGTTAGGTCCTCCCCTGTCTTTGTTGATGTCTTTAGGAATGTGAACAATTACATTATTATCTAGGACAGTTGATGTACCATATGGGAGAACAAAACATTATTGTTCAAGTACTATGCATGCGTGTGGGTTAATATATGCTGTATAGTGTATGGCCGTGCCCAAAGCTTTTCCATTATAATTTGAAATTATACTTATTTGTGTTCCCATTGTAAGGCCTCATGTGCTATTCTGGCAGGAGAAAATCAGCGTTATATACTCCACCAGCAGAGTTTAACAGAGTTTGGAATTTGGGCATTTATTTATTTTATTTTATTTAAATAAAACTCTGAAGTACTAAACAAGCCTAGCATTTAGCGTTTATGCGTGTTTAACAGCGCTCAGCATTTTTTTGTGGTCAAAATTGCTTTTCCTGAACATGATTTTAGAGTGTTCAGAAAACATACTCTAAACTCCCCTGCTACTAAACTGATAAAAACGTCAATGTGTGCATGGACACATAGGGTAACATAGAGGGGAGGTTAAAGTGGTTGTAAAGTCACTAGTTGATTTTACATGTATCCCCTCCGGCTATCCTGCCATTAACCACAGTGTATTTGTTTTTTAAAATGAAAAGGCTAAATACCTTTTCTCACACTGCTGCTGTGCGGTCACGTGATCCCCCTCTGGTGGCCGGCCCCGATCTATGGAGAGAAGCGGGGCTGCGGGAAAGGCCAAGATTGCCCTGTGACTTCAGCCAGCCACCACTCTCAGCCCCTACCGCTTTTTTCTATAGATTGGGGCTAGCCAGCAGAGAAGGATCATGTGACTGCACAGCAACGGTGTGAGAAAAGGTATTTAGCCTTTTCATTTAACAAAAAATAAATACACAGCAGTTAATGGCAGGACATTATGCAGCTGAATGCAGCGAGAATAGCAGCGAGAGGGGCAGGGAGGAGAGCCGCTCTCATGCTGACAGGGAGGGAGGGGGAGAGACTGCGAGAACAGAGCTGGGAGAACATAAACCAACCACAGGAATCATGGATCAGCAGCCATGATTACCGTGGTCAGCACAGACAAGGGGACACAAATTTTTTACAAGATCGGAAGGGAAAGATTACATACCACAAACACTGTGCTATACAGCATGCCTTAAAGGAACAGGATCTTAGTTTTTTCTTTAAGGGTTACAACCACTTTAAAGGGTAACTCCACTTTTGTGGGGAAAGAAAATAGCAAGAAAAAGAAAAAACAATACAGCGTATACAATTGTGACAAAAATCATATTGTATTTGAATGTTATTAAAAATTACCTTTCCTTTTCAATCTGCAGCTATTGTAATTTTCTGAAAATACAATGCAATATGGCTACCTGGAGTTGTTCTGTACACAGAATTTATACAAACCACACCCCAGAAACATCATTTCCTGCTTGTGTGATTGGCTCACCAATTTTCCCAGAAGTCTGCACTAAGATACAAGTCAGATTTTTGGCATCCCCTGCAACAAAAATGTTATTTTTGGTGAGATACTCCCAATGGGAACACCTCTAAAGGGATGCAGACCCAGCAGATTTCCTCATTAGCTGCCACAGCTGATAGATAACTATTAAACCACTCCCATTAGACCCACTCAGCACAGAGGAGCAAACAGGGATTTCTTCAGAATAACAAAAGGTAGGAATCTGCAACAAAGTTTGTTAAAATCCTTGTAATGTACAGAGATCACCCAGAGGGGAATGTTTTTTCCAACAAAAGTGGAGTTAAGCTTTAAGGGCAGAAAAAAAAAAAAAAAACAAACGCCTAAACTCATAAAAACGTGAGTTTAACAGCAGCAGTGTGCATGAGGTTGCTTCTTAGTGATTGCAGTATTCTAGTCTGCATCTTCCCAAGTTAATACTTAAAATCTGGCCTGTTCGTGGGTCATGAGGACCGGAGTTGGGAACCACTGCCTTAGATATACAAGTGCCTCAGTAGGTCACTCAGGACTGGATTTCCCAACAGGCCACATGCATCCTAAAGCTGGGTATACACTAGTAGATTTTCGTTCAAAAATGTTTGTATTAAAGTGGCTCTAAAGGCAGAAGGTTTTTTTACCTTAATGCATTCTCTTTTTAATGGTTTTTATTGGAAAAAAATTACAGTAAAGTACAAAAGTAAGTAACAAAGACATTAAACAGTGGTACAACAATCCCAATAGTCTGTCATAATAGCATAAAATTAAAAAACAATACACCAAAGTACAGCATATCATAGGATAGATCACAAAGTGCTCATGACTGAAGGCCTCCATACAATGGAGGGCAGCAGCCAGTAGAAAACTGCAATTAAGAAAGAGAGTAAAATGCAATAAGTAACTAAGGAAAAAAAAATGAGATGGGGCTGAACGTGGCCCTGTTGCGATTGCTAAGGCCGGCGGCAGACAATTAGCCGTATAGCCTTCTGCGAAAGTTCCGTGCCACAATTGTGAAAATTTATGTGCACCAATGTGCGACCACTAGGAGTACCTTACGAAGACACTCACCAAGAAGGCAAGTAAAAGAGAGAGTAGGAGTAAGAGAAAAAAGAAGTGGACCCAACCCTGTGCCCCTCCCCCACCCCCAGACACACCGGGACCCCTCAAGTGCTACCAGTAAACCTTAATGCATTCTCTGTATTGAATAGTGTTTTGTCTAAAGTATTGTCTTTGGGCACATGTCTCTGAAGGCAATTTTTTAAAGGTAAAATAATAAAGATGTTATACTCACCTGAACTGTGCAATGGTATTGCATGAAGCGGTCCTTAACTTCCTCTTCTGGGGTCCCCTGCTCCTCTTCTTCTTTATCTGCCCCCACAGCAAGCCATCCTCTATGGGGGGGGGGGGGGACTCAGAAGAGGAGGAGAGCATACATGTCTGCCCCCATATCAGTTGGCTTTCTATAGGGGCAGACATGCTTATTCGCAAGGTGGGCTATGTGTGTTTCAATAGACCCACACGACGTGGGCCAACCCCACCCACCCCAGCTGCCTGATCCTGCCGTGAAAAGAGAAATAGAGAGGAAAAGAACAGCAGCCAGGCACAGCACTCGACTGATACAGGACTCAGGTAAGTTTTTGGGGTGTGGGAGCACAGCAAGTGGCAAAATGTTTTTTATCTTAATGCAGAGAACACATTAGGCAAAACAATGTTTTAGCTTTAGAGCCACCTTATAGAAAAATTGTATCAAGCATTTGCACAGCTATCACAAAAATCACTTTATTGTGCATGTGTATTTCCTATGATCGACAGCTCCATCTAGTGGATGTAATGGGTTATTTTCCTGATTGAGTCACAGTGCCTTGAAAAAGTATTCGTACCCCTTGACATTTTCCACATTTTGTCATGTTACAACCAAAAATGTAAATATATTTTATTGGGGTTTTATGTGATAGACCAACACAAAGTGGCACATAATTGTGAAGTGGAAGGAAAATGATAAATGGTTTTCAAATTTTTTTACAAATAAAAATCTGAAAAGTGTGGCGTGCATTTGTATTCAGCCCCCTTTACTCTGATACCCCTAACTAATTGCCCTCAGAAGTCACTTAATTTGTAAATAGAGTCTACCTGTGTGAAACTCAATCTCAGTATAAATACAGCTGTTCTGTGAAGCATTCTGAGGTTTGTTAGAGAACCTTAGTGAACAAACAGCATCATGAATGCCAAGGAACCCACCAGACAGGTCAGGGATAACGTTGTGGAGAAGTATAAAGCAGGGTTAGGTTATATAAAAATATCCCAAGCTTTGAACATATCACGAGTGCTGTTCAATCAATTATCCGAAAATGCAAAGAGTATGACACAGCTGCAAACCTACCAAGACATGGCCGTCCACCTAAACTGCCAGGCCGGGCAAGGAGAGCATTAATCAGGGAAGCAGCCAAGAGGCCCATGGTAACTCTGGAGGAGCTGCAGAGATCCACAGCTCAGGTGGGAGAATCTGTCCACAGGACAACTATTAGTCGTGCACTCCACAAATCTGGTCTTTATGTAAGAGTGGCAAAAAAAAAGCCATTGTTGGAAGAAAGCCATAAGAAGCCCCATTTGCGGTTTGCAAGAAGCTATGTGGGGACACAGCAAACATGTGGAAGAAGGCGTTCTGGTCAGATGAGACCAAAATTGAACTCTTTGGCCTAAAAACAAAACACTGTGTGTGGCGGAAAACTAACATTGCACATTACCCTGAACACACCATCCCAACTGTGAAACATGGTGGTGGCCGCATCATGTAGGGAGGCTTTTCTTCAACTGGGACAAGGAAGCTGGTCAGAGTTGATGGGAAGATGGATGGAGCTAAATACAGGGCCATTGACAAAATGTGGAGAATTTCAAGGGGTATGAATACTTCTTCAAGGCACTGTAATTCAGGAAAGTGCTGTATTAGGGCTACTAGAAGAAGCTGACGTACTTATGAAATAAACATACTGTAAACAAAATGGTGATTATTTGTGACGGCTGTGTGAATGCTTAAGACGATTGCAAAGTCAATTGTTTTTTTAACTACTTGGCCACTGCTCACTGTGCTGCTACTGCGGCACAGTGGCTCGTTATCGTCTGGCGACGTAGACCTACGTCACCAGACATTCCCCTCTCTCGGCGATCGCCGCTGCTCTTCCCCGATCGTCGGGGATCTAGTGTGGAAATCCGCCCGCTTGTGTAAACAAAGCGGCCGGATCTCCTAAGTGACAGGCAGGGTCAGATTACAGGATTCAGCATAGCTGAACCTGCGATCTGTGCCTGTGTCACTCAGTCCCCTCCCCCCACACACGTCAGTAAGCACCAGGCATACATTAACCCCTCCCTCTCCAATAAAAATGATCCCCTTCCCCGCCAGTGTCATTTTTACATTAACAGTGCATATTTATAGCACTGATTACTGTAGTAATGTCACTGGTACCCCCAAAAGTGTCAAAAATGTCAGTCAAGGGTCCGATCTGTCCGCCGCAATGTCGCAGTCCCGCAAAAAAAATTGCAGATCGCCGCCATTACTCGTAAAAAAAAAAAAACACCAAAAATGACAGAAATCTTTCCCTTAGTTAGTAAACGCAATAACTTTTGCGCAAACCAATCAAAATACGCTTATTGCAATTTTTTTTACCAAAAATATGTAGCAGAAAACAAATTGGCCAAAAATGATAAAAAAATTTGATTTTTAAATTTTTTTTGGGGGGGGAATTTCATATAAAAAAAATGTGAGAAATATTGTTATTTTTTCAAAATTGTCGCTCTTTTTTTTGTTTATAGCGCAAAAAGTAAAAATCGCACAGGTGATCAAATACCACCAAAAGAAAGCTCTGTTTGTGGGGAAAAAAAGGACATCAATTTAATTTGGGTACAGCATCGCACAAACGTGCAATTGTCTGTTAAAATAATGCAGTGCCGAATCGCAAAATATGGCCTGGTCAGGAATGGGGTAAAATCTTCCGGTCTTAAAGCGGTTAAAAATACGCTCATTGAGAATTTTTTTGTCAAAGACATGTAGCTAAATACATTTTGGCCTAAATATATGACAAAAATTGAATATATTGGATATTTTTTAACTGTCAAAGTAGAAAAATATTGTTATTTTTTTCAAAATTGCCGCATTTTTTTATTACTATCGCAAAAAATAAAAATCGCACAGGTGATCAAATACCACCAAAAGAAAGCTCTGTTTGTGGGAAAAAAAGAACGTAAATTTCGTTTGGGTATGGCGTTGCATGACCGCGCAATTGTCAGTTAAAATTGCACAGTGCCGAATCGCAAAAAGTGGCCTGGACGTAAGACAGCAAAATCCTCCGGTGGTAAAGTGGTTAAAAAACAGACCCCCCCCCCTAACTGCTAAAACTGTGCAGCTGGAGTTCCAATTTAATTATGGCATCTCCATAAAAAGACTAGGTCATGCCCCATTTTCTGTGTTATATCATTTTTTTTTTTTTTTTAGAAATCCGTGCTTTTTTTTTTCTGTACTTCATTCCCTGGGACCATGGCGGTTATTGTAAATATAAAACATTTCTTCGCTCAGTGATAGTTCTAATTCCCCAATGAACTCCAGTATCGCAGCAGGTCCTCAGCATGTCTGAGGCTCAATTCTAAAATCATTTTCTGTGAAGTTCTAATGATTGCAGCCAGGCACAGCATGCAGCCCCTGCCACCGAGCTCCATTCTCCAGTCCTTCCACGTCATTTCCAAAAAAAGGGTTTTTGCTGAGACTGACGCGGTCGATGTAGGATGGGCAGCGCATTGGTGGAGGTCACGAGTCTTGTCTTAGGGATCCTATCTTTTCTGTTCTTCATTGCCTCTAACACAACAGACTGCTGGAGGGTAAGAAACCCTTGTCACTCTTCCTGGAAATGTAAAAGCTCACTTATACAATCTACTACATAAATATGTGTTAAATATTATCAAGTCATGTCTTTAATAATGTGATAATTCACCAACACTTGGCAATCGGTTTTGCATCAGACCAATGATGGTTGGGGGCTTTTGCATTTTGCTCATTGCTTTTTTCTATTAATAATCAATCTTGATGGACTTTTTTTTTTGTCATTGTCTTGTATTTGTCACCGTGCCGCCCTGTTCTGTAAGCTGAACTTGGACTGTAGTGTCACATTCTGCATTGGAAATGGTTTTCTTGGTGCAATGTAAATGTCAGGCTTCCAGCGGGGCACTAATCTCTTGTTTGAACAAAGTTCTGAAAACTGAAATATACACAGCAGGTTCAGTGGTGAATTATTATAAAAATAGTTGTAAGTGCGAGTAGTAAAATCACTTTACATTTCATACAAAAGCAACATTTGTAGGAATAGATGGAAAGGTTCTGGTCCACTTCTAAGACTTCTTGGTGCATATTAAATGCTGTTGGTGATTAATGATCGTAATGATTAAGCACAAGATGTATGTGTGAAACGCGTCTACGAGACTTTATGCTGGTGTCTTTGGTGTCATCACTTGCAACTTTTTGGAAATAAAGGTATTTGAAACCTATTGGAATCCTTGGATGTGCGGCTAATTCTTTTCCTACAACTGTTGGTGCAACATAGAAATAACAAGGAACTGGAGCATAATCAGTATGTTTCTTAGCTTCTGGAGTCAGAGTTGTTAAGATTTCCAAATATAATCTATTAAACATTTTATTTCCGTTTCTTAAAGCTGATCTCAGGGAAATTTGAATGTCCCTTGCAGTGGGGCTGAGCCTGTACTTGTCTTTTAACCACTTAAGCCCTGGAAGATTTTACCCCCTTCCTGACCAGGGCCTATTTTGCGATTCGGCACTGCGTGACTTTAACAGACAATTGCGCGGTCGTGCGACGCTGCACCTTAACGAATTTGACGTCCTTTTTTTCCCCACAAACAGAGCTTTCTTTTGGTGGTATTTGATCACCTGTGCGATTTTTTTGATCATGCGCTATAAACAAAAAAAGAGCGTCAATTTTGCAAAAATAACAATATTTTTCACATTTTTTTATATGAAATTCCCCCCAAAAAAATTTAAAAATCAAAATTTTTTAACATTAGAGGCCAATTTGTTTTATGCTACATATTTTTGGTAAAAAAAATCTCAAAAAGTATATTTTGATTTGTTTGCGCAAAAGTTTTTGCGTTTACTAACTAAGGGAAAGATTTTTGTCATTTTTGTTGTTTTTTTTTTTAACGCGTAATGGCGGCGATCTGCGATTTTTTTTGCGGGACTGCGATATTGCGGCGGACAGATCGGACCCTTGACTGACATTTTTGACACTTTTGGGGGTACCAGTGACATTACTGCAGTAATCAGTGCTATACATATGCACTGTTACTGTAAAAATGACACTGGCAGGGAAGGGGTTAACTTTATTGGAGAGGGAGGGGTTAAGTGTGTCCCTAGGGGCGTGTTTCTAACTGTGATTGGATGTGGCTACATGTGTAAGAACAGAGATCAACGGTCCTACATAGTAGAACCGTGTGATCTCCATTCTTACACAGGGAAGAATGACAGGCGGCTTTGTTTACATTAGCCGCCAGCCTTTCTTCCGGTGTAATGGGCGATCGTGAGTGCCCGGCGGACATTGGGTCCCCCGGGTACACGCGCGCGGGGGGGCGGGGTCCGTGACCGCGCGGGAGCAGGAGCGCGCCTCCGGCGGCGCGCGCTCGCTCCCTAGAGCCTCACAGGCTAGCGACGTAGACCTACGTTGCTTTGCCTGTGAGGGGCTGACCGCCGCAGGCAAGCGGTTAAACCTAGGGGGCATAAAAAGAAGATTTACTGACGGGAACTACAAAGCCTTTGGCAGGTGGAACAGTTCGCAAACACTATATTGTCAAAAGTATTGGGACGCCTGCCTTTACACGCACGTGAACTTTAATGGCATCCCAGTCTTAGTTCGTAGGGTTCAATATTGAGTTGGCCCACCCTTTGTAGCTATAACAGCTTCAACTCTTCTGGGAAGGCTGTCCACAAAGTTTAGGAGTGTGTCTATGGGAATGTTTGACCATTCTTCCAGAAGTGCATTTGTAAGGTCAAGCACTGATGTTGGAGAGAAGGCCTGGCTCGCAGTCTGCACTCAAATTCATTCCAAAGGTGTTCTATCAGGTTGGGGTCAGGACTCTATGCAGACCAGTCAAGTTCCTCCACCCCAAACTTGCTCATCCATGTCTTTATGGACCTGGCTATGTGCACTGGACCAAATTTTTTGGTGGAGGGGGAATCATGGTGTGGGGTTGTTTTTCAGGGGTTGGACTTGGCCGCTTAGTTCCAGTGAAGGGAACTTTTAAGGCGTCAGCATACCAAAACATTTTGGACAATTTCATGCTCCCAACTTTGTGAGAACAGTTTTGGGGGGAGTGGCCCCTTCCTGTTCTTCCAACATGACTGCGCACCAGTGCACAAAGCAAGATCCATGGATTAACGAGTTTGGGGGGGGGGGGGGAACTTGACTGACCTGCACAGAGTCCTGACCTCAACCTGATAGAACACATTTGAGATGAATTAGAGTGGAGACTTCGAGCCAGGCCTTCTTGTCCAACATCAGTGCCTGACCTCACAAATGCACTTCTGGAAGAACGGTCAAACATTCCCACTTATAAACCTTGTGGACAGCCTTCCCAGAAGAGTTGAAGCTGTTATAGCTGCAAAGGGTGGGCCAACTCAATATTGAACCCTACGGACTAAGAATGGGATGCCATTAAAGTTCATGTGTTTTTAAAGGCAGGCGTCCCAATACTTTTGACAATATAGTGTACATGTAGTATTTAGTTGCTTGGACCCACCTGAACAACCCATATGTACTTGTATAAGATTTGTCCTTTGCAATGGATGCTCAAATTTATTACAAGTTGGGCTGGCCATCACCAGGAAGGAGAAATCTGGGGTAACCCAATCGCATGTGCACAACTGTATATACAGAGGAAGGGTTGGAGCTGTCTGCTGCAGAAAGACCTATGAAAAGGACAGTTCACGTACTTACCTAGCTTATAATACAATTGGAGTCGTCTATATCTTATACTAAAGATTATATTGATAGTTACATGGAATGTTTCTCTCTGGATGATATCTGTTTGTTGAAATGGGAATTTATGACCCCAATGCTCTAGTTTTATTTTCAGCATCTATGACACTTTTTAAATTTCCTACATACGTAGCTGGAGAAATGTCTGGCAATGTTAAAAACTGATCTATTTATACAAATATATGAGTCTGGTTGCAAAGAAGAGTTTATTAGATCAACATATCATAGGGGGATGTGTAACTTGGCCTACTGTCCAGTGATCACATCTATACTATGCGTCTACTGGTTCTAAGTGCACATTATTCATCTTTTACTTGGGTCTAGTGTGGGAAAAGGCCAAGTATGAGTCATCCATCTTGTCCCTTTAGTCTTCCAAGCTGCTATTTCTCTGTCTCTGAGTTCATGCTGTTTAAAGTGGACCTAAACCATGTTCTGTGGCTAACCCGTTCTTCATTGTATTATACCTTAACCACTTGCCGACCGCCGCAAGTACATATACTGCGGCGGTCAGCCCCCCGTGCAGGCAAAGTGACGTATGGGTACGTCACTCGCCCGCGAGCCAATAGGGGGCGAGCGTGCGCCGCCTGAGGCGCGCTCCCACCCCCGCTCGTTCACGGGCATCCCCGCGCGAGTGACCGGCGGCTCCAATGTCCGCCGGTCACTCGCGATCTCCCGCTGGAGAGGGAAAAAGGCAGGCAGCTGATGTAAACAAAGCCGCCTGTCATTCTCCCTGATGTAACAGCAGAGATCATACGATCCTGCTATGTAGGATCGTATGTCTCTGTGGTTACATCAAAAGCCACGCCCCTTTACAGTTAGAAGCACGCCCCTAGGGACACACTTAACCCCTTTCTCTCTAATAAAGTTAACCCCCTTCCCTGCCAGTGTAATTTTTACAGTAACAGTGCATATGTATAGAACTGATTACTGTAGTAATGTCACTGGTCCCCCCCAAAAGTGTAAAAAATGTCAGTCAAGGGTCCGACCTGTCCGCCGCAAAGTCGCATTCCTGCAAAAAAAAATCGCAGATCGCCGCCATTACTAGTTAAAAAAAAAAAACAATAAAAATGACATAAATCTTTCCCGTAGTTAGTAAACGCAATCATTTTTGCACAAACCAATCAAAATATGCTTATTCTGATTTTTTTCATCAAAAATATGTAGCGGAAAACAAATTGGCCTAAAATGTTAAAAAAGTTTGATTTTTACATTTTTTTGGGGGGGGGGATTTCATAAAAAAAAAAATGATAAAAATATTGTTATTTTTTCAAAATTGTCGCTTTTTTTTGTTTATAGCGCATAAAGTAAAAATCGCACAGGTGATCAAATACCACCAAAAGAAAGCTCTGTTTATGGGGAAAAAAGGATGTTAATTTCATTTGGGTACAGCGTCGCACGACCGCGCAATTGTCCGTTAAAATCACGCAGTGCCGAATCGCAAAATAGGCCCTGGTCTTTGAGCAGCCAAATCCTCCGGGGCTTAAGTGGTTAAACTGCTAAAAAAAGTTGTGTAGCACGTAACTGTTATAAACTCCAGGATCTCCCTGGCTGCTGGCACCCAGATGTGTCTTGGTGATGGAACATCTGTGTAACGGATCAACCGGCACCCTGACTGGGTACCTCCATTGACGGATGCACTCCAGTGATGGTGAACACCGTCACAATCTGCGTTAAGACAGAACCACTGATTTTCGAAGTGTAAAGTAATGCCACTGTTTGAAAGAAAGCACATGCCACTTTACAATGCACTGTTTAGGTCCAGGGGGTTGAAAGGGGCCTGTTGCTGCTAACAGGCAAAGGTTACCCAGCTCTGCTCAGCATCTTATGCTATAATGAGGTCTGACGAGGCACAAACTTTATGGAAAGAATGGTGGAGCAGTACTGAAGACTGTGCCACCCTCATTTTCCCCCAAACTTTCGTAACAAAAATAGTCAGATCAAAAAAAATGAGTTTGACTCTCACAAGCCACATCCAAAATACTTAGAAAGAAAATGTGGACTAGATAAATCAGGTCCAGCAAAAAAACAACCGGACTTTACTAGCTCAGCACAGAAGACAACACACAATTATAAAATATAACCAACTTTATTATACTTATTACAAAAAAAGATAAAAAGGGATAAAAGGGGACTAACCCCATTGACCAAAAGGCCTCTCAGGGTAAAGGGTACAATGTCCTGCTGCAAAATAACCAGGAGACCAAGATATATCACATATGCTTAAATATATCCATAATGATGACAATAAATCTGAATACAGTATTGTAGATCTCTGGTAAGATGGTCAAGGTCAACGTGTTTCGCCAACTAGAGCAGGTGAAAGGGCTTGGCATATATGGAGACCAAAAAGGTAGCCAAGAAGTACCAGTGTTGCCAGATTCACACAATATATGGAGCACATATTTATGCCCAGCATCTACCAGTACCACGACATTCAACCCAAAGAGGAAAGGTACTCGAATACCAAAAATTTTAGGGATCTTCCCACACTGAGTCAAGAAATCATTAAACTAGGAGTATCATCCTGATGTCATACCATGCCGCCAGACTGCCCTTTTTGGTCTCCTTGTATTCTAAGCTCTTTCACCCGCTCTACTAACCTAATTATTTCTACTGCTATGCCATCCTACGCATGTAATGTTTGATGGTTTTGTGGCTCTGATGCCCCTGTGCCTGTCCCTATTTTTGGATACCTCTTGACCTGTTGCATTCATTGCTACTACCTTTTCCTATTGGGTCCTGAAGAAGCCTATAGTTGGTGAAACGCATTGACCTTGACCTTCCTACTGGAAATCTACAATACTGTATTTACATTTATTGTCATCATTATGGATATATTTGAGCATATGTGATATATCTTGGTCTCCTGGTTATTTTCCAGCAGAGTATTGTACCCTTAACCCTGTGAGGCCTTTTGGTCATTTAGGGTATTTCCTTTTATCCCTTTTTATCTGTTTTTTTTTTTTATTATGTATAATAAAGTTGGTTAAATTTTATAAATATGTTTTGTCTCCCATGCTTAGCCAGTAAAATCTAGTTGTCTTTTTATTGGACCTGATTTATCTAGTCCACATTTTCTTTCTCGGTCAGAGTTAAAACTCATACTGTGTTTAAAAAGTCATGCTTAAGACAGACTGACAAAAAGCAGAAAAGTTAGAGGAAAGAATTTTTATACTGACGTACCCCAAAACTGCAGATAAGCTTCGTACAATCTCCAAAATTCTTACTGCAATGACATTACCTTTTTAAAAAGTGCCTGCCCTAATATAATAGAAGATATCAATCAGTTAGACACCAAACACACCAGAACACTAAAAAGACACATTCAACCTCCTAAGAGAAGTTTACAGCAGATCTATGTACTGTATATCATATTTGATATCTAACAAATTGTTATTTCATTCTGCTCAATAATATGCTGCTTGTCACATTTGTCAAACCTTGTCATGTTGAAATATAGAAGTGTCCAGATAGTGGACATTAAGGGTGTGTGAAAATATTAAAATACTCCAGCATACCTTTATCACACCCCTTAAACTCTTTGATTGGGTGGAGGTAATTCTACATCTCCCTCTCCATGCTCAAAAAAGCTGTAGAATTTGGCGGCTGGAGCTCTCGTTTCGCATTCAAAATAAACAAGGTTACTGATAGTCACATTTCTGAAGGGCCAAAGACTCTGCTATAGGAAAACTTAGGGAATTCCCCTCTTAAAGCGGTATAAACCGCACCAAAAACAAATTGGGCTTTAGACAGTTTAAGTCAGGGGTTGACAAATTTTCTTTGAATCTAGGAGCCAGCTAAAAAAGTTAGGAGCCAGTTTTTAAAAAAAGCTGCCCCGCCCCCAGAAAAAAAAATAAAAAGAAAGAAAGAAATGGAAAGAAGAGAAAAGAAAAAAAGAGGAGAGGGAGGTAGAGAAGGGAAAATGTGGGGGGGGGGGTTAGGGGAAGCGGAGGGGGGTTGGGGTGAGAGAGAGAGAATGAAAGAGGGGAGGGGGAGGGGGAGAGAGGGAGGGAGATAGAGGGTGGGAGAGAATGAAAGTCTCAGGCAGATGTGTATATGTACAGTGAGGTCCCCTCAGCTCTATGGTGTGTACAGAAGAATTCTCCAGAAGTGTGGAAATCCCACACCTCCACCTTCCTCCTATACACTCAGAAAATGGCCTGCTCTGCTCCCCCACACATGTGTCTATGGGGGGGGGGGGCTCCCACACCTGGCCAATAAAAGGTAAACTGTGCCCCCCAACTAATTGTAGGTGGTTCCCTTCCCTTAGCCACGGCAGGATGGGCTCAGTCTCCATTCCCACCTCCCCCAGGGGCTGAGGAAGCAGTGACACACAGGCAGGCTGTTTCTAGGTCCATAGATCAAAGTTGCCAAACATGGACATTGTACCTGAGTGGCTAACCAGTATACAGTGTACTTGCTGCCTGGATACCACACAGAGAGAACAGATATGTTAGCCATAATCCAGTATTTTTATGGACACATGCATGTGTGCTAGTGACATTCCCCCCCCCCCCCCTATAGAGTCTTGTCACAGATCATAGGGGGGGGGTTTGGAGAGACTACCCAGTATTTGTTTCAGAGGAGAATCCAGTACCTTGTCTTAAGTCCCTGGCAATTAGCAGATTGCAGATATTCATTGCAGTTTTCAGCGAGGGGGGCCACATCTGAGGGTGGATGTGGGGGGTGCACGATAAGGAAGTCAGCGTGCTGTATGTTGCTATCGGGTGGAACGCACAATCTAGGAGGCAGGCGTGCGTTCCACCTCTCCTCCACTTTGGCCAATTGCCGAGTGAAGACAGTCCCGGGCCCGCCCTCAAAGGCGGGGCCGAAGCTTGCTGTGCTGTGAAGTCGAGCAGTGCGTCCTATGGATGTGCTGAAAGTGGAGAAGAGGCAGCCGGTTCTGATTGGTCAGCGCCGTCCATGTGACGGTGCTGACCAATTAAAATGCCTTGTCAGGGACACAGAGAATTATGGATAGGAGCCACGGGGATTTCAAATCTCTGCAAGTCTGCATCACAGAGCGGCGTCCCGATGCCTGACAGCAGATGGCTGAAATCCTAGGCGCCCGGACTCAGTTTCTAGTCGCCAATGCGACCTGGCGCCCGGGAATTGTTGAGCCCTGGTTTAAGTCATGATGTGCATACTAGCACATTATAAAAGACTTACCTGGAAACAAAGCCCTCCAGTGGCACAGTGTCCCTGCTGTAGGCGCTTCCATCTTCATCTGGTCTTCCTTACGGGTTCGCAACCTTCGGCCCTCCAGAGGTGGTTCTGGCCAGCTAAGTAGACTGCTTTAAAAAAAGGCCTGGATTATTTCCTAGGTCTACATAATATAACTGGGTACTAATATTTATAGGTAAAGTTGATCCAGGGAATATTCGATTGCCTCTCGGGAGATCAGGAAGAAAGTTTTTTAACTGCTGTAGCAAATTGAATCATGCTTTGGTATGATGATTGTGTATATGGGATTGTATGGTTGTGTTTTCTTTTTTGTTGTTTTGTTTTTTATTGGTTGAGTCAGATGCACTTGTGTCTTTTTTCAACCTGACTAATTATGTAACTACGCAACTACAAATGACGAGCCACGATGACGTTACTCCCACGGCACAGAGTTCTGAATGGATGGCACAGTCCATTCAGAGCCCAGGGCGCATGTACTAGTGAGGTTACTGGCTGCTGCTAAAGTAAATATCTCCTAAATGGTGCACGTTTAGAAGATATTTACTATACCTATATTTAAGCCTTATTATAGGCTTACCCATAGGGAACAATAAACGACGTTAGTTTTCTGCCACTTTGAACAGTTACAGTGAGGGAAAGTAGTATTTGATCATCTGCTGATGTTGTACATTTGCCCACTGACAAAGAAATGATCAATCTATAATTTTAATGGTGGGTTTATTTTAACAGTGAGAGACAGAATTACAACAAAAATATCCAGAAAACACATTTCAAAAAAGTTATAAATTGAGTGAAATAAGTATTAGTTCCTCTATCAATCAGCAAGGTTTCTGGCTCCCAGGTGTCTTCTATACAGGTAACGAGCTGAGATTAGGAGCACTCTCTTAAAGGGAATGCTCCTAATCTCAGCTTGTTACCTGTATAAAAGACACCTGACCAAGCAATCAGTCAATCAGATTCCAATCTCTCCACCATGGCCAACACCAAAGTGCTGTCCAATGATGTCAGTGACAAGATTGTAGACCTAAACAAGGCTGGAATGGGGCTACAAGACCATTACCAAGCAGCTTAGTGATAGGGTGACAACAGGTGGTGTGATTATTTGCAAATGGAAGAAACACAAAATAACTGTCAGTCTCCCTTGGTCTGGGGCTCCATGCAAATTCTCACCTTGTGGAGTTTCAATGATCATGAGAATGGTGAGTAATCAGCCCAGAACTACACAGAAGAATCTGATCCTCTGATCAATTCAGAGGAGAACTGGGTGAAAGTGTTGGGGGAAGATGAGACCAAAATCAAGCTCTTTATGACACCAAGAACACCATCCCCGCCGTCAAGCATGGAGGTGGAAACAATATGCTTTGGGGGTGTTTGTTTTTTTGCTAAGGGGACAGGACAACTTCACCACATCAATAGGATGATGGAGGGGGCCATGTACTGTCAAATCTTGGGCGAGAATCTCTTTCCCTTAGCCAGGGCATTGAAAATGGGTCGTGGATGGATATTCCAGCATGACAATGACCCAAAACACATGGCCAAGGCAACAAATGAGTGACTCAAGAAGAAGCACATTAAGATCCTGGAGTGGCCTAGCCAGTCTCCAGACCTTAATCCCATAGAAAATACGTGGAGGGAGCCGAAGGTTCGAGTTACCAAACCTCAGCCTCGGAATCTTAATGACTTGGAGAGGATCTGCAAAGAGAAGTGGGACAAAATCCCTCCTGAGATGTCTGCAAACCTGGTTGCAAACTAAAAGAAACGTCTGAACTCTGTGATTGCCAACAAGGGTTTTTCCACCAAGTACTAAGTCATGTTTTGCAAAGGGGTCAAATACTTATTTCACTCCCTAAAATGCAAATCAATTTATAACTTTTTTGAAATGCATTTTTCTGGTTATTTCTGTTGTTATTCTGTCTCTCAATGTTAAATCAAACCTACCATTAAAATTATGGATTGATAATTTCTTTGTCAGTAGGCAAATGTACAAAATACTTTTTTCCCTCACTGTATCCCTTAAGCAGGTGTCCCCGTATTTTGGATATCTCTTTTGCTTTCTTCTTGGTGACAATGGTCCCCAATACAAATTAAAGGGTTCTCCCTAATGGGGACACAGACAACAATTAAAACTTGACAGAGGATCTAACCCTTCCTCAAGCTACCAAAAACAGTTACAGGGAATGGAGGTGGGAGGAGATGGGTGAAAGGCTGGAGTTCTCTTTTAATTGATCAAAGTCAAAAACTGACTTCAGGCTCAGCTGCCCATATGTCCAGACCAGTCCACTGGTTCCCCTCTTTTTCTTGGCTCATTGAATAATTTCTGCAGTGATAAGCCACAGGTTGGCTTTAAGATAAAGATTACAACTCTAAATATGCTTTTGCTGACAATAGAATATACCTTCCCTTTACATACCCTTAAATGTACTTACAGAAACCACTTCCAGATATGAGTATCTGATAAATAATCTGCATCAGTGTGCTCATGGAATGGAAAGAGTCACTTTAAGGAATTTTTGTGGAGTTTTGCTGCCACCTTGTGGTTAAATCACATATGATTTTGTTTGCTTGTTTGCTGTCTTCATCAGGCATCATCTCTTGATGATGGTAGAGGAATGGGATTTTGAGGTACATATGTGTCAATAATGCATTGATGATGCAAACACATATTTAAATGGAGCATCAGGCTTTGTAGGTAGCCTCTGCAGTGATCAGTGCAAGACATTGTTGCTCTATGATGCTAGTAATGGTCAGATTGCTGGTAGTGAAGTGCAGGGGGCAGGAGGGGGCACTTTCTGAAGGTGGTTTCAGCAATACGGCACTTCCCATGTCTCCCGGACCCCTACAAGGTGGAGGTTAGATACAGGTTCAAGGAAACCTGTTATGGGAGAAATTATGGGTGCCATTGCTGACCTCTCCTGAGAATACTAGTGACGCTATAACTTTTATTTTCTTTGTCACTTAACCTGAACAAGTATTCTGATAAATGATTCCGACTTTTTTCTGACTTTCATTTGCTTCATGCTTTTTCCGGGTTGTGACTCAAAAGCAATATGGGCAAACACAGCCAGGCAACTAGCATTTTTATAACATGGGCAGCAATGGCATTCTATATATTTCTGAAAAGGACAGAAGCACTTTAAAGTGTTGAGAAAAAAGCATTCCCCTCTGGGTGATCTCTGTACATTACAAGGATTTTAACAAACTTTGTTGCAGATTCCTACCTTTTGTCATTCTGAAGAAATCATTGTTTGTTCCTCTGTGTCGAGTGAGTCAAATGGGAGTGGCTTCATAATTATCTATCAGCTGTGGCAGCTGCAGAGCTCTAATGAGGAAAGCTGCTGGGTCTGCATCCCTTTAGACGTTTTTCTTATTGGGAATATCTCACCAAAAATGACATTTTTGTTGCAGGAGATGCCAGAAATCTGACTTGTATCTTAGTGCAGACTTCTGGGAAAATTGGTGAGCCAATCACACAAGCAGGAAATTATGTTTCTGGGGGTGTGGTCAGTATACATTCTGTGTACAGAACAGCTCCAGGTAGCCATATTGCATTGCATTTTCAGAATATGACAAAAGCTGCAGATTAAAAAGGAAAGGTCATTTTTAATAATATTCAATTACAATATGACTTGACATACGCTATATTGTTTTTTCGTTATTTGCTGATTTTTTTTTCCTTATGAAAGTGGAGTTACCCTTTAAAGCTGAAATCCTGGTATGACTCGGGCCAATGTAAGTTTGCATATGCCATACCTGTGGGATACAAGGAATCACTGTAGTAGTCACTGCTACTACAGTGATTTCAGCTATCTTACAGGTCTCTGCTGAGCAGCTGTGCTGCTGCAAGTTGGACATAAGGGGTTGCTCACTCAGCACAGGCACCATTTACAGAACTAATTTTTCTCAGTGAATACAAGGCATTCTCTGATTGGACGAAGTGGAGAAGCAAGGTGGTGATGTCACAATCTCCGCCCCATCCAATCAGAGAACGTTTTGCATGCATTCATCAAGAAAAATGCATGGTGTCCTGTGAATGGCACCTGCCGGGAGTGGCTATAGCAGCTGGTAGCGATATTTGAAACTAAATCCAGCAGGCTGGTTGTACCCAAGTTAATCAATCAACTTGGTACATTCAGCTTGCCCATACACGACTTGAATCAAGCTGAATTCACTAGGAACCAGCCAAGATTCGAACCGTCTATGGCCGGCCTTAGGCTGTATTCCCACCTCTTTGTGTTAGGTGCACATATAATCTCATATTGAAAGGAAAAGTTCAGTTTTAGTGTAATGCTCGTTACCTCACCCTACCTAGCTACCTAACCTTATTTAACCTAGAACAAACCCACCTACCTAGGACCTTACTTACTCCTCCTTGATAGTGGCAGTCTCCACCAGTATCCTGAACTAAAATCCTAGGGAGTATAGCCCCATTCAAGTTTCCGGGGAGCCTGCATGTAAGGGAGTGTTGGTATAATTTCTTCATTGGCCACTAGGTGGTGGCCTCCCCATATATCTATCTATCTATCTATCTATCTATCTATCTATCTATCTATCTATCTATCTATCTATCTATCTATCTATCTATCTATCTATCTATCTATCTATCTAGTGGGTTACATTAGAGAATACTGAGGAGTTTGGGCAAGGAGTTGTGAGGACAGGGCTGGGATTCCAGAGCTGGCCCCCATAAATAAATAATATTGTAATATATTAATAATAATAATGTAGCACCCTCCAAGGTAGGTGCTAGGTAAAACATTTCTGTGACCCTGTTCTTCTTATCAGGAGGGTCTGATCTGTTAGTTTAGCCTGTCACATGTTTCCAAGTGTGATTCACTGGGTCTGTGGGAGTGTCCCCACTGCAGCCAATGAGGGAGCTCATTGGACAGTGGAGGAAACCTTGCCAGTAGCACACTCTGTTTTATGTCAGTTCCAGTGGGAGGGCATGCCTGCAATGCATCCTGGGATTGGACATAAATAAGAGGGGAGCATGTAGCAGGGTGTCTTTGGGCGGGAAGCCAGGTTCCAGGAGGAGGGTGATGGCTGTCTCTCCTCCTGTTGCTGAGGAAGGTGGTCCAGGCAGTCAGCCTAGGGACCAGGGGTTGAGCTGTGCTGCAGAGGGATCCAGTTGCTGACCAAGTGGAGCTGCTGGGCAGAATACTTCTGGAAAAACAGTATCGTGAGTACTCAAGCATCTGCCCAGGGGTCTGCCATGGAGAGGGGACCACTCCAGTGGGGTCAAGGGGATCCAGAAATCAGCTAACCCAGAGTAAAGGGGGTGCCAAGTTGTTAAACCCTTAAGATTAGAGGGTAAAGGGGGCGCCAGGAAGGGCCCTGAAGTTGCTCATCAGTGCAGTCTTCTATAAAGGACAGTTACCTCAGGACAGGAGTGCCTTAGGAAGCTAATAGGACTCTTTCACAGTCAAAAGTGAAATACAGTAAGCGGCCTAGCCGTGACTAGCTCAATCACCGTTAACCAGCGTCAGTCAGCGTTATCCAGCATCAGTCAGCATTTTTTATACAGTCCCTGCCTTTTTGTGCATAGCTCAGTTATTGGAGTATCCCACTCATCCCTTCTCCTATCCAAGTTACAAATAAAAACACAAAACCCAAAGAAACTGGACTGGTCCTTGTAAAATCACTTGGAAACATGTCTGAATGTTCTACTGTTGCTCATGGTAACCCAAGGGAACCCACACACAGCAGCTCCCATGGGAGTAGTGCTACAATAACAAATTACTATACTGAAATAAAGATAATATGCAGATATGTATCTCTTTCTAACCTCTTGCTGCATTGCTTAATTTGTGACCCAGCAAGATGCAAAGGATCCGTACTCCTCCGTAGGCTTGAGTTCTAGATGTCGAGGGCTGTGGAGTGAGTGCATATATGACCACATGGCCAATATCTGGACTTGTGACATCCCTATCTCTTATCTCAGCGAGCATCAAGGTGGGTACAGAGCCAATAATGATGCTTAGATATTTTTGGCTGGAAGTCCAGTTGCCAATGCTGTGATTTATTTTCCTCTTCTGTGCTAGTGCCCATGGTGGCCACACGGGCCTTGGTCATCGTGAATGGCATTCTCAGCCTCGTTGCAACACCACTTCTGGTTCTTGGAATGAAATATACCAAAATCGTCAACGGAGGAGATCTCAAGATGAATCTTTCACGAGCTGCTGGCCTAATGCTGCTTCTAGGAGGTATAATTCATAGATTTACAGCGTTGAAGCATGTGAACACACAAAGTTTGGTACCCAAAGCAGCGCCCCTCTGCTGGGACTGTCCCTCTAGAACAGGGGTCTCCAAACTGTGGCCCTCCAGTTGTTCAGAAACTACAATTCTCACCATGCCTAGTCATGTCTGTGAATGTCAGAGTTTTACATTGCCGAAAGGGACTTGTAGTTCTGCAACAGCTGTAGGGCCGTAGTTTGGAGATCCCTGCTGTGGAAGGACTCATGTAGACAGGTGCTCTTGTCAAATGCTACCATTTGCATTCCAACACTGCCTTACTCAAACGCGTGATCAAACACAAAGTGCATTAGAAAACTGTTTTCGGCCGTCAATGCAAACCCATCTCGATAAGGTCTGCTTTGTCCACAAAAACAAAAAGAAAGTCTAATGCAGCCTCAGATCTATCATCCACACCACATCAGTAATCTAAATGGGAATTTAAAGACCTGCTTTTACGTATGCTTTAAACACCCATCAAACGATAGCCAGCCTGCCTAAGCAAACCAACGTTTGATGAAGGAAATGCATCATTTAGTGGTGATATCACTACCTCCAGTGAATGTTACAGCTTTCCCCTGGGGGCCAGGCATCCATCCTTCTTTCCCCCAACTCACCATTGGCCTCTTGCATTCTAGCAATCAAAGACAATGGCTGCCTGCGTCCTAGCAATCAAAGACAATGGCTGCCTGCGTCCTAGCAATCAAAGACAATGGCTGCCTGCGTCCTAGCAATCAAAGACAATGGCTGCCTGCGTCCTAGCAATCAAAGACAATGGCTGCCTGCGTCCTAGCAATCAAAGACAATGGCTGCCTGCATCCTAGCAATCAACTACATAATTGGTTGCGGTGACTCCAGCAGCCACACAGTCTTTGGTTTTTATGGTGGCTGTGTATTTTTGGCTTTGTTTGCCAAACGCTCTACACTGGTTTAAGGTTCCGTTCACATCTAGGCGTCCCAGGTCATGGGCAGAATCACTGTGATTCTGCCCATGATCCCAAATCATGGCAAATTGCGGGACGCCTGTGTGATCCCCATCACTTCCAATGGCACCCTGATCACGGCGCGATTTTGACGTGATTGTCGCCCAACAAATCGCGGTAAAATAGTGTAAACAGAATCGTGGGATGTCTGTTGCCCAAAATAAGTTCTTGTCATAGTTACATAGTTGCATAGTTAGTGAGGTTGAAAAAAGACATCCATCCATCCAGTTCAACCTACCCCTGTATGTTGTACATTGTATACCCCTGTATGTTGTGGTCTTTAAGGTGCCCATCTAATAGTTTTTTGAAACTATCGATGCTCCCTGCTGATACCACTGTTTGCGGAAGAGAATTCCACATCCTTACTGCTCTTACAGTGAAGAACCCCCTATGTACTTTAAGGTTAAACCGCCTTTCCTCTAGTTTATTGAGTGGCCACGTGTCTTATTGTATCTCCTTTCTCTGAATAGTTTGTTCCTTATGCTAGGGTCACCAGTACAGTATTTGTACATTGATATCATATCCCCCCTCAATCGTCTCTTCTCCAGAGAGAATAGGTTCAGTGCTTGTAGTCTTTCCTCATAGCTGATGTCCTCCATTCCCCTAATTATTTTTGTTGCCCTTCTCTGGACTCTCTCCAGTTCCAGCACATCCTTCCTGAGGACCGGTGCCCAGAACTGGACAGCATACTCCAGATGTGGCCAGACCAGAGTCTTGTAGAGCGGGAGAATAATCTCTTTATTTCTGGAGTGAATCCCCTTTTTTATACAACCCAGTATTCTGTTGGCTTTCCTTGCAGCGGCTTGGCATTGCATGCCACTGCCAAGCCTGTTGTCTACCAGTACCCCCAAGTCCTTTTCCATCCTAGACTCACCCAGAGGTTCCCCCCCTAGTGAGTAGCTTGCTTTCTGGTTTCTGGCCCCCAAGTGCATTACTTTACATTTTTCAACATTAAACCTCATCTGCCATGTAGTTGCCCACCCCGTTATTTTGTTCAGGTCCGCTTGTAAGGTTTCCACATCCTGTATAGAAGATATTGGCATGCTTAGTTTAGTATCATCCGCAAATACTGAGATTGTCCTTCTTTTCGGTGACAGGCGTCCAGCGAATTGCCGTGATTTAGGATGTGATTCTGCCCGCGATCCAGAACACCTAGATGTGAACAGAGCCTAAAGCTCATGTACACCCGTGTTTTTCTGCATTTGAAATTCATATAAAAAAAAAAAAGTCAGCAGATTCCCTTTGACTTCACTGAAGTAGTACAGATTACCGTTCAGGGGCTGCATTCACTTGCTTTGCATTCCATTTCTTTGTTTGCAAATATTATCCAAATACATTCATCATGTGTGTTCTTCCTTGTATCTACAGTTCATTGCGAAAGTATTCGGCCCCCTTGAACTTTACGACCTTTTGCCACATTTCAGGCTTCAAACATAAAGATATATAACTGTAATTTTTTGTGAAGAATCAACAACAAGTGGGACACAATCATGAAGTGGAAGGAAATTTATTGGATATTTCAAACTTTTTTAACAAATAAAAAACTGTAAAATTGGGCGTGCAATATTATTCAGCCCCCTTAACCACTTGCCGACCGCCGCACGCCGATCTACGTCGGCGGTCAGCCCCTCACAGGCAAAGTGACGTAGGGCTACTTTGTCACTAGCTTGTGAGGGTCTAGGGAGCGAGCGCGCGCCGCCGGAGGCGTGCTCCCGCTCCCGCGTGGTCACGGAGCCCCCCGCGCGTGTGACCGGCGGACCCGATGTCCGCCGGCCACTCTTCGATCGGCGGGGTAGAGGGAGAAAGTCAGGCAGCTTGTGTAAACAAGCTGCCTGTCATTCTCCCCTCTGTATGAGAGCTGATCATATGGATCTACTATGTAGATCCGTTGATCACTCTGCATACAGCTGAAGCCACAGCCAATCACAGTAAGAATCACGCCCCTAGGGACACACACAGCCCCTCCCTCTCAAATAAAGTTAACCCCTTCACTACCAGTGTATTTTTACAGTAACAGTGCATATATATAGCACTGATTACTGTAGAAATGTCACTGGTAACCCCAAAAGTGTCAAAAATGTCAGTCAAGGGTCCGATCTGTCCGCCCCAATGTCGCAGTACCGCAAAAAAAATCGAAGATCGCCGCCATTACGCGTTAAAAAAAAAAACAACAAAAATGACAAAAATCTTTCCCTTAGTCAGTAAACGCAATAACTTTTGCGCAAACCAATCAAAATACGCTTTTTGCGATTTTTTTTTACCAAACATAGGTAGCATAAAACAAATTGGCTGAAAATGTTAAAAAATTTTGATTTTTACACTTTTTTGGGGGGGGAATTTCATATAAAAAAAAGGGAAAAATATTGCTATTTTTGCAAAATTGACGCTCTTTTTTTGTTTATAGCGCGTGATCAAAAAATCGCACAGGTGATCAAATACCGCCAAAAGAAAGCTCTGTTTGTGGGAAAAAAAGGACGCCAAATTCGTTTAGGTACAGCGTCGCACAACCGCGCAATTGTCCGTTAAAGTCACGCAGTGCCGAATCGCAAAATACCCCCTGGTCGTTTAGCAGCCAAATCCTCCGGGGCTTAAGTGGTTAAGTTAATACTTTGTAGCACCACCTTTAGCTGCGATTACAGCTGTAAGTCGCTTGGGGTATGTCTCTATCAGTTTTGCACATCGAGAGACTGAAATTTTTGCCCATTCCTCCTTGCAAAACAGCTCGAGCTCAGTGAGGTTGGATGGAGAGCGTTTGTGAACAGCAGTTTTCAGTTCTTTCCACAGATTCTCGATTGGATTCAGGTCTGGACTTTGACTTGGCCATTCTAACACCTGGATATGTTTATTTGTGAACCATTCCATTGAAGATTTTGCTTTGTTTTGAATAATTGTCTTGTTGGAAGACAAATCTCCGTCCCAGTCTCAGGTCTTTTGCAGACTCCATCAGGTTTTCTTCCAGAATGGTCCTGTATTTGGCTCCATCCACCTTCCCATCAATTTTAACCATCTTCCCTGTCCCGGCTGAAGAAAAGCAGGCCCAAACCATGATGCTGCCACCACCATGTTTGACAGTGGGGATGGTGTGTTCAGGGTGATGAGCTGTGTTGCTTTTACGTCAAACATAACGTTTTGCATTGTTGCCAAAAAGTTTGATTTTGGTTTCATCTGACCAGAGCACCTTCTTCCACATGTTTGGTGTCTCCCAGGTGGCTTGTGGCAAACTTTAAACTACACTTTTTATGGATATCTTTAAGAAATGGCTTTCTTCTTGCCACTCTTCCATAAAGGCCAGATTTGTGCAGTATACCACTGATTGTTGTCCTATGGACAGAGTCTCCCACCTCAGCTGTAGATCTCTGCAGTTCATCCAGAGTGATCATGGGCCTCTTGGCTGCATCTCTGATCAGTCTTCTCCTTGTATGAGCTGAAAGTTTAGAGGGACGGCCAGGTCTTCGTAGATTTGCAGTGGTCTGATACTCCTTCCATTTCAATATTATCGCTTTTCACAGTGCTCCTTGGGATGTTTAAAGCTTGGGAAATCTTTTTGTATCCAAATCCGGCTTTAAACTTTCACAACAGTATCTCGGACTTGCCTGGTGTGTTCCTTGTTCTTCATGATGCTCTCTGCACTTTAAACGGACCTCTGAGACTATCACAGTGCAGGTGCATTTATACGGAGACTTGATTACACACAGGTGGATTCTATTTATCATCATTAGTCATTTAGGTCAACATTGGATCATTCAGAGATCCTCACTGAACTTCTGGAGAGAGTTTGCTGCACTGAAAGTAAAGGGGCTGAATAATTTTGCACGCCCACTTTTTCAGTTTTTTATTTGTTAACAAAGTTTGAAATATCCAATAAATTTCATTCCACTTCATGATTGTGTCCCACATGTTGTTGATTCTTCACAAAAAATTACAGTTTTATATCTTTATGTTTGAAGCCTGAAATGTGGCAAAAGGTCGAAAAGTTCAAGGGGGCCAAATACTTTCGCAATGCACTGTATATGTGCTTTGTGCATTTCTTCCAGATCTGTGCAGTAATCCAGTGTGAGACTTTCCCTGTACAGGAGCTTCCTGTAATACAGACCACTCACTGCTGCTCTCTCATTGTGCAGGATGACTGGTCTTGTCTCCGCCCCCTCCTGTAGTTTTCTGCAGGCACCTGTTGTGGGTAGAGCTGCTAGGCCCCTCCCACCGCTCTCCTCACCATACAGCTCGGTGATAATGTCACTGCTACTTTTACGAGGTAATATCTGGAGTTGTAAACAAAATTTGGTGCACGGAAAGTGAATTTATATCATTTGTGGCTATTAAGGTACTGTGTTTATTTAAATGAAAGTTTTGAGCCCCAAGCTTTGAGACACTTTAATAAATTGAGAAAATATCAACTCCTGCTCAGTTGCAACTTAATACATAACATGAATGTCAATTTTAAAAACAATTTTAAAAGCCATGCCTTGTTGTTCTCTCTCTTGGCAGGTGTATGTGGAGGTGTCGCATTGTTCTGGTATGCTGTTGATACAGTACTGAAATACAGGATGGAGGTAAGTACATTGTATTCATCCTAATCTGCCACTCTTATAAGGAAACTTGCCAAGACAGGAAGTGATGAGGAATCTCTCCAATGGGGATGCAGAATAAAACACATTTTAGTAGAGTGGAGAAGGAAAAGGACTCACAATGATAAATTGTTTGCTGTCTGTGCATTCTTATGTTGAAGACCGAACCGGTGTTACAAGGGCAGGAAGTGAGGGGAAATCCTTCCTAGGGGGTCACAGACAGAAATAAAATTGTGCAGAAATGTTAATGATAAAAAAGGAACTGCTGAATTTAGGCTTTAAAAAGTTGGCAGTGGTGGGATTCGAACCCACGCCTCCAGAGAGACTGGAGCCTAAATCCAGCGCCTTAGACCGCTCGGCCACACTACCTTATATGGACATGCTGGTTCTAAAGGAATATTGTGATAGGTTTGTGTATGGGCTTACCTGAATCATAAAAGCTGTCAAGAGAAAAATATGGAGGTTGCTATTAATGAGACCCTTCTGAAAATGCTAGGTGCCTGGCTGTCACATTGATATAGGTCATTAAGTACTTTCCCAGAACAAACATGCAGATTAGAAAATCAACTCATTACCTAAATACTTCTGTAAGTCCTGTGGGACCAGGAAACATTGAAGACATCGGATCACCATGATGACTAGGCAAAAGACATTTTCACAAGGAGAGGTCAGCAATGGACATCTCCAGACTCTCAGTGTAGGTTTCCTTTAAGGCAGGGGTCTTCAAGTGTTCTAAACAAAGGGGCAGTTTACTTTTCTTCAGACTTTAGGGGGGCCAGAGAGTTGCCAGTTGCAGTAAACAATGTCCCATCATTGTTTTATTGGGAGGAATCATACTCCATTGCTGGAGTCAATGGGAGAAATGGTGTCCCATTGATGGTGTTAGTGAAAGGAATGGTGCCCCATTGATGTTATCAATGGGAGGAATGGTGCCCTATTGATGGTATCAATGGGAAGAATAGTGCCCCCTCATTGGTGCCAGTGGGAGGAATGGTGCCCCTTTGAGGGTATCAATGGGAGGAATAGAGCCCCCTCATTGGTGTCAGTGGGAGGAATGGTGCCCTATGCATTGTATCAATGGAAGGAAAAGTGCCCCATCATTGGTGTCTGTGGGAGGAATGGTGCCCCATTGATGGTGCCAGTGGGAGGTATAGTGCCTATCATTGGTGTCAGTGGAAGGAATAGTGCTCCATTGATGGTGCCAGTGGGTGGAATAGTGCCCCACTATTGATGTCAGTTGGAGGAATGGTGCCCCATTGATGGTATCAATGGGAGGAATAGTGCCCCCTTAGTGGTGTCAGTGGGAGGAATGGTACCCCATTGATTGTGTTAGCAGAAGGAATAGTGCCCCATCATTGGTGTCAGTGGAAGGAATAGTGCCCCATCATTGGTGTCAGTAGGAGGAATAGTGCCCCATTGATTGTGTTAGCGGAAGGAATAGTGCCCCATCATTGGTGTCAGTAGGAGGAATAGTGCCCCATTGATTGTGTTAGCGGAAGGAATAGTGCCCCATCATTGGTATCAGTGGGAGGAATAGTGCCCCATCATTGGTGTCAGTAGGAGGAATAGTGCCCCATCATTGGTGTCAGTAGGAGGAATAGTGCCCCATCATTGGTGTCAGTAGGAGGAATAGTGCCCCATTGATGGTGTCAGAGGGAGGAATAGTGCCCCACCATTGGTGTCAGTGGGAGAAATAGTGCCCCACCATTGGTGTCAGTGGGAGAAATAGTGCCCCACCTTTGGTGTCAGTGGGAGGAATAGTGCCCCACCATTGGTGTCAATGGGGGGAATGGTGCCCCATGAATGGTGTCAGTAAAGGGGGAATATAAACAGTTTATACGTCAACTTTAGACAGTTGTCACCAAAAAAGTGTCCACTTGGGAAGATTTTCCCTCAGTAGTAGGGGAGGATAAATAAACCCCTGCCAGTCTATTATTTGCTGTTTGTGTCCAAATAGGGGGATTTCCTTCACTTCCGGTCCTGGAGACAAAATAAGAAGTAAAAGGAAATCTCCATAAAGTGAAGAGATTCCTCTCTTGGACACTTTTCACTGGAACAAAGGTCCTCATTGGACAATTATCCCCACCTCTAGTTTTGGTAAAAGATGTAATATTTTTGACTTCCTTTATTCTCCTTACTGAAAATAATGCTTAACAGGATAAAGAGAGTCATGAAATCTGAAGGGGGTTAAAACCATTCCAACCTCTATCCGAAACAAAATAAAAAATAAAAAAAAGTTTTGGCTTTGTATTCAATTGCTTCCCGTGAAGCCAGGCTTGGGATTGATGATCCAAACTGCTTTAAATATTTGACATTTCCTGGGGCGGGTTTCCTGATAGTGACTGTAGTAAATATGCAGCAAAGTTGCTTGTAGTCATTATCAGACGTCTGTGTGACAGGGTGACAACAGAGGAGTAGAATTAGGAGATAGGGACAAAGCGTTGTCACCTTATAACAGGAAGTGCCTTAAAACAAATCTTCATGGCAGGATCACCACATATCATTTTAATAAAAGTTACACATTTAAAACTATTGAAGATGACTTGTTGATGCTTATATGAGATTTTAGTGATAGGATTTACATCTCCCTCCTAATATGATATTTTGGTTTCCAGGTGGTGCTGACAGTTCCTGGGATCACATATGAACTGGGATACTCTTACTGGTTGGCTGCTGGCTGCACTGGATGCACATGTGTTGCAGCTGCGCTACTCTTCTGGATGAACTATAGAAGTGACGTTACTGCTGAGACAAAAACTGCCAGAGCTGCTCGCCACAACAATGCAATGACCTATCTGTGACTACCTACCTCTGCACTCTGGTTGTGATCCAGGGTGCTATCCTGGGTCATGGAAAGTGTGAGAAGCTCGAAAGGAAAATGGCCCATGGTGTAAGAAGATAAAAATCTGTACATTTATACTTACAATGTACCCACCTGTACCAAAACAATACCCGTGTGCCCCTCTGTACAGTGAGTACCCATCGGTGCCTATACTCACTGCTCCTGGTCCTATCCATCCAGATCGCTGAAAATCTTCTGGGTACGGGGCACAATTACACATTGCCATCCCACAATGCGGCTTTCTGTGCCCTGAGCAGCCTGCTCCATATAATTGGATTGGCACCATGTCATCCTGTGCGCTTTGGTAGTTTGCTGATGGTTAATAAATGTCATATATGACCCCCAGTGATTTTTTTTTTCTTAAATGTGAGGTGTCTTTGACCCGTATCTGTATGCTGCGTATTCATTCTTTGGCAGATTGGGTTAGGGGGTCTATAAACACTGCTCAAAAAATGAAAGGAACACTATTTAATCAGAGTATAGCATCAAGTCAATGAAACTCCAGGGATATTGATCTGGTCAGTTAAGTAGCAGAGGGGGTTGTTAATCAGTTTCAGCTGCTTTGGTGTTAATGAATTTAACAACAGGTGCACAAGATGGGCAAGGAATGATTTTACAGGTGGGGGGCACTGACACTTTTTTCTCTACTCATCTTTTCTGACTTTTTTTTTTACTAGTTTTGCATTAGGCTAGGGTCAGTGTCACTACTGGTAGCATGAGGTGATACCTGGACCATATAGAGCTTGCACAGGCAGTCCAACTCCTCCAGGATGGCACATCAATACATACCATTGCTAGAAGGTTCTCAAGAGCATGGAGGAGATTCCAGGAGACAGGCAGTTACTCTAGGAGAGCTGGAAAGGGCCGTAGAAGGTCATTAACCCATCAGCAGGACCGGTATCTGCTCTTTTGTAGAAGGAGGTACATGATGAGCACTGCCAGAACCCTACAAAATGACCTCCAGCAGGCCACTGGTCAGGGCCGTCTTTACCAAGGGGCAAACCGGGGCAACTGCCCAGGGCCCAATCTTTATTGAGGGGCCCAAAGCAGGTCCACTATCACCGCTATTTTCTGTCACTTGTAGCACAGAAGCACAAGTGACAGGGCGCTGCTCCTTCAGAACCTCCCTGCATGTCTCCGGATTCAGGGGCAGTGTACTGACAGTCTAGCTCTACATTCAGTGTGACCAGCCTCCAGCACAGTGTCAGTGAGAGTGAGAGAGCAGAGCTGTCAGATCAGAGCTCTGATGTTGGGGATGGGCGGGCTAGATGTGGAGCTCCTCCTCCCTTCCATCCACAGCCAGTCAGCAGGCAGTATCACACTCCTCCCCCGCCCCTCTCCAGCCTGCCACATTTGACTGGGAGCACCAGGGAGATAGATGCAAGAACAAGAAGGTATGGCTACAGTTAGAGCAATGTGACATGTAATGCTGGTGGGCTGCAGTGTGTTCCGGATATCTGTGTATTCAGGCATTGTGCAGGTTATCGATCAGCCTCCTCTCCCCTCACTCCTTATGTTTTATCTCCCTGAGCTGTACATTGCCTGATACACTGATAAGAAGATGCTGCAGAAACACCAGGAACACATGGCTGTTAACCATTTCAGCTTCCATTCAGCTAGTTTGAGCTGTGTGTGTGCTGCATGGGTTTTTATTTTATTTTTGGAGCATTTACTGTTGGTTCAGAAGCTTCACAAACCCATTACATGTTTACTGAACTCCACTAATCTTGAGCAGGTAACTGTTTGTAAGACAATTTTTATTTTGGAAATTGGATGTGCTGCTGTCTTCTGTCACTTTTACTGACTTGATCCTGCACAGCTGGTTTAAATAGAGTGGAGCAGCCCAGCGATACTATACACTTTTACACCGGGTTCAGCTGTAAACACAGTCCCTGACCATCTCTTGAATCAACCATGTCTGCAATCTTTGACCATCTTCTGTATCATGTCCATAGCCTCTGACCCCCCTCCTGTACCATGTCCGCAGCCTCTGACCCCCTCCTGTACCATGTCCGCAGCCTCTGACCCCCCTCCTGTACCATGTCCGCAGCCTCTGACCCCCCTCTTGTACCATGTCCGCAGCCCCTGACCCCCCTCCTGTACCATGTCCGCAGCCTCTGACCCTCTCCTGTACCATGTCCGCAGTCTCTGACCCTCTCCTGTACCATGTCCGCAGCCTCTGACCCTCTCCTGTACCATGTCCGCAGTCTCTGACCCTCTCCTGTACCATGTCCGCAGCCTCCGACCCTCTCCTATACCATGTCCGCAGTCTCTGACCGTCGCTTTAACCATATCTGCAGTCTCTGACCATCTTCTGTATTATGTCTGCAGTCTCTGACCATCTTCTGTAGTATGTCTGCAGTCTCTGAGGCTCTCCTATAGTACGTTTGCAATCTCTGACCTTCTCCTGTAATATGTGTATTAATGTGCCGCTTTACTTGCGCAATTATTTGGGATTGCTCCACTGCTCAGTCAGTGGTTATATTGTGCAATTAGCTGTAGCAATCAATAATCAGTGGACAGTAGTGATCTGCTGTAATCTCTAGCAACCAATCAGTGAGCAGCAATAATGTGCAGTAATCTTTAGCAACCAATTGGCAAGCAGAAATTATGTATTGTAACCTCTAGCAACCAGTCTGTGAGCAGTAAGGATAGACTGTAACCTCTGGCAACCAAATGTAATCACTGCATTATCTGCTGCAGTAAACTGATTTTGAGTCTACCTGCTATTTTTATGTATGTCCCAAGAACGGAGGTGGAGGTTTGCCCAGGGCCCAATCAATATTAAAGACGGCCCTGCCACTGGTGTAAATGTTTTTGACCAAACAATCAGAAACAGACTTCATGAGGGTGGCCTGACGACCTCTAATGGGCCCTGTGCTCACTGCCCAACACCATGGAGCTTGATTGGCATTTGCCATTGAACACCACAATTTTGAGGTCCGCCACTGAGGCCCTGTGCTTTTCACAGATGAGAGCAGGTTCACCCTGAGCATGTGACAGACGTGAAAGGGTCAGGAGAAGGGGTGGAGAATGTTATACTGCCTGTAACATCGTTCAGCATGACCGGTTTGGTGGTGGGTCAGTGATGGTCTGGGAAGGCATATCCATGGAGGGACGCACAGACCTCTACAGGCTAGACAATGGCACCCTGACTGCCACTAGGTATTGGGATGAAATCCTTGGACCGATTGTCAGACCCTACACTGGTGCAGGGGGTCCTGAGTTCCTCCTGGTGCACGACAATGCCCAGCCTTATGTGACGAGAGTATGCAGCCAGTTCCTGGAGGATGAAGGAATTGATACCATTGAATGGCCCCCATGCTCCTCTGACCTAAATCCAATAGATTTTTTTATGATAGACCCCTAAAAGTTAATTAATCACAGGCCCAACACTACAGGGCTTTAGCTACACATAATATTTTATATGGGCTCCATACATCAATATCACCAGCTAAAACATCAAGTATTAAATATTAAAAAAAATATTTTATGATGCAGCTAGGGTAAGTACTCAAAGTTTCCTTAAAGCGGAGCTCCACCCAACAGGGGAAGCCCTGCTTGTCTGCACCCTCCACTGCCACGTTTGGTACTTTTTGGGAGCAGGGGGGAGCAGGTATTTGGTTTTGACAGCTCCCACTTCCAGGTAAGATTTCTGCAGCGATCTTTAAGTATGTGCGGCCCCTCCACCCCTCCCCACCCCCCCCCCACAGCCCTCTGGGGCACACACAGGTCGCAGAAGATGGCAGGACTATTCAGAAAGTGCAGCGTGACTCGCGCATGTGCAGTAGGAAACTGCTGGTTTCCCTTAGTGAAGATGCCAGCGCCTGCACCTGAAGCCCATAAAGAAATCAGCTCAGGGTGCCAACATAGCTGGATCCCTGGACAGGTAAGTGTCCTTATATTAAATGTCAGCAGCTACAGTGTTTGTATGTAAATGTAAATGTAGTAGGGGCGCAGTAAATATACGTGGGGTGGTCCTTAAGTGGTTAATCATTATGTGTCAACTTTGATTGGCCAGGTCAATATTTCTAAAGATGCACATTGTTAGACATTATCCGATCTTCAAGAAATATAACAAATTTGGAGTCACCAGGAAGATGATGACTGGGGAATGCCTACAGATTCCTGTAGCGGCGAAAAAAGGACATTGTATCTGTGATTGCAGTTTCACCCTGCTGTGAGCTCTCGGGCAGAATCTGGCAAGCTTCTGGCCTTCTCCACAAATAAGATTAAGTCACAATTAGCGAGCACACTTAGGATTCTCGGGGCTTTGGTACTTTGCAGCCAGAATAATTAAGATCAAAGTCATACCAGGCGTCACTGCACATTTCACTAATTCATGCTGAATAGAACTTTCAAGTCAGTACTGTGCCCAGCCGTTCCGGGATGTGACCAGTGTCAGCTTCAAGACTTCATTTAAAGGTATTTCACACTCAACCATGGTACATTTAAAGACCAGCTTGATCTTCCAATATTTCTCCTGATGTCCATCTGCACCTGGCAGCCATGTTGGTTAGAACTTAAAGGGTAACTCCACTTTTGTTGAGAAAAAAAACATTCCCTCCTGGGTGATCTACTGTGCATTTCAAGGATTTACCACTTCTGGATCGGAAGGATTTTCCCCCTTAAAGCCAAGTTCCGGCCTCAAAATCGATTTTGGGCCATCTGCTTGCTATGGGTCACCTGAAAAAAAAAAAATGGATATTTACGATTTTTTTTTGTTTACTTACCCTGATATTTTTTTTTTTTTTATTGTTTCAATGTGTTTATTGGTTTTAACAGAATAAACAAGGAGTGATCACATGAGCATACAACATTGGTGTCGCGTGCAAGACTACCAGAACAGGAGAGATAAACTGAGATATACTCAAAAACAGAGAACATTGTTAGATCATAAAAGCTAGAAGGTATAGCACTAGAACATCAACTTACCTTGATATTGAAAAAAAATATACTCACCTTTCTTCTACTTCCTCCCTCTGCAGCCGCGGCCCGCGCCGTCACTTCCTCCTTGCATTGATTCCTGGGAGCTGAACGTCATCGCTCCCAGGAGTCAATGCGCCTGCACCAGCCTCGCTCATCAGTTCCGGTACGGGCGCGTCATTCCCTGCTAAACAGCTTCTGGGCATGCCCAGAAGCTGTACAGGGATGACGCGCCTGCACCGGAAGTGACGAATGGGGCCGGTGCAGGTGCATTCTGGGAGACGATGACACGGAAGAGGACGCAGAAGAGGACGCGCTGGCTTCAGCTGCCCACACCTGAGATGGCAGCGCTGGAGAAGAAATTTTCAAGGTAAGTATTTCTTCTAAAAGGTAAGTGCGACCCGGGACAGTACAGAGGCTATCCATTGTGGAATGTACTAGCCCTGACTGTCCCGGGGGTATTTTTATCTAAATTTCACCCCCGAGGCCAGAACACCGCTTTAATGACCAGGCCATTTTCTGCAATTCGGCACTGCGTTACTTTAACGGACAATTGCGCGGTTGTGCAGCGCTGTACCTAAATAACATTTATGTCCTTTATTTCCCCCACAAATAGAGCTTTCTTTTGGTGGTATTTCATCACCTCTCATTTTTATTTTTTGTGCTATAAACAAAAAAAGAGCGACAATTCTGAAAAAAAAAAAAAAAACAATATTATTCACATTCTGCTATATAACATTCCCAAAAAAAAAACAATTTAAAAATCAAAATTTTTCATCATTTTAGGCCAATTTCTGCCACATATTTTGGTAAAAAAAATCTCAATAAGCGTATTTTGATTGGTTTGCGCAAAAGTTATCGCGTCTACAAACTAGGGGAAAGATTTATATCATTTTTATTTTATTTATTTTTTTTACTAGTAATGGCGGCTATCTGGGATTTTCAGCGGGACTGCGACATTGCGGCAGACAGATTGGACCCCTAACTGACTTTTTTGACACTTTTGGGGGGACCAGTGACATTACTACAGTAATCAGTGCTAAAAATATTCACTGTACTTATGACACTGGCAAGGAAGGGATTAACCCAGGGGCGATTAAAGAGTGAAATGTGAGGAGGTGTTTTCTAACTGTGTGGGGGGGGGGGTGGGCTTGTGAAATCAATACAGAGACCTGTGTTCCTAAATAGGGGGATCACAGGAGCTCTGCATTGATTCCTGAGAGAACAATGGACCGCCGTGTTTATAACAGCAGACCGCTGTTCTCTCTTCACGGGGAGCAATCGCAGGTGCCCGGCGACAATCGTGGCCTCCAGGCCCGTGGATCAGCTTCCCCAATTGCAAGTGGGCACGCGCCCCCAGAATCGCTCCCGCAAACCACTGTACAGCTGTACAGGTACGGCGACTCGTGGGGAGAGAGGGAGAGAGAGAGAGGGAGAGGGAGAGAGAGAGGGGAGAGAGAGAGGGAGAGTGAGAGAGGGGGAGAGAGAGAGAGAGGAGGGGGAGAGAGAGAGAGGGGGGAGAGAGAGAGGGGGAGAGAGAGGGGGGGAGAGAGAGAGGGGGGGAGAGAGCGAGAGAGGGGGAGAGAGAGAGAGGGGGAGAGAGAGGGGGGGAGAGAGAGAGAGAGGGGGAGAGAGAGAGAGGGGGGAGAGAGAGAGGGAGAGAGAGAGGGGGAGAGAGAGAGGGGGGAGAGAGCGAGAGAGGGGGAGAGAGAGAGAGGGGGAGAGAGAGGGGGGGAGAGAGAGAGGGGGAGAGAGAGGGGGGAGAGAGCGAGAGGGGGGAGAGAGAGAGAGGGGGAGAGAGAGAGGGAGAGGGAGAGACCTCATCTAATCAGAGAATGCTTTGCATTCATTGAGAAAATGCAACGTATTTCCTGAATGGTCCCATGCCAAATGAAAAACCTCCACACAATGTCGCAGGGCAGCCGCTGGGCACAGGACCTGGTAGCTAGTGGGGACTGGGAGTGTAGTAGCAGTGCCTACTACAGTGATTTCCAGCTTCCATGGGACACATACATAGCAGTGCCACTGGTATGGCACAAATCTTCAGCTTTAAACATGTTTATGTTCTCAGCAAGCAGTAAATAATCTTTAAAACCCACACAAACAGTTGAATATTTGCTGTAGCCGAGAAGGAGCATTGTGGCGGCATTTCAACACACGGCCGCTGGAAAGGAAAGTATAGAGTCTCTTCTTTTGCACGTAATCATTACTTCTGCTTAGACCCTTTAGTGACTGGGTTGCTTTAAATGTAAATACCCTTTTTTCCTGTAAAATTCAAGTTTGGCTCTGGCCCACCCAAGTCTTTTCATTGGTTATTGAATGTGATAACATCCTTCTTTGACCAATAGGAAGACTTTACAAGTGGAAAGCTAAGCTGGATTTTTACAGGAAAAGCTTTAAATATAATTTAAGCTTTGTTTTTAAGGGCTGGTTCACACAAGAACGCTGTGCAGGAAAGGTTCATTTTGTGCGGTTTCCCATACTGCTTTTAAAATGTACTGTCTTTGCAATCTGCTGTGGGTACCAATACATTGTTATTGGCACCCAAACACAGATCACAAATGCAGTGCATTTGCGGGCACTAGATTGCATGGTACCACAGTACCAAGCGATTTGGTGCGGTGTGTTTTTCAAAAGTAGTGCATGCACTACTTTTTGAGCAATCCGGTGCCATTTCAGCACATTCAAATGAATGGCCTGAAAATTGCACTGCAAGGAATGCACGGGAATTGCACAGGAATGCGCAACCGCGTTCCTGTGCAATTCTTGTGTGAACTGGTTGTAATAAACCACAACCCCACAATGCGCTTGTGTGCTTCCATCAGAATACTGCTTCCTTCAGTTTTGAACATAGATATCAGATATTCTAGCTGCCCCATACAAAACTAGCCGAGAAAGCTTGTATAAGATCTGGAACATTTATTAAACAAACTCACACCGAATATACACCACACCAGGTCAGGTGCCTGATTACATTATCATATGCAGATGAAATTGTATACAGAAATATAATTAACATATCTAAGGAACAACCAACACAAACAGTATTCTACTTTCCCACTAGCAACTAATAGATGACAGTGATTTAATTAACTTGAGCTAATTAACTAGCAGACGAGCTCATGAAGTACAATACACATTATTATAAGTGTAAGCACATCCTCACAGTAGACAATAGGTGAGTTAATCACAACAATCAACAATGTGTGGAAGACAGTTGGTTGGGCTGATGACATTAGCATCTGCCATGAGTCTGACTGTGCGGAGCAGTCCCCTATTTGCAATAGGCAGCTAGGCCTTTAACATGGATCCTAAGCCCAGAATCCCAGAGTCTGTGAGTCTTAGGGAGATGAGAACTTGAATCCAAAGTAACGTCCGCCCAGCATACACCCCACAAAGAGCAGTGTTCCCTCACAAGCCAGTGCCAATAGTCAGTAGACAGGAGGCTTGCCTGCAGTCCCCTCCAAAAGCCCCTGTCCTGAGTGAGTTTGTCACACTGACCATAAAGGATAGCAATGCATTTTGAAAAATGAAGGTTAACAAGAGCTGCTCTCATCCTCCGTAGTCCAGTACCGCTGAAGCCAACACCAGTGCAGCATGTTTGGTGACAGTGGGAGGAGACTTGAACAAACCTAAGCAAATGCAGGAAGAACAAACTCCATGCAGATCTTGTCCTTGGTGGGATTTGAGCCTAGGTTCCTTTTGCTGTACTGTGCATATTTGTAAATGGTGGGTTAAGAAAATGCCCCCCTCTATTGTTTGAGTGGAGAAATTACCATTTTGGGGCTATTTCTTTTACTGTGAGAGTGGGGGAGATTTTTTTATTGATTTAGAAGCCCAGTCTAAATTTGAACATCAGTAATTAACTACATACAATAATAATTAAGTGGTGAGTGTCTTATATTACAGATTCATTCCATTTCTTCTAATTAATGAGCCTCTGCTGCAATGTAATTCTCAGAGGTTTTCTGATTTGGAAATCAAATTATACCAGAAGGGCCGATGTAATGAGAGCAATCATTTTACATGCAATGGATGGATTTATTATAGAATCATTACAGAGATCATAGGGAAGCTGAGGTTTTTCCAGAAGAAGAATCTGTTTGTGATACATTTCTACACAAATCCACCTAATAGGAGATATATATATATATATATATATATATATATATATATATATATATATACTATATTTATGTATAGTATATGTACTGTATATGTGAGTGACACTCTTTTAATGCAACGCCTGACAATATGTTTAAAGCCCCTGGATTTTTTGTCCAGATATCGCTGAGACAGGAAGTGAGGGAAAATCTCCAGTGAAGTCATACACAGAAATTAAAATCTGCCTAAAAAAATGCTTGGAGTAAGCTTTAGACTACAGTGACATGGCGGTTTAGCAGTGGCCACCAGCAAGAATCAGAAAGCTCTTGTTGACAGTTGTCACCCCAGATTTTGGGTTGTCACCAAAACAGGAGTACAATAGAAACTTGACGATGGGGGACACTTTTCCAGGAATTCTCTCACTTTGGAGGGATTTCCTCTGAATTTCTATTTTGGTTTTGGGACAGGAAGTGAAGATAAATATCCCCAATGGGACACAGATAGCAAAAAAAACTAAACAACTGACAAGGGTTTTAAGCATAGCTCCCAACTGTTCCTGAGTTTGAGGGACTGTCCCAGATTTGGAACAATGTCCCTCTGTCCCTCTTTCCTCCTCACATGATTATAAGCCTTAACCACTTAAGCCCTGGAGGATTTGGCTGCTCAAAGACGAGGCCCTATTTTGTGATTCGGCACTGCATGACTTTAACGGACAATTGCGCAGTCGTGCGACACTGTACCCAAATGAAATTGACATCCTTTTTTTCCCACAAACAGAGCTTTCTTTTGGTGGTATTTGACCACCTGTGCGATTTTTATTTTTTGCGCTATAAAGAAAAAAAGAGCGACAATTTTGAAAAAATAACAATATTTTTCACATTTTTTTATATAAAATTCTAAAAAAAAATGTAAAAATCTAAATTTTTTAACATTTTAGGCCAATTTGTTTTCTGCTACATATTTTTGGTAAAAAAAATCACAATAAGCGTATTTTGATTGGTTTGCGCAAAAGTTATAGCGTTTAGTAACTACGGGAAAGATTTATGTCATTTTTATTGTTTTTTTTTTTAACTAGTAATAGCGGCGATCTGTGATTTTTTTTGCGGGACTGCGACATTGCGGCGGAAATATTGGACCCCTGACTGACATTTTTGACACTTTTGGGAGTACCAGTGACATTACTACAGTAATGAGTGCTATAAATATGCACTGTTACTGTAATAATGACACTGGCAGGGAAGGGGTTAACTTTATTGGTGATCAGTGGGTTAAATGTATCCCTAGGGGCGTGATTCTAGCTGTGGGGTGGCGTGGCTTGTGATGTAACCACAGAGACATACGATCCTACATAGCGGGATCGTATAGTCTCTGCAGTTACTTCAGGGAGAATGACAGACGGCTGTGTTTACATCAGCCGCCTGCCTTTCTCCCTCTCCTGCGGGAGATCGCGAGTGGCCGGCGGACATCGGAGCCGCCAGTCACACGCGCGGGGATCCCTGTGAACGAGCGGGCGGGGCGGGCGCGTTCGCCTCCTGCAGGCTCCTGGGCGAGCGACGTAGTCCTACGTCGGTTTGCCCAGGAGCGGCTGGCCATAAATAGTCGTGCGGCGGTCGGCAAGTGGTTAAAATCCTAACTCTGGGACAAATTTCATTTTTTTTAAAAGTTCCCCTGGAGGTGTAAAAATAAAAAAGAAGTTCTGCCTGCAATATTCACCTCTTCACTGGCACTGTCTCCTACAGTAACTGCTTTCCATCAATAGATGTCGCCAGTCTTCCAGGTGGAACGTCCCTCAGCTTCATTCAACCCAGAAGACAGAGGGCATCCTCTGAGTGTAGGGTATCATGGACTCATCCACTGATGTGCCCTCACCACGGTGCCCTGTATACAATTGCAATAAAGGGTGTGTTATTGACATAATTTAAATTAGCGTCATTCTCCCATCTTTGAGGATCAGCCACCGCTGAGAGATGACCCAAAGGAGAAGAGGATCCTGCATATCTACACCAAAGAAAAAGGAAAATATATGCATGAATACTTCAGGGGGAAAAGGGCAGGGGGCTTAACTGGGGACCTGGAGGATGGACCTGGAATTGAGCTTAAGAAACTCTCTCAAGGGGATGTAATAGGGTAAGGGGGTGCTGCTGCCCTATATATCTATACCTTCTATCACTTCTATCTGAACTCCAATGTTCTTATGTAAATTTAAATTCTTTTTAACACATTTTTAAAAACTATTTTTACTTATTCCTCACTATTTATAATGTATAAAGAAAAATGGTAGTTGGCTGTTCCCTAGCTTTGTTAATTATCTTACTGATTACAGTTTGCATAATGTGAGCAAGCTCTTACCTGATTTTTTTGTGGTATATATTCTCTGTGATTTAAAATAAAGTCAGTTCCAGTTTGCACCTAAGCTAGTGTCCTCTAGCTCTTGGGTGCAATATTCAGCTATAATACCTGGTTCCTTCTTCCAAACTTGGAGGAAGCTGTTTACTGACAGGAGCATCCAAGCTAAGCGCCGGACAGTCCGTCATAATGACTAACTTCTGCTGTCTGAAGATCTAGAGCAGGGATTTACAACCTCCAATGTTCTTATGTAAATTTAAATTCTTTTTAACACATTTTTAAAAACTATTTTTACTTATTCCTCACTATTTATAATGTATAAAGAAAAATGGTAGTTGGCTGTTCCCTAGCTTTGTTAATTATCTTACTGATTACAGTTTGCATAATGTGAGCAAGCTCTTACCTGATTTTTTTGTGGTATATATTCTCTGTGATTTAAAATAAAGTCAGTTCCAGTTTGCACCTAAGCTAGTGTCCTCTAGCTCTTGGGTGCAATATTCAGCTATAATACCTGGTTCCTTCTTCCAAACTTGGAGGAAGCTGTTTACTGACAGGAGCATCCAAGCTAAGCGCCGGACAGTCCGTCATAATGACTAACTTCTGCTGTCTGAAGATCTAGAGCAGGGATTTACAACCTGTGGCCCAAAGCCCAAGACAGCTATGAATGTGGCCCAACATAAAATTGGAAACTTACTTAATAATTTACATTTTTTGGGGAGAATTTCTTTGTAAAATGCGTTTACACTTAGCAAACTCATGCGGCCGAATAAAAATTTGGCAGTACCTCTTTACTGGACTTTTTAAGTTGTATCTTCCCAGTGAAAAATCTCCCACTCTTTACAATCACGCCTTATTCATGTCATCTGGCACCTATATTTGTGAGCAACTATTTTCAGGGACGAAGCACACCAAGGGCAAAATTAGAACCAAAATATGTGATGAGCACCCTGAGAATTCATTGAGAATTGCTACTTCATCCATCCAACCAGATATTGATGTATTAGTTTATCATAAACATTGTCAAATATCACTCATGTTTTCTGTTGCCATCTTTGACTTTTATAATAAAAAATATTACAAAACAGATCACGTTTTATTACTCAGATAGGTTCATTACCTATATCGGCGATTGTTAACTTGCCATCTACCCGACTCTTTATGCTCTTAATGCATTCTCTAAAATGCTTCTTATTGTTAGTGTATTTTACGTGTGGCCCAAGACAATTCCTCTTCTTCCAGTGTGGCCCAGGAAGGTCAAAAGGTTGGACATCCCTGATCTAGGGGGTGCTGAGCCTACTAAAAGAATAGTCCCTCTTCTGACCATTCAGCTACTGTATGTGTGTAATCTGAGATACTGCTATTAAACAGAACACAGAAGTAAGACAGCTATCCTAAATCCTGGAGTATCAGTCTAACACCCACCCCCAGCTGGCTGAAAGTGGTAAATATGAAGCATTTTGTTATATTTTATAGCAGTGGCGGCTGGTGCTCTATGGGCCGGGGGGGGGGGGGGCGAAAGACGGACCACACCATACCCCCCCTGACCAGGCAAGCTCCAGCCCGCACTGTCACCCCTCCCCGGTCGCCGGTCCCCCACCAGCTCCAGCCCGCACTGTCCCCCACTAGCTCCAGCCCGCACTGCCCACCCCCCAATCGCTGGCTCACTCACCCGGGGCAGACAGCGGCGACGGCTTCCCCCTCAGTCTCCTCCCTCCTCCTCCTCCTCCACTCCTTGGCCAAAAGCATGCCTTTTCCTTTCGGCAAATTGGGAAACGGGTCTCAGAATCCGCTTCCTGATTGGCCAAGAGGAGAATCAGTGTGGCAATAGCGAATATTCATTCATTATTGTCACACAACTGAGTGGGCCCACCCTTTTTTGAAGCCTATTAGTGCCTCTGGCTCTAATCACGTGCTTCAAAAAAAAAAAAACCCATTGGAATCCATGCATCCGGCGCCCTGCATGTAGATTAGGGGGTCGGACGCTTTGATAGGGGGGGGGGGCGGCGCTCCTGCGCCCCCAATGCACCAGCCGCCACTGTTTTATAGTCATAACTACATAGTTCTATAGTCACCTGTTTTTAAAGAAATAACATATATTTTCAAAAAGTATATTTATAACATCAGGACATAATACATGAATAAAAAAAATATGGAAAACACTACGCATTTCTTTAAGGTGGAAGGCACCTTAAACATGGAAAAATCACGGTCAATGGCAATTGAAGCCTTTCCACGTGAATAAAGATCTCACTGAGTAAACAAAATGTTTCCTGTAAAGTAGTTATCCTATCTAATGCTAAAGCAGGATATTGTTTTAAGATAAGGAGATGGTAAAATCACTGAATGATATCAAATTTACACTAGTTTTTATGCTTCTTGAAATGGAAATGTAACCAATGCTTCATCCTGAAACACTTAAAATGTTTGTCTTTGGCCACCACCTCCGCACATCATGTCTATTGAAAGCAAAGCTAATTTAGAGCAGAATAGGGAACGCTCCTATTGTATCATGGGAACTGAGCCTTTTTTTCTCGACTCAGGCATGCAGATCCAGAAGCAAATATGGCAACTGCTCAGATACTGTAAATACACTCACTGGCCCCTTTACTAGGTACACCTTGCTAGTACCGGGTTGGACCCCCTTTTGCCTTCAGAACTGCCTTAATTCTTTGTGGCATAGATTCAACAAGGTGTTGGAAACATTCCTCAGAGATTTTGGTCCATAGTGACATGATGGCATCACACAGTTGCTGCAGATTTGTCGGCTGCACATCCATGACGTGAATCTCCCATTCCTCCACATCCCAAAGGTGCTTTTCTGGATTGAGATCTGGTGACTGTGGAGGCCATTGGAGTACAGTGACCTCATTGTCATGGTGAAGAAACCAGTGGTGAGATGATTGGAGCTTTGTGACATGGTGCATTATCCTGCTGGAAGGAGCCATCAGAAGATGGGTACACTGTAGTCATAAAGGGATGGACATGGTCAGCAACAATACTCAGGTAGGCCGTGGTGTTTCAAAAGATATATAATAAAAATGCAGCGCTAAAATTAACTTACATGTGTATATGTAACAATAAGTAAAGTCCACTTCAAGATGATATATGGAGTTGTCCAATCCACCAGCAACACCTTGATGTGTGAAAGTCCGCAAATTTGGTGACTAGACCAGTGAGAAACCTCCACCACACACAGAATAGCCGATTGGCCTCTTACCGGATAGATATGACCACCGCTCTCACAATGGTCATCAAATGCCTTATGTCTCAAATCTGGACAATCAACCCAGGAAAACGCCAATAGGAACTCCCCAGGGATCCAGGTATCGAATCCAACAACAGTCAGGCAACACCACTCCCGAGTATTAGGATATAAAAACGGGGGAAGGCCATAGTGAAGTACGTTTCAACATGTGTAAGTTTATTAAGAATAGAATACACTCACCGAGTATATATGCATAAAGGACCTTTGATAAAACTTCATATATAGAAACCGCTCTGCAGTGGTAAATTCGTTCCAGCTTGTGACGTCGACGCTCGCTGATACTCCGCCTACATGTTTCGCAGGCAACTGCGTCATCAGGGGGGGGGGGGGGCTGTGGTGTTTAAACGATGCTCTGTAAAACGATGCTAGTAAACTGTACTAGGGGGCCCAAAGTGTACCAAGAAAATATCCCCCGCACCATTACATCACCACCACCAGCCTGAACCTTTGATACAAGGCAGGATGGATCCATGCTTTCATGTTGTTTACACCAAATTCTGACCCTACCATCTGAATGTCGCAGGCTGAAATCGAGACTCATCAGACCAGGCAACGTTTTTCCAATTTTCTATTGTCCAATTTTGGTGAGCCTGTGCGAATTGTAGCCTCAGTTTTCTGTTCTTAGCTGACAGTGTGGTCTTCTGTTGCTGTAGTCCATCCACTTCAAGGTTTGATGAATTGTGCATTCAGAGATGGTATTCTGCATACCTTGGTTGTAACAAGTGTTTTTTTGAGTTTCTGTTGCCTTTCTATCATCTCAAACCAGTCTGCCCATTCTCCTCTGACCTCTGGCATCAACAAGGCATTTTCTTCCACACAACTGCCGCTAACTGGATATTTTCTCTTTTTCGGACCATTCTTTGTAAACCCGAGAGATGGTTGTGTGTGAAAATCCCAGTGGATCAGCAGTTTTTGAAACACTCAGACCAGCCCATCTGGCACCAACAACCATGCCACGTTCAAATTCACTTAAATTCCCTTTCTTCCCCATTCTGATGCTCTGTTTGAACTTCAGCAAGCTGTCTTGACCACATCTAGATGCCTAAATGCATGGAGTTGCTGCCATGTAATTGGCTGATTAGCAATTTGTGTTACCAAGCAATTGAACAGGTGTGCCTAATAAAGTGCGAGTGAGTGGATATAAGTAGCAAAAGTAAAGGTGCACCTTTGCTAGTTACAAATGGATCTAAATGGTTGACTGATTTGCTTTGCTGGATGTGGTACAGACACACCCTAACAGCCTTTAATACATGTATATACTATATATATACAGTATATATACTGTATATATATGTATATATATATATATGACCTATATATGTGAGCTGCATTCACATGGAGAAGAGTGCAGAGAAATGAGCTTATCAGGCCTTTATTATCCAATCAGAGACTTGCATTAGTGAAAAGGTAGGTCAACATGGTGGCTCAGCTTTCTGGCAGGGCTATAAAAAAAACAGGGATGGATAGACAGAAATGTACATTCTATGGCAGTTAAAAACTTTTCTTTATATGTACTTATCTGCTTCCTATTTAAAAAGATGCAGCCTAGGAAAAAGGAATGTTAAAGAGGATCAAACAAGTTACATGGGAAACTGTAGACTACGTCACAATCTGGTGTTTTCCTGAAAGCCCAGAGGAAAAAGTTCTTTCCCTCAAAAAATGTCATCGATATCAACAATTAAAGAAGCCACAGGGTAATGCTGAACAGGTCTTATAGTTGTTCATTTGTATCCGGTGTATTGAGAGTACCTCTGCTTAGCTGTCCCAGCCGTCCAAGATTCTCCTGCCTGATTGGCTGAGACGCAGCAGCGCCATTGGCTGCCGCTGCTGTCAATCAAAGTCAGCTAGCCAATCGGGAGAGAGAGGAGCGGGGCCAGGTCGGGGCTCCGTGTCTGAATGAACACAGGGAACTGTAACTCGGCTCAGGTCCCCTCATAGCAAGCTGCTTGCTGTGGAGGCACTGAACAGGAGGGAGGGGCCAGGATCACAGAAGAGGGACCCGAGAAGAGGAGGATCTGGGCTGCTCTGTGTAAAACCTCTGAAACAGAGCAGGTAAGTATAGCATGTTCATTATTTTTATAGTAAATAAAACAAGACTTTACAATCACTTTAAGTTTTTGCCCTAAGAGCCCAATAATCCAAAACGAAGGCTGTACCCATGTCAAAAAAGGAGCAGCCAAGAGCCAGCCTGGGGATGGGAGTCAAATTTATGAGTTAGGTCCTGTAGGTGGGAGAATGAGTGAGGCATATCCAGTGATAGGCTGACATGGAGTGGTCAGGAAAAACGATTTAAAGTTTTTGATGAAAATTTGCACAAGGCCATTGCACTCACTTTGCGTTTTTAATGTTGTTTTAAGATTTCCCAGTCAAGGGAGCTGCAAGGCTGAGACCATTGAAAATGTTATTGACAGTTCCACTGGATAATTTGAAGGGACTTTTATTGCTCGAACGCTGGAAGGTTTCTTATAAATGTATTATTTTCCTGTGGTTAGAGCTATGCAATTTAATTTCCAGGTCTGCACACCTGACATGGCCAATATGAGTGGAAACAGCTAGAACTTCAAGATGACTGGGAGCAGATCCAAGAACTATAGCAAAGATAGCTCTACTAAGTTTCCCAAGACATATCAGAAGCCAAGAGGTGACTCAACCCAACTGACTCTGCTTTTAAATGTAAATTGCCTATTGACTGCTATAGTACGTCCACTATATGTGATTGGAAAGAATACAAAGCGACCCCAGATAGTTTATCTGTGTGATGTGATGTGAGGGACATACGTGGCTTTACAAGGGAATTTTTGAATATAGTTTTCCAAGCTGAAATCCATGCAGCTATAACAGTCACGATGGGCTCCTGGTGGACAATAGCGCAACATAGCACACTATCTCGCTTATAGCACTTAACAGAGCCCTGGTCTATCACTCGTCACACCAATATCACACTGGAAATGGCCACTTTGGGGAGAATATTTATATAGTGTTGGGTGGGACTAAGAGCAATGAGCTATGATTGGGCACAGTTATCATTACTTTCTCCAATCTCTGCTCTGACAGTGTGCTGTGCCCTGATTGGGCAAAGCTTTTACTGCTTCAGCCAATCAGGGCTTCCAATGCACTGTGCGGCAGTGCAGTGCATTTAGGTTATTCGGCTGGCTGAACAAACGGTCAAACTCCCCGACAATTCGGGTGTTCATCGAACGGGTGAACAGCCAATGTTTGGTCCGAACTTATGCTCGGGTCGAACCATTCACCCAACTCTATTTCTAGTATGCTCTGCCCAATATGGTAACTTAGCACACATTTGAACTGTTCATGTGTGTTAGATCTGCCGATCACTATGGATGACCATGTCTGTTGCAGATCATCCTTTCCCTTCATCCTGCTAAGAAGGGAAAGACCCAGTCTGTAGGTGAATAAACAGCTTTATGAGTAACCTTATTCAGCCAAAATTAAAACCTCACTGTAGTTCCTTTTAGTCTGGATTTTAATGTTCACACACTCAGTAAGAAAAGTGGCTGCTTTGTTCTGCTAAGAGTCTTCTCAGAGGGTCATTTATCTCAGTGTAATCTAATTTACCATAAAAGTCAAATATGAGTAGAGAAGAGAGACACTTGACATCAGTTTAGTGTGGGAAAGGAGAAAGTTTTATTGCAGTTTTCTAATAAGTAAAATTCAAGTTTATCACCTGAACAGAATAGTGAACCTATGTCTGTGCAGATGTAGCATTAATATAAAATATGTTTTCTATTGATGCTGCAATCCACGTTCTTTTAGCAATCTAGTCATATATACATATCCTTGAACTTTAAATTGGCACAGAAGAAAACTAACTCTAAAACTGTTTTTTTCCTCAACCTTTTTTCAGTCAAGGCACCCTTTAAATGTCCACCAATCTCAAGGCATCACATTAAAAAATGTAAAGAACTAAACAAATATATTTACATAATGCAACACCATCCACACATGTAGGACATCTAACATTAGAGGTGATTTTTTTTGTATGAAGTTTTGTTTTGAAATTCTACTAATGTATATACCCAGATTTACTCTTTAAAGCTGAACTCCGAGCAAATAGCTAAATAGACATATTAACCACTTTACCACCGGAGGATTTTGCTGTCTTACGTCCAGGCCACTTTTTGCTATTCGGCACTGTGCAACTTTAACTGACAATTGCGCGGTCGTGCGACGCTGTACCCAAACGAAATGTACGTCCTTTTTTTTCCCACAAACAGAGCTTTCTTTTGGTGGTATTTGATCACCTATGCGATTTTTACTTTTTGCGCTATAAACAAAAAAAGAGTGCAAATTTTGAAAAAATAACAATATTTTTCACATTTTTTTATATGAAATTCCCCCCCAAAAAAATTTAAAAATCAAAATTTTTTAAAATTTTTGGCCAATTTGTTTTCTGCTACCTATGTTTGGTAAAACAAAATCACAATAAGCGTATTTTGATTGGTTTGCGCAAAAGTTATTGCGTTTACTAACTAAGGGAAAGATTTCTGTCATTTTTGGTGTTTTTTTTTTTAACGAGTAATGGCGGCGATCTGCGATTTTTTTTGCGGGACTGCGACATTGCGGGGGACAGATCGGACCCTTGACTGACATTTTTGACACTTTTGGGGGTACCAGTGACATTACTACAGTAATCAGTGCTATAAATATGTTTATTACTGTACTGTATAAATACTGTTACTGTAAAAATGACACTGGCAGGGAAGGGGTTAATTTTATTGGAGAGGGAGGGGTTAATGTATGCCTGGTGCTTACTAACATGTGTGGGGGGAGGTGACTGAGTGACACAGGGACAGATCGAAGGTTCAGCTATGCTGAACCCTGCAATCTGTCACTGTCTGTCACTTAGGAGATCCGCCCGCTTTGTTTACACAAGCGGGCGGATCTCCAAACTCGATTCCCCGGCGATCGGGGAAGAGCAGCGGCGATCGTCGCCGCTCCTCCCCTGGCCCGACTCCCGCTGTGAATGAATACAGCGGGAGCGAGCCTCCGGCGGCGCGCGTGCGCCGCCCACAAGGGGAGGAATCCAGCGACGTAGGTCTACGTCGCTGGACGATAACTAACCACTTTGCCGAAGTAGAGCTCGAGTGAGCGGTCGGCAAGTGGTTAAAGGAGTTGGTTTACTTGCTAAAGGATTTGTATTTTTGTCCAATCAATCCTGAGATTTGCACAGCCCTAAAAGACAGCACAACCACCTTGCTGACCTGAAATTTTCCTACTGTAGTTAAGCAACACAACCAGGTCCCCTCTCCACCTCCAGCCTAGGATTGGGCAGAGAGGGAGCAGCAGCAGATTAATGAGGTTATCACATTCAACTTTCCACCCATCAGTATGTTCCTTTTCATTACAGCATGTGCAGGACTCCTGATTGGCTCCTGATGCTTCCCCACCTTCTCCCATTTGAAGCGGTGCTGTGCAGGATAAGAAGAGGCTGAAATCAAGGCAAAATCTGGAATTTACACTTACTACATTTAAATAACATTAATGATTTTATTATAAATACATAACTAAATTTATCAGTGTTATTTATCTCTACCTAGAGCCTTAAAGAAATCTGGGAGAATTGTAGAATAGTTGCTTTTCTATCTCAAGTACAACCAGCTGCTGTAAAGCTTTCACAATAAACCTTTAGCAAATATGCAAATTGTTCATGATTATAAACCAGCACCTTCTTTTTTGTTTTGTAGCTCCTTGTATGCCAGTCATGCACTGCTATCCTATTAGTGATAAAATAAATGAATAAAATGCAATGATTAGCCTAATGCTTGCGTTAGGAACTCTGCATTTCCTAAAATTTATTTTGGTACTATTGTGTCTTTATTTGCACCCCAATCAGAAATTTTAGAAGAGGATTATTTTATGTCAATTAAGCAGAAGTTACACACGACAGAAGCTTAAATGTGTAAATTAGAAAATTTGCTTTGGGAGTTCAACTAATTCCTCCGGCTCTCACTTCTTTGCCATGAAAATTGTATTTGAATATTAATAATCGTAGTAATTAGACCCTGTCCCTCAAACTGAAAATAGAAAATATGAAGATCAGCCTGATCCATTTCCCATAGTTTCCAACTATCTTGTTTTCCAATGGGAAGACATTAATGGCTGTGTGTTGAGTTGTTTTAGGGGACAGCAAATTTACACTGTTATAGAAGCTGTACACTCACTACTATACATTGTAGCAAAGTGTCATTTCTTCAGTGTTGTCACATGAAAAGATAGAATAAAATATTTACAAAAATGTGAGGGGTGTACTCACCTTTGTGAGACACTGTATATACAATATATATATATATATATATATATATATATATATATATATATACACATATATATATATATGGTATAAATATATACTAACTATATATATATATATATATATATATATTATTGTAAGTTATACCTATCTTTTCATTTGCAAATAAGGATTTAGGAGAGTTTTGGCCCAAACTGATAAAAAAAAAAAAAAAAATCACCATTTTGGAGAAATACATTGGAATCAATAAAAAAAAGGCAAAATTAAGGTCATTGTGGTGGTTTTTAGGTTTAAAGGCTCTGAACGACTTCTGAAGGTTATAAAAGCTGTTTACAACCACCCTGAACCTGTTCTTGTGCCAGTCAAATGGCCCATTATTATCCTCAATACTTTACAGAAAACAAAAAAAAAAAAAAACAGACATAAGAAAAATAAATAAATAAATAAAGCAACAATACAAAAATAACAATAAAATACATAAAAAAACAAACAAATGAAAGTATGGTAAATAAATATTAAACTACCATAAATATTCCACTCAAAAAACACATACTCTAAGGCTCCATTCACACCTGGGCGTTTTTGTTTCAGGCGTTTTTTCAGGTGTTTTTTTGTGCAGCCGTTTTTAGATTGACTAGAGACCAATGGAAAACGCCTGTAATCTGCCCAAAAAGAAGCTCATGTACTTTTTTGAGCATTGGGCGTTTTGCTTCAGGCGTTAAAACGCTCAGATGTGAACAGGGGCCATTTAAATGAATGGAGTTTTACTTGTTGGGCGTTTTGGAAACGTTTTTTTTGAGCGTTTTTGGAGCTGAAAACGCCCAGGTGTGAATGGAGCCTTAAAAGGAAAAAAAAAGTTGATCACCTTTTTTTCCCCATAAAATTAGTGCTTTATTATGGAATTTGATAGTTTCTGCTTTGGAAAAATTTTGCTGACTGTAAAAATTACATTTCTTCTCAATCCCTTCTAAATTCCCTGACATCTCCCTCCAACTGCCTAATCTTAGTTTGAATATTTATTTTTCTAGTTCATATTACTCCTCAATTATGTATCTCATTTACTTCCGCAGAAAAATCTCATTTTGCTTTGTTAAGGTTATCAGAACAATAGGCGCTGCTTAGGTTTAAATTAGCACTTTTATATTTTATATGAAAGTCTCTATACCTGTGTATATGGATAAAAAGAAAAGCCATATGATAGTCTGATCAGATTGGTTATACCTGTGTCTGGGTACAAAGCTGGCAGTTTGCATATAGGGGTGAGCAGATTGGTTCAGGCAAAATTGATTTTGCTGCAAAATTATTATTTATCTGTCTTTCTTCAAAGTACATTTTATGTTAGGTTTGGTATGTGTTATGAGACCTAGTTTATTCCTTCTTCCTCATATCAGCACCTCCAGGATCCACATCTGGGTAAGCCATATGTGGCTTTAACAGTTATCAAAAGTAACTGTGATGTGGTATCACCACACAGGGACAGCAGAGCGGAAACCGCTACACTGTCAATGGTCCCCGGCCCAACTGTTCACTACAACTAGCGTGTGGATTGCTTGAGATTGCAGTGATATGTTTCCAGGACTCCAATGTAGGAAGGGACAATTTTGTTTGTGGCAATATATATTGCCAACAGGAGGATTATTGATGAGGAAAAGGGAAGCAGCCATTTTACTGTATTTATCAAACATTTATTTATGATTATGAAACATGGATTTATGATTAAGCAGATATATTGGATGTAAATGTTGTGAGAAGTCATATTGTATAACAGCTGTTGTATCAAAAAGTCATTTACAGCTCCAGCTGTTAAGATTGCTATCTTGACCTTTGAAGACCTGTTTAGCCAACAAGCTTTGGAAGTGACACATTTATGTTAAATGTCCATCCGTATATCAAAGATACCATAGATCAAAGACTCAGATGTGATTTTAAAGAAACTAGATAGCTAGGTTCCACCCACTATAGAATGTATAAAACTGTATTAGGAACCCTAGCCAGTTAGAGCAAAGAGTTTCATACTTAAGAATGTAATGTGATTGACTTGCTCTCCAAACATGTCTTTCTACCTACATGTTTGTCTAAATAAATATAATTTTCAGTCTGGCTTCAACAGTCAAAATGTTACTGAAACCCATGCTAACTGTGATTTCCCTTAAATATGGGTTTCCTCACATTTCTACCTTTGGGCCAAAAGAACAATTCCCTGCTAAGTTTGTCTTTAGACAGTGTTGAATTTGCTGAATCTTAACGTGAACATTCCTGGTATCGGTCAACATCGACAATTCTCTGCTCTAGGCTGGAAGGTGACACTCACTCTGTTAACCTGTAGGCTGGAAGTCGTACAATTATGGTCTAGTCCCCCTTATAACTGTGCTCTAAGCTGGTATTTGCACTGATCTACAAAGTTAAAGAGTCACCCAAAATAATCGTAATAGTCCACATTGAATGACTTTTCATACTTGCATATAGGAACCATTGTTCAAAAGACAGGAACACAAAAATCCCACTAACTTGGTTGTCATTTCACAAAATAGCATCCAAATAATCCTGGAAAATTGGAAAATAATTAAGTTACCTCCACTTTTTCCTTACGGAGCTCATGGCCACCACTCCACGCAAGCAAGACGGCAATGGTCTAATTTATTTGACCTTTGGAAAGCTAGAGACCCATAATATTAGACTTGTTTCAGAAAATGTGAAATTAGCAAAGAAAAACTAGACTAATCCAGCGAGGGTAGCAGCAGGTCCCAAGTCACCTTTTATTCCTTGACAATGATAGAGGGGATGCTGGGATTGCCAGTTCTCTGAGTTTATGCTTGACATACTATTTCTAAGGTCTCCAAGTCATGTCAGATGTGACTTGCATTTTACAAAGTGATTTGTGCATTAATTAGCATGGTAATGGGGTGGAAATTATATGCTGGATTCTGGAGGACATGGCTGGGAGTATTTACAGGAGGGCCACATGTGACAGAGTAAGGGCTCTTTCACACGGGCGCTCCGTATGTCTGCAAATCATCCTATTTTTTTGCGGATGATTTGCGGACATAATGTAAGTCTATGGCATTGCGGATGTCAGCGGAATACCATCCGCTGACATCCGATTTTCCTCCTGTCAGTTCTGTTCCGTTTTTTGGAACTGAAAAATTCCTATTTTTGTTCCGTTCAAAAAACGGAAAGGAAGGAAAATCGGATGTCAGCGGTGTCATCCGCTGACATCCGCAATCCCCATAGACTTACATTAGGTCCGCATATCATCCGCAAACGGATGGGATGATATGCGGACCTACGGAGCGGATGACAGAAATGTCATCCGCTCCGTGAAAAAAAAAAAAAAAAGTCCCGCAGCGGACCTTTCACACGGAAAGCCCGTGTGAAAGAGCCCTAAGTGTCATGTTGTATAAAATTAGGAGGAAAGGAAAAGTATCAAAGGCGCAGATGAGAACCAGATTCAAGCTAGTATTTTCCAGTTCAGGCTGAAAAGGTTTCTGAGTGGTTGTTGCAGGTAATATGGACATTCTCTCTGTCAACTACAGATTGTATGATATCACAAACTAACTCATATTCAGTAATCCTGGCCATACACTAGTAGAATTTCATTTGTAGAGAATTTTGAAAAATCGCTTGTCAGAGCATTCCATCTCACCACCATTGAGTCATTTAATTTTGTTGGAAAGCCCTTAACCACCTCCTTCCCAAGCCTATTCTGACACTTCACTCCTGCATGTAAAAATCTACTTTTTTTTTGCTAGAAACTTTCTTAGAACCCCCAAAAATTATATATATATATATATATATATATATATATATATATATTTTTTTTTTAAGCAGAGACCCTATAGAATTAAATGGTGTGTATTGCAATTTTTTATGTCACACGGTATTTGCGCAGCAGTTTTTCAAACGCATTTTTTTGGAGAAAAAAAAACTTTCATGAATTAATAAAAAACAAAACAGTAAAGTTAGCCCAATTTTTTTTTTAACTAACTTTATTACTATCACAAGGGATAAACAACATCCCTTGTGACAACATAGGCCGTGATAGATCCTCTTTATGGAGCGATTGGGGGTCTATTAGACCCAAAATCTCTCCTCTGGCCCCCCAATGCAGGCGATTAGACCAAGACCGGTCAGATCAGCTGCTTTCCTGGTCGCTGGTCCCAGGTAAACAAAGGGGCGGAACTGGAAGTGACGAATACACATCACTCCCGGTTTCCAGGGTTACAGAGAGAGGGGAATGATGTCAGTTCGTCTCTCTCTATACAGGGCAGCCATTGTCGCCAGCCGCATTGCTCTTAGCCTCCACGGTAGGACTGAAGAGCCAGGGAGAGGCGGCGGTGGTGGGAGGGGGGTGGGGCCCCCTTCTGCCACCTGCAGAAGTGATCAAATGGCCAATTAGCCATTCAGATCACGTCTTCAAAAAAGAGAATCGCTGGCTGCAAAAAATGATACCGGGATGATGCCTGGTATGCAGGTGCAGGCATCATCCCGGTATAAACACTTAAACCTGAGGACGTACAGGAACGTCCATTTAACGGAAGTGGTAAAAATTTTGTGAAGATCTGCTACTTAAATGGAATCCTGGACATATTATACAGGTTGCTTTTAAAGTGAAAAAAACAAAACAAGAACTATATCAATTCCTAAAAATGTTCCATGCCCCCTATCCTGCGTAACCTACGTAAACTGCGTAAAAAAAGATCTGTATGCATACCTATTTTCAATCTGTTCTTGTCCTGTCACATGGTCCTGCAATTCTGTGTACGGCCCCTTTTCACACTTATCCAATTGTGTAATTTTGCTGCAATTTTGTTGCAGCGATTTACCGCGATTTTGACGCAATTTTGACTGGACTTGAAGCAATGCCTATGTCTTTGGACCTCAAAACGCATTAAATCGTCCCAAAGTAGTGCAGGGATTACTTTGAAGTCGTTGTGACTTGAAGTCATACAGATATGAACAATAGTCATTGGAAATCATGGAGTACGACTTGTCATGCAAGTTTGCAGTCCCAAATCGCAGCACAAGTCGCACAAGTGTGAAAAGGGCCTAAGGGAGCACTGAACAATGGCTCTGAATTCTGGGAGCGGTAACTTTACCCATAAGCTCCCATGGCCTAACCATTTTCTGCGCTCCCTCCTATCCCCTGTACTATGACTATTACCGGCTATTACCATGTGTCCTGAACCTGATTCTGTCTTGGGCCTACCAGTTGCTAACCTGGCTTGCGTATGGACCTGCTACTTTCCTGCCTATTCATTGCTGACCTGGCTTGACTTTGGACCTGCTTTTACTCTACCTATTTGTTGCTAAACCCATCCAGCCCTTGGACCTGCCTGTACTTGTCTACCTGTTGCTGACCCAGCTTCTACCTTACCTTTTTGTTGCTGTCTCAGGTAGTTCCTGACTATGCCGTGCCTTTACTAACAGTGTAACCCCAGCCTGCCTCCTGACCACCACTTTGCCTGCATCGTTAATACAAACCGTAGGATGAATACAAGGTGCCCCTTCTCCATTCGTAGAGTGCTTTTTCATTGCAAGAAGTGATGGTACAGCTTTTATGAACGGATGAGGGGGGTGGAAGGGAAGGTTAACGTACGCATTTTTGACAAGTGCCTGAGACAGGTCCAGTGGCTCATAGTAGCTAAATAGCACTGAAAGCTGGGGGTGTATCAAGGGGGCAGAAGAATGCTGATTTCACTGGACAGGGCAGCCACCAGCACAACGGACAGTTTTCATGCAATGTAAGTACTGTCCCTTGTGCCAATTTAAAAAAAAATGTAACTGCACTTAAGCTTTAATGGTTGCCATACACACTTTTGCCTCGTTTCCACTGAGTGGTATGGTTCGGTTCGGTACAGTTCAATACGGTTCGGACCGGTACACCTTGATCAGGCTTGTGTTTCCACCGCCAATAGTACCCTTACATGATAGGCGTGGTGTAGCCAGAAAGTAGTGATCAACGTCACTTGATAGGCATGGTGATAGGCCAATCAACTATTCAACCTTCTGCAGAGTGTAGCTCCACCCTGTTGGTATGGTACCATTGTGCTTGGTACCCCAATGAAAGGGTCCCAAAAAAGTGGTATGGTACGGTTCGGAATTAGGGTACCATTCACAACTTTTGACAATGGAAACTGCAAAATTGCGCACCGTACCGAACCGAACCGTACCGCTCAGTGGAAACGAGGCATTACATTTATTTATCCCCTCAATCTGAGATTCGATCAAAATTACTGAATCTCCAAAAAATCAAATAGCCATAAATTCCCTTACAATTGATTTTAGACTCAACAGGATTTTCAAGGTGCCAAAACCCCAAAAAACTTTCATTGTTCTAGGGGGAATGATTTTCTAAAAACCATCTCTGATTTATTTGATTTTATTAAATGATCAACTATAAATAAAAATCACCACATTCCAAACCCTCAAAATGATTTATAGGTTTTATTAAATGGAAAACATTACAGACACAGCAAAACAATTTAAATGCAAAGTTCAGTTCATATTCAATATATACAAATTCACATGAAAAATACATTAAAGCACAGCTCACCCCAAAAGTAATGTTACAGTTTTGTTTGGTTATGAGGAAACTGAATTTGTTTTAAAAAAAAAAATGGCGTGTCATTGCCCAAGCAACTAGCATCTTCTGAAGACTGCTTTGCAAAGATGACCTTTCCATTTCTCCTGGTACAGGTCTTGTTTTATGACTCTGGATGGGAGAATGTCACATTTATTATGGCATTGTTAGAGGCACAAACTAATTACAGAAAATTCTGTCACCGGAATAATAAGCCAGACGATGACTAAACACTAGTGCCCCCCATCAAAACTGAAATATTATTTAAGGGGGAGCATGGTCTTTATCCTATCACCAACCAGGGCAGTTCAAAATTGAGCATATGATGAAGAAAGGAATAAAAAGCAATTATCTTCAATGTAAATTATATGGCAGGGCAATCAGTAGATATACTGTATTGTCAAACGTATTGGGGCGCCTGCCTTTACACGCACATGAACTTTAATGGCATCCCAGTCCCTAGGGTTCAATATTGAGTTGGCCCACCCTTCGTAGCTATAACAGCTTCAACTCTTCTGGGAAGGCTGTCCACAAGGTTTAGGAGTGTGTCTATGGGAATGTTTGACCCTTCTTCCAAAAACGCATTTGTGAGGTCAGGCACTGATGTTGAACGAGAAGTCCTGGCTCGCAGTCTCCACTCTAATTCATCCCAAAGGTGTTCTATCAGGTTGATGCCGGGACTCTGTTCAGGTCAGTTAAGTTCCTCCACCCCAAACTTGCTCATCCATGTCTTTATGGACCTTGCTTTGTGCACTGGTGCTCAATAATGTTTGAACAAGAAGGGGCCATCCCCAAACTGTTCCCACAAAGTTGGGAGCATGAAATTGTCCAAAATGTCTTGGTATGCTGACGTCTTAAGAGTTCCCTTGACTGGAACTAAGGGGTCAAGCCCAACCCCTGAAAAACAACCCCATACCATAATCCCTAATCCACCAAATGATTTGGACCAGTGCACAAAGCAAGGTCCAAAAAGGACAAGGATAAGCGAGTTTGGGGTGGAGGAACTTGACTAGCCTGGAAGAATGGTCAAACATTCCCATAGACACACTCCTAAACCTTGTGGACAGCCTTCCCAGAAGAGTTGAAGCTGTTATAGCTGCAAAGGGTGGGCCAGCTCAATATTGAACCCTACAGACTTAGAATGGGATGCCATTAATGTACATTTGAGTGTAAAGGCAGGTGTCCCAATACTTTTGATAATTTAGTGTATAGGCAGCTGAAGTTATATACAAATTATGACTTTTTCTTTCAAGTTGAGCTTGACCCACATCTTGAATTTCCGTATTAGTCAATACGGTTACTTTTCACTTTTTTAGAACCAATAGGCAGTTTCAGGAGGCAGGAGGGGATGGGCCAAGCTCGGCTGTTACAAGATCTTCACATAACTTCTGTTGCCTGTTTTTCTGGATACACTGATAGTTTTGACTGCAGATTTCACTGACGATAAACACTATCTATGTATTTTTTTTATCATGTGCTCAGGTTAAATATCCTGGTTTTTTAATAGCTTTGCTATAAGGTTAGACCATTAGGTTCTAAATGCTTTTTGGAGAAACTGATCCCCCTAAAAAGTCTGGTTATCCAACTAAATTAAGAATAAGGGACTGTGAATTATACTTAGTATGTTAAAAATAAGGTTCAATTATTCACAAATGTCTATTTAATAAAATGACTGAATTGGCTAAATATATGGCATATACAATATATGCAAAGGAAAGAGATACACTGCTCAAGGTAATGGGAAGCTTGATGACCAACAGCGGTGCTCGCCCCGGCTCGCCTCCGTGGACAGTCAATAATGAAAAGAAATGGCTACACTCAGATGTGGTCAAAATCCAGGTTTATTGGACATCCCAATGTGGCAAAAAAGTGGCAAGGTAGACGCGTTTTACACACTAAGATGTGTGCTTAGTCATTAGTAATAACTAAGCATACATCTTAGTGTGTGAAACGCGTCTACCTTGCCACTTTTTTGCCACATTGGGATGTCCAATAAACCTGGATTTTGACCACATCTGAGTGCAGCCATTTCTTTTCATTATATACAATATATGGATTGAATGAAAAGTGTGACCTTAATACTGCAAATCCAGTAACTTGGATTTTAATTTATTGTAGTAATAATATTGAACATTCTAATTGTTTGTTACAGGTTCCGTACTTTGAACACTGTCATTGCTCTTTCAACTGCTTTATTAAAGTGGTTGTAAACCGCGGCTGCTAAAAAAAAAAAAAAACAAACCTGTAAGCAATTGTATAATGTGCTAGTATGCATTGCATTATGGAATACTTACCTTAGTACGAAGCCTTCCCACGGTGCGCTGCCACCGGTGAGAGGGCTGACATCTTCCCCCAGTTTTTCTTCTGGGTTTGCGCGCTCTGGCTGTGTGATTCGCCGGAGCCGATATGACGCCACTCCCGCACATGCGCGCAGGAACCCTCGGTTACGGCACGAAGCTTGGAAGTTTCGGCAAGGTAGGCCGGACCTTCGGAGTGCATGTGCTGGTGATGTCACTGGCTGCACCCAGGGTAAAAATCTCCTAAACGGTGCACATTTGGGAGATATTCATTTTATCTACAGGTTAGGCTTGTTACAGGCTTACTTGTAGGTAAAAATTACCAAGCAGGCTTTACTATCACTTTAAGGCCCAGCTCCAGTTCCCCCCCCCCACCCCTGGAATACCCCCAACTGTATTTTATGTACCAGTCATGTGATGGGCAGGGTCCTTCTTCCTCTTTGGATCTCTTCTGGTGATGGGCAATCATCAACGATGCAAAGAGCAACACTAGTGTCAGAGCTTTTCTCTGCATCATTGTGTGTAAGTACAGGGCACAGTGGTGATGCCGCCTTAGGTAACCTGTAGTGGTTGAAAGTAATTACTGTGGGAGTAGTTCTGGGTAGGAGAGGAGTATTACAGCCAGAGTTTCTTTTTTGTTCTAAACACTTCCTGCAACCCCAGTCTTTATTTTAAATAATATTGCCCGTGAGTTGGGATTTAAAGTGCTACTAAACCCAGGGGCCTGCATTCACTATATCTGGTCTCCTACAGAACACAGAACATGGAAATGTGACTATTTTAGTAAATATAAACTGCTAAAATACCTTTTCTCATCAGCGGTATAGAGCAGTCTTATAACTTCTATCAGTGTCCAGCCGAGCACTGGTTAAGGCTTGTAGGAGGGGGTTTTCATTCTCCTCTGACTGTCCTATGAGGCTACATGGACCCTGACTTTCTGCCTGGACAGTGCTGATTGGCCCTGTGCTGATCACATGCACCCTACCAAAAAATAAAAAATAAACTCGTTAGCAATCCACACCAAACTGAGCATGTGCAGAGTGCCCCCAAAGCTCTGTACTGTCAGCAGATGGATTGGGGATAGTAAAAGAAGGGGAGGATCAGAGAAGACAGGATCAAACAGCCTTTTTACACAATGCAGAGGATTAACCCCTTAGGTTCCACAATAAGTATAACTTTACTGCATATACAGACTTATTTTACTGTTGGGATTTAGTAACACTTTTAAGGAATGTCATGGTTGTCAAGGACAGATTAGGGGATATTAAAGGCAAACAATGTTTTCTTAAAAAATAACAAACATGTTGAACTTACCTGCTCTGTGCAGCGGTTTTGCACAGAGCAGCCCCAATCCTCCTCTTCTCGGGCCCCCCCCCCCCCCCATCACTCCAGGCCCCTCCCTTCTGTTGAATGCCTCCAGAGCAATCAGCTCTTTGTGTCCACTCAGACATGGAGCTGCAGTTCAGCCCCACCCTCTCTCTTTTCTCATTGGCTCACTGGCGGTGATTGACCAATAGCCAATGGCTCAGCCAATGAGGAGGGAGAATCCCCAGAGAGCCGATGCTCATGTGCACATTGCTGGATTGAGAGGGAACTCAGGTAAGTACAAAAGGGGGGGGGGTGTTTGGGAGTTAGAATGCATGAAGGTAAAAAAACTTCAGCCTTTAGAACACCTTCCATTGTAAATGTCATGTGAAAGATACAAGGACTAAAAATACTAGTTTCCTAGCTGTGTCTGGCCTATAGCATTCATCAATTAAAATGTATTTGTTCTAGTTAGTTCAGAAACCCAGAAACCAAAGCTTTAGCTAGACAATTACCATTTCCAGAAGGATAAATTACAAATTGCAGCCTAAAGCCGGCCATGCAGGGATCAAAATTTCGATCTATGTATGGGCACACTGATTATACAGCCAGCCTGGCCTTTTTCCAAATTGATCAGTCCTGTTGGTTATAGCCGGTGGCACTGATCATTGTATTCTGATGGTGGGGAAGGCCCCCTGGTGTCACAATACAATCCCACAGCGGGAGGATTCCCCCATCCATCTCGAATGTGTGGATGGGGGAATCGGATCATATTTTTTTAATCAATTTACTGGTTGGACGAAAATAAAATGATGAATGTAGGGGCTGCTTTAGTCTCCGCTGACTCCGTGGCCACAGGTGTGGGGTGACAACTGTTCTAAAAGCAAATGCAAAAGCAGTGAATGTAAGGCTGATAATGATTCAGACCAGTCCCCAAACATTGCAGGTAGAATTGGACAACACATAAAAAAAATCGAAACAATAATTTAAAAAAAAGACACTCCCCATATGCCGCTATTTCCGTTTTAGTTGGTTTCACCTTTCTTTTTCTTTAAAACTGAAGTACTCTGAAAATCCAAAACTGTAGTGGGGCTCTCCTGAATTGCAAGAGTTAAATGCTCATTTTTGTTTAGAGTACCATTTTACTTATATTATTTTTCACTGCTGTAGACTTCTTCCTCTCTGTGCAACTGGTCCGCTAAGGCTGCTTCTCCTCAACATTCCATTGGCTGCATTCTGATGTCATCAAGTACATTGCAGGACCAGCAGTCCTGCATTGTAGGCGAGGACGCCAAGGGCTGCCAATAGCTCAGAGCATTGGAGGGAAGAGGAGCACGGGATTTTGGCAGAGTGAGGGAGAGGGTAAGTTAGACTGCTTTGTAAAGGTATCCAAGACAAAAAATGAGCATAGCTTTAACATTTCATCATCCAGTTTTAGTTTGCACATGGGCATTAGAATATACATATACACATTATGACCACTCACCTAATATTGAGTATGGCCCCCTTTTGCTAAAACAGCCCTGACCCCAGGGGCAGACTGGCAACTTTCAGCCCAGGGGGCACGTACAAACCAGAGGCCCATGGTGCAGCGACCAGGCCCCCGTTCCCACTCTCCCTCTTCCTGTCCTCCTCCTAACCCTTATTCCAGGCTGAGGCTCCACTCCCGGGACTCTTTACTCACCGACTGAATCCTGGTTCTCAACCAGGCCAGCATGGGGCGGTTGCTGGGATAGCTTGGATGGGGCTGGCCGGGGGAGGAGAGTCTCCAGTGGGGCAAAAAACCGGCCTCTGCTCAGACACAGTTTACACCATCCATGCTGGGCATGCTGGGGGGGCTGCACTCTGTCCTTGTCTTCAACCTGCACTCAGTAAGTCAGTGGCGGGACTTCTCTTCATCAGGAATCCTTTAGGCATGTCTGTGGCAGAAACAGTGCAGCCTTTGTATGGGGCATCAGAGCAGCCCAGGGGGCAATTGCCCCCCTGCCTCCTTGCCCAGTCCTCCCCTGCCTGACCCATTGAGGCATGGACACCAAAGTAACATCCACATGAATGGCAGGAGCCAAGGTTTCCCAGCAGAAAATTGTCCAAAGCATCACACTGCCTCTGCCGACTTGCCTTTCTATACCGCATCCTGGTACCATTTCTTCCCCAGGTAAGTGACGCACATGCACCCGCCCATCCACATGATGTAAAAGAAAACCCGATTCATCAGACCAGGTCACCTTCTTCCATTGCTCCGTAGTCCAGTTCTGATGTTCATGTGACCATTGTAGAAGCTTTTGGCTATGGACACGGGTCACCATGGGCTTCACAGCCCCATACACAACAAACTGTGATGCCCATTTTTTTCTGCTTTGACCACATTAACTTCATGGACAACATGTTCACTTGATGGCTAATCAATCCCACCAATTTTCAGATGCCATTGTAATGAGATATTCCCTTTACCCGTCAGTGGACATAATGTTATCCAACATTTTCAAGCACATACCATGTGTTGATTCTTCTATGATGTTCAAAGGCCAAGATCATCTGCTACAGTCATTCATCCTCTGTCTAAAAGTGAATTGAGTATTAACCTCCAATACATAATGATAAACATAAAAGTCTATGCCCACCTTATGCCTGAGAAAGTGTAAACAACAGCAGGACAACGGTCACCAGGATGGAAATTATGGGTCAGAATGGTTAATGGGGGAATCACCGAGGCCTGATATGTATGGTTCGGTCTGATTCAAAGGTTTACCAATATTTCAAGTCAAAAATCCCCCTAATAATGTAGTCATTCCAGAACAGAAAACATTTTACAGTTGAATAATTATTGACTTACAAAAAAAGAACGATATCCCTTCAGATTGTCTTTTAAAAAATAAAAATTGGTGGTGGCATCAAGTAGTTGATGGTGCGTCTACCCAAAACTAGAGTGTTGATTCACCCATTGGCTCTTTATAGCAAACCTGGTCCTCTAGGGATGAAACCTTCAGCTTAGCATGTGACCATGGTCTACAGCAGGCGTGTCCAACCTGTGGCCCGGGGGCCGCATGCGGCCCGGAACCGCAGGCAATGCGGCCCACTGCCCCCTGACAATTTTTATTTTTTTTTTGCTGGGGAGGAAGGAATTTGAGTCGGGGGCATGGCCACAGAGGCAGCCTCGGAGGGGATCATCCACTAGTTGTGTTTAAATTAGGGCTGGGGGGACGCAGCAGCGTTTTATTACTTATATACCTTAACTATAGTATATATTTTATATGCGGCCCGAGAAAATTTCTCTACACTCAATGTGGCCCAGAAAAGCCAAAAGGTTGGACACCCATGGTCTACAGGTATCTACTCCATAATGTACAGTCCAATAATTGAAAAAAAGAAGGGAGACCGTAACCCTTTTTAATGTCAGGTGGGTAGAGCTGAGAACCCAGGTGCAGGGATTTGGCTTCAGTATATTTGATTTAAAGAAGCCAATGGGTGATTCAAATACCTAAATTCTACTTAAAACGAAAAGTATATAGAAAGCCAAAACTTTTTTTTAAATTATTGGATAGGGTAGGGAATAATTAAAACCCCATGTGGGCTTTCTTGCCATCTGAGTCCCATTAATGAGATCTCCCCTCACTTCCTGTCCTGTATACACAACAGGAAGTAAAAGGAGATCCCTCCAAAGTGAGGAAAATCCCCTCTTAGACAGTTGCCACTGGAAAAAGTGTACCCATTGGAAGAATTTTCAGTTCTGATGACGACTGAAAGTTTTATTTTTTCCTTTGCTTTCAGTCCCTATTGGGGACACAGAGAAAAATAAAACCGGGTAGGGGTTCTAATCATTCATACAAAGTTTTGGCTTTAGATACACTTCAAATATCAACTAAAGGCCCGTACACACGTACCGATCGTCGGCAGACAAGCGTCGACCGACGAACGATCTGCCGATTGTACGCTTGTTAGTATGATGCCTCCGACAGCCGCCAGCGCACATTCTGCCGACAAGAATCTGTCATGCAAGCATTAAAATTTTTGTATGCCGACACCAGAGCGGCCGATTGTTCGCCAGTCAGTACAGAATTCGGCCGACAGACAGCAGATTTGCAAGACTGGGCATGCTCAGAAAAGAAAAAAAACAGGGAAAGTTAACCATCACATGACATCACTTCTGCAGTCGGCTGTAGTCGGCGGACAAAATTCTTGTGCAGTCTTTGCACTTTTCAACAGACACCGACAGCCCGGGGACAAAAGACGGCCGATCGTTCGCCGATGATCGGTACGTGTGTACGGGGCTTTAGGAATGACTGATTTGTTACTTGTTACAATTAACACCTATCAAGAATAGAGCAGTAAATGGATTATTGCTTTTAGTTGTAAAATGGTTGCTCCTTAAACAGTGTAAATAATGGTTAAATGAAAACATTTGTTAGAAAAAAAAAATGACCTTAGATTTATACAACAAGAAAATAACTAGAAAATGAAAATGGTCCTTAGAGACAACTGACTGAATTATAACAATTGGTGCATACGAAAGTGGAGATGTTGTTTGTAGCAACTAACCAGGGATCAAAAGTAATTTTCCAGGTCAAGCCTAAAGTCCAACTCCAAATGAAGTGCTATTTCAGTTTTGCATGGTATTCACATTTGTTTAGCTTTGGTTGGAAAAGGGATGTTGGTAGACCATGACTATGCAATGTACAGCATGGTCCTCCACAAGGAGTGCTTGTGACACGGCGAGAATGCAGGAGGAAAATTCAGAGACAGTTGTCAGCCCATAACAGGAAGTTCCTGATCTTGGACCTTCATGGCAGTATCACCAGGTTTTATTTTAATTAAAACTGCAGATGGAAATGACTTTTGAAATTATGTCAACATGTTATAGATTATTTGAGATTTTACTGATTGGGTTTACATATACTTTAATGAGAGTTTTTAGAAGAAATACAGTGTATCATAACCAGAATCCACCGCTCCTTCTATCTGTCATATCTATCACAAAGCCAAAGGATAATTTTGCATTCCTTGCATTCCTCCAAACCTACTACTAGTAATTGTTGCCTTGAGGTCAAAAAGAATCCAGCACTGGAAGCTCTCCCATATATGAAATATCAGCTTGGGGCAGAGTTGGCTTTTTTATGAGAACAAGCATCTGATTGGTTGCTATGGACAACACCTACATTTTCCTGTTTATCAGGGTTTATGCACCAGTCCTTGTGAAATTCACAGCTGGCCAGTTGGACATCATCTGGGTCCTTCAGTCCAAAAAAGCATCAGTTCCTTTTGGTTATATCCTGTAGACTAATCAGGTCCATCACAACGCTCCTCAAAAATGTCTCTCTTTCTCGATACTTCACAATTCGTCCCAGAGTCTTAGTCAACAGTAACGTATAACTTGATGACTCCTGATATTAACTTGTCTCTTCCTTCTTCTTTATGGGTATTTTTGTGGTTCTAGATAAAACAAGGATTACAAAACACAACTCTGGATTATGTCTCACAGTGTTTCTGTGTAATCATATTTTATACTGTGACAGATATAGAATTCCTTGTTCAGAGCACTTAAAATCTCAGGATGAAAATGGTGATGTCATGAGAACTGCTTATTTATAAAAAAAAAAAGATAAAGTGTACTCTCCTGGCATGTGCATGAGTTATATCATTAGTGGCCCAATGGTTGAAGAGGAGGGATGAAGATCTGTGTACCATTGGGGATATTTTTTCTTCACTTCCGGCTCCAGAAAACAACAGAAAATTAACGAAAATTCCCCAAAGCAGTGGCGGCCGGTGCGTTGGGGCGCAGGGGCGCCGCCCCCCCCTATCCATGCGTCCAGCCTCCTAATCTACATGCGGGGCGCCAGACGCATGGAGTTCAATGGGGCTTTTTTTTTTTTAATCAGCTGATTAGAGCCAGAGGCTCTAATAGGCTTCAGCAAAGGGTGGACCCGGGGCGCAGAGCAGTGCGCCCCGAGCCCACCCATTGTGTGACAGTAGCGAATGAAAATTCGCTATTGTCACACGGATCCTCCTCCTGGCCAATCAGGAATCAGGAATACATGGAAAGTGGCTGATTGATTACCTCTCCATTTTCACCAGACATAAAGGATTAAAAACTCAGTTTGACCAATAAACAAATTCTGGTTTCTATATTTCCCTTTCCACCATTTTGAACTTATTTGCCATAGCATAATAAACCAACGCTTTTACATTTATAACATTTGGTTAAATTTTTTATTATTTATGAATTGCTTGTTTGATTCTACAATTTCTGTTGTGGAATATATTAACTACTAAGTAATATGTATTATTTGTGTTGAGCATACCCATAGACATTTTCCCTATATCCAATGTGATTGAATTATGCAGGCAGCCAACCTCTCCTTGTAAAAATGATGGCTTCATATGTTTTTGGTCACAAGAGGAAGTATGCAACTCAAGAGTTCTGACTTTACTAGCTGCATGCTTGTTTTGGGTCAGTGATTGATAAAATAATGAAGGTAAAGGGAAAGTACAGCCAGTGAACTGGTATTTTTAGAAGGAGGTCATCAATGGCAGAACCCATATTACCCCAGTATTGATCAGCACAGCATGCTGGAAGAAGAAGAGTTAACATTGTAGAGGAAGTCTTCTGGAAGGGCTGACCCAGACCTCACACCACACCTGAGCTAAGTACACATCTGATTGAACCTGGTCAACTCCAACACCACAAATGTGAGTGCGATTTAAATGTCCATTGACAACTTTTTTTTAATGCACTATTATTATGTGAAGTAGTTTTGTTATAACATGTTTGGGTGGAGGTTGAGCTCTCCACCTATAATAAATTTTTATATCTAGTGATTAATTTACTGATATTGAGCTCAGGTTGCTTGCAAGGGTGGGCATAGTTCACTCTCTCCTACAGAATATGTTAAAAATGCTGTATAAAGATTTTTGAGAGTGGAAGAGTCTCATACATAGTGGTAAATGTTACCAGCCACCCAGTCTTGCAAGGGGTGAACAGTAAATTATAATCTAGCCATTGTAACCTCTGCCTCTAATTATATCGTTAAATGATTATTAAACCCAATAACAAAACATGTACATAGATGCTGTGACTGCATGATTGAAATCCAGGCAAGCTGTGATATACACTGTTACCAAAAGTATTGGGACGCCTGCCTTTACACGCACATGAACTTTATTGGCATCCCAGTCTTCGTCTGTAGGGTTCAATATTGAGTTGGCCAAACCTTCGTAGCTATAACTGCTTCAACTCCTTTGGTAAAGCTGTCCACAAGGTTTAGGAGTGTGTCTATGGGAATGCTTGACCGTTCTTCCAGAAATGCATTTGTGAGGTCAGACACTGATGTTGGACGAGAAGGCCTGGCTCGCAGTCTCTGCTCTAATTCATCCCAAAAGTGTTCTATCGGGTTGAGGTCAAGACTCAGGCCAATCAAGTTTCTCCACCCCAAACTCCCTCATCCATGTCTTTATGGACCTTGTTTGTGCACTGGAGCGCAGTCATGTTGGAACAAGAAGGGGCCATCCCCAAACTGTTCCCACGAGGTTGGGAGCATGAAATTGTCCAAAATGTCTTGGTATGCTGACTCCTTAAGAGTTCCCTTCACTGATACTAAGGGGGAGATTTACTAAAACTGGAGCAGTCAGAATCTGGTGCAGCTGCACATGGTAGCCAATCAGCTTCTAACTTACGCTTGTTCAATCAAGTTTTGACAATAGAACCTGGAAGCTGATTGGTTTCTATGCAGAGCTGCACCAGATTTTGTACTTTCCAGGTTTAGTAAATAAACCCCAAAGGAGCAAAGCACAACCCCTGAAAAACAACCCCCCACCATAGCCCTTCTTCCACAAAATGATTTGGACCAGTGCACAAAGCAAGGTTCATAAAGACCTGGATAAGCGAGTTTGGGATGGAGGAACTTTACTGGCCTGCACAGAGTTCTGACCTCAACCCAATAGAACACCTTTGGGATGAATTAGAGCCGGTTCACACTGGGGCAACTTGTCAGGCGACCTGGTCGCCTGCCATGTCGCCGTGGGTCGCCTGTCATAGATTAGCACAGGACCCATTCTAATAGGAGCGACACAAGTCGCTCTGACTTAGAAAAAGGGTCCTGAGCTTCTTTGGGGCGACCTGCATTGACTTCAATGATATGAAGTCCGTGTAGGTCTCTCCGAGGTCGCGGTGCGCGCTGTGCACCGCGACTTCACAGGTCGCCCCGGCAAGTCGGGTCGCCTGTATGTGAACCGGCTCTTAGAGTGCAGAATGCCAGTCAGGCCTTCTCTCCAACATCAGTGCCTGACCTCACAAATGTGCTTCTGGAAGAATGATCAAACATTCCCATAGACACACTCCTAAACCTTGTGGACAGCCTTCCCAGAAGAGTTAAGGCTGTTATAGCTGCAAAGGGTGGGCCAACTCAATATTGAACCCTACGGACTAAGACTGGGATGCCATTGAAGTTCATGTGCATGTAAAGGCAGGTGTCCCAATACTTTTGGTAATATAATGTATCACACTTGTGTTTTTGGGTTTAAAGAGGAGTTTCGGGCACAGAAGTCATTTTTCACTGAACATACCCCCGGGACAGTCAGGGCTAGCACATTCCACAATGGCTAGCCTCTGATCTGTCCCGGTTCGCACTTACCTTTTAGAAGAAATACTTACTTATAAAATTTCTTCCACAGCGTTTCCATCTCTCTTGTGGGCAGCTGAAGCCGGCGCGGTCCTCTTCTGTGTCTTCTTCCGCGTCTTCTTGTCCCAGAATGCGCCTGCACCGGCCCCTCTCGTCACTTCCGATGCGGCGCCGCATTCCTCCACAGCTTCTGGGCATGCCCAGAAGCTGTTTAGCAGGGGAATGCGGCGTCGCCCGGAAGTGACGAGCGGGGCCGGTGCCGTCGCATTGATTCCTGGGAGCGATGACATTCAGCTCCCAGGAATCAGTGCAAAACAGGAAGTGACGGGTGAGCCGCGGTGCTGAGGGAGGAAGTGAAGACTAGGTGAGTATCTTCGATCTTCAATTACAAGGTGAGTGAATAAAAAAAAAAAAATCTAACTATCCAATTCTGTTTCAGGTTAAGGTAAAGAAGCGGACGGGCACAAAAAAAAAATATCGATTTTGTGCCCGGAACTCCGCTTTAAGTGTGTTCCTTCTTTTTCAGTCCATGTGAAGGATGTGTAATTAAGCGCACCACACACATAGTGAAATCTATTGCATGGGCTGCATTAATCCATGTTAATGCAGTCCATTCACTTTGAATAGGTCCTTGGTGAGCCTCAACACACACAACTTCATCTCAGTGTGTTTGGGTGCACTGAAGGGCGTTTGTGTCCACTGTATATATACATTGGGGGGGGGGGGTAAGTGGTGTGCACATAGGGGTACATTCAATGTTAAGGCTATAGCTGGGTTTCTGTGTCCAAGGCTGTTTTAAGATATTGGTGGACTCCAATCCTATCTTATCTATGAAAACTGTCTTAGAAGAAAAAGTAGGGTGCCACTATCAATGCCCTGCCAAGGCAAGGTACAGATTCTGAAAAGCCTAGTTTTTTGTTGTCATTTTGTTGTATAAAATGTCATTTATTTTAGGGGGTAGCCCTTTAAACAAGGGCTCCATGCATGGACATATTTAGGGCCCATCCTTGCCTGTGAAAGACATCAGTTTACTATACTTTTTATCAAACATTGGGTAGATTTGTTATATTTGAAGGGCCCCTTCATACTCTTTTGTGTGTCAATCTGTAATCCTAAAATATTTTGTTCAAAGGTTAAAGTAGAACTTTAGGCAAAACTTTTGCCTTCATTTTGGATAGAGTAAGGGAGGGTCATAACCCCTGTCAGTTCATTTTTTTTTTACATCTGTGTCCCATTGGGGAGATTTTCCTTCACTTCCTGTCCCATAGCCAAAACAGGAAGTGAGCACAAATCCTGCAAATTAAGGGAATCCCTTTGGGACCCCCAGGTCACCAGAATTTGTGACCCCATTGGAAGATTTCCCCTCTATTACTTTTCTGGGGATAACCCAATATTTGGGATATTCTTTTACTTTCACTTCCAATTATAATAGTAAACAGGACAAATAGAGGGTAAATCTCCTTAACCACTTGCCTACAGTGCACTTTCACCCCCTTCCTGCCCAGGCCAATTTTCAGCTTTCAGCGCTCTCTCACTTTGAATGACAATTGCGTGGTCATGCTACACTGTACCCATATGAAATTTTTATCATTTTTTTCACACAAATAGAGCTTTCTTTTGGTAGTATTTAATCACCGCTGGGTTTTTTATTTCTTACAAAAAAAATGAAAAAAGTCAGAAAACTTTGAAGTTTTTCTTATTTTTTGTGAGTAAAAAATAAAATTTTATTTAAAATAAATACATTTTTCTCCTTCACTGATGTGCGCTGATGAGGCGGCACTGATGGGCACTGATGGGCACTAATGAGGTGGCACTTATGGGCACTGATGAGGTGGCACTTATGGGCACTGATGAGGTGGCACTGATGAGGAGGTACTAATATGCTGCACTGATAAGTGGCACTGATAGGCGGCACTGATGGGCACTGAGAGGTGGCACTGACGGGCGGCACTGAGAGGTGGCACTAATGGACACTGATGGCTGGCACTGATGGAAACTGACGGGTGGCATTGATGGGCGGCACTGATGAGCAGCACCATCAGTGCCCACACTCAGTGCCCATAGTGCTGCCAGTCAGTGCTCATCAGTGCCTAGATGAGTGGGCACTGACTGGCAGCACTATGGGCACTGATTGTGGGCACTAATGGGGGGGCACTGATGGCGGGCACTGTGGGCACTGATGGTGGGCAGTTATAGCAGTTTATTTCCCTCTTGTGTAATCAGGGCACTGGTGATCAGTGCCCTGATTACATTTCTCTGTGTCCCCTATGAGGAGGAGCCGCTGATCGGCTCTCCTCGTCTCACACACTGACAGTGTGTGAGCCGAGGAGAGCCGAATAACGGCACTTCCTCATTTACATGTGACCAGCTGTGATTGGACACAGCCGATCACATGGGTAAAGAGTCATGTCATTGACACTTTACCGAGATCGGGATCGGGCCGTGTCCTAGCAACAGAGAGGCTGTGCTGGTGCGCCGTCATATGACGGCGCCCCAGGATAATAGGTACACCGCTCCGCCGTCATTTGACGGCGGGCGGGTAGTAAGCGGTTAAACAGGGGCACAAAAATTAATAAAAACTTACAGATGTTCTAATCTATCTCTACTCCATCCAAAACTCTATCCAAAACAAAAAAAAAAAAAAGTTTTGCCTTTAGTTGTACTTTTACTCCACCTTTTGCATCATGTTACACCCATATTTAGAGTGTCAAATGGTACAAATAGATTCCCACTGTCCCCCTTTCCATCACCAGACGCCACCCATTTCCTCATGACAGCGTGCTGCCACCGCAGACCAATTTGTAGTTCTCAGTGGATCTTGAGAATGGTGATCTGTCTAACTGGAAATCTGTACCTTGAGCTGGAGGAGGAGTCTGCTGGAGCCCGACATTGTACCCACAATGGCAATGCTTTAAAGGCTGATTTGCAAAAAAAATGTAAAAAAAAATGCAGTTTATCTGCAAATATATGTGCATTTTATTTATTTATGTTTTTTGTTTTTGTTTTTTATAAAAAGGTGGACTTGGCCTTTAGAATGTGTGTTTTCTTGGGACTTTGGATATGGGATGCCTGTGGGACCTGGCAACTCCAGAAGCATAAACAGCCAAATTAGGGCCCTTTCACACGAGCAGTCCGCTCGGCTCAGCAGGGGATTGCTCAGCTGAGCAGGCGGATGACAGGTCTGTCTCTGCTCACTGTGCAGAGAGGAGACGCACAGAGTACTACTCTTCCCTTTGGGGAAATCGAGTGAAAACGGACTGCCTGTCCCTTTTCACCTGATCTTATCCGATCCTCCAGACAGATAGAAAATAGGGTCACCATCTGTCTGGATTTGGTAGACAGGATCAGATAGCGGCGGGTGTCAGCGGACATGTCACTGCTGACATCCGCCACTCCATAGGGGTAAATGGAGGGTCCGATCAGTTCCGCCCCAAAAACTGACAGGCGGACCTCGGACTGCCCGAGTGAAAGGACCCTAACATTGTACGGCCCTCAGCGCCCATGTGAACGAGGCATTATTAGTAACAATTAGTAACATAGTGTTTCTCTGCATTGACTTAAAGTAATAAATAAATTGTTTTTCTCTTTGTATTTATTTATAAAATAATAGAAAAGTAATAAAGGATACACAGTATTAGGGGAACAGACATAAATGACACAGTTTAGATGAGGACACCTGGGGATGTAGCTGGTTAGGAGGGTTGGGATGGGCTGGGAGTTAGACGTACTCTCTGGTAGTAGCTGACGGCTGCGATTGTCGGTAGTATTGCTGTCCTCTGGTATCTATGTTGGGACATGAACAGCACAGGAAAGATCCTCCAATCATAGTGAGGCTGGAAGCCGCCCAGCCTACGAATAATGCTGATCCAAACTCATACCTAAAACACAGGAAAAGCCAGATGTCCCTTAATACAATCAGTACACAGACAGGAATATTTACTAAGACATCTTTTTTCTTTTTTTTTTTTTTTTTATTGGATAAATGTGTGAAGTTAAAATACACGCAGGGAAACAGTGGTGATGTAATGTAGCAATGAAAATATTGCAAAATACCAAATACTCAAATATATACTTTTTGTGTGTGTGTATAAATATACAGGTGCATCTCATAAAATTAGAATATCACCAAAAAGTTAATTTATTTCAGTAATTCAATTAAACAAACATATTTTTATATACAGTAAGGTCCATAAATATTGGGACATCGACATAATTCTAATCCTTTTGGCTCTATACACCACCACAATGGATTTGAAATGAAACAAACAAGATGTGCTTTAACTGCAGACTTTCAGCTTTAATTTGAAGGTATTTACATCCAAATCAGGTGAACGATGTAGGAATTACAACATTTTGTATATGTGCCTCCCACATTTTAAGGGACCAAAAGTAATGGGACAATTGGCTGCTCAGATGTTCCATGGCCAGGTGTGTGTTATTCCCTCGTTATCCCATTTACAAAGGAGCAGATAAAAGGTTCAGAGTTAATTTCAAGTGTGCTATTTGCATTTGGAATCTGTTGCTGTCAACTCTCAATATGAGATCCAAAGACCTTTTACTATCAGTGAAGCAAGCCATCATTAGGCTGAAAAAACAAAACAAACCCATCAGAGAGATAGCAAAAACATTAGGTGTGGCCAAATCAACTGTTTGGAACATCCTTAAAAAGAAAGAACGCACCGGTGAGCTCAGCAACACCATAAGACCCGGAAGACCACGGAAAACAGCTGTGAATGATGACCGAAGAATTCTTTCCCTGGTGAAGAAAACACCCTTCACAACAGTTGGCCAGATCAAGAACACTCTCCAGGAGGTAGGTGTATGTGTGTCAAAGTCAACAATCAAGAGAAGACTTCACCAGAGTGAATACAGAGGGTTCACCACAAGATGTAAACCATTGGTGAGCTTCAAAAACAGGAAGGCCAGATTAGAGTTTGCCAAACAACATCTAAAAAAGCCTTCACAGTTCTGGAACAACATCCTATGGACAGATGAGACCAAGATCAACTTGTACCAGAGTGATGGGAAGAGAAGAGTATGGAGAAGGAAAGGAACTGCTCATGATCCAAAGCATACCACCTCATCAGTGAAGCATAGGGGTGGTAGTGTCATGGCGAGGGCATGTATGGCTGCCAATGGATGTAAATATCCTCAAATTAAAGCTGAAAGTCTGCAGTTAAAGCACATCTTGTTTGTTTCATTTCAAATTCATTGTAGTGGTGTATAGAGCCAAAAAGATTAGAAGAAGATGTCGACGTCCCAATATCTATGGACCTGACTGTAGATGCGTTACACACATACACACACATTTTCATTTTGATGATTATTGCTTACAGCTAGTGAAAACCCAAAATTCAATTCAGTATCTCAGAAAATTAGAATATTACATAAGACCAATAAAAAAAAAAGGACTTTTAATACAGAAATGTTGGCTTACTGAAAAGTTGTTGCCAGCAGTTTAGACATTAATGGCTGTGTGTTGAGTTATTTAGAGGAGACAGCAAATTTACACCGTTATACAAGCTGTACACTCACTACTTTACATTGTAGCAAAGTGTCATTTCTTCAGTGTTGTCACATGAAAAGATAGAATAAAATATTTACAAAAATGTGGAGGGGTGTACTCACTTTTGTGAGATACTGTGTATATATATATATATATATATATATATATTTACATTTACAGGTGCATCTCATAAAATTAGAATATCAAAAAGTTAATTTATTTCAGTAATTAAATTCAAAAAGTGAAACTCCTATTTTGTATACAGTAGATGCGTTACACACATGCATGAAGTGATGCAAAATTGTCCACAGTCAGTGATGATTTGGGGAGCCATGTTATCTGCTGGTGTTGGTCAGGCGAGTTTGCTGGACAATCAAGCACAGTGATACCATGATCATTAAACCAGGTATTGGTACTTTTGGCAGTGTGTGCGGTGCCAAGTCCTGCTGAAAAATGAAATCCGCATCTCTATAAAGCTGGTCAGCAGAGGGAAGCATGAAATGCTCTAGAATTTCCTGGTAGAGGGCTGCACTGACTTTAGACTTTATAAAACACAGTGGACCAACACCAGCAGATGACATGGTTCCCCAAATCATCACTGACTGTGGAAACTTCATATTGGACCGCATGCAACTTGGATTCTGTGCCTCTCCACTCTTCCTTCAGACTCTGGGACTTTGATTTCCAAATGAAATAAAACATTTTCCACAGTCAGTGATGGTTTGGGGAGCCATGTCATTTGGAGACTGGGCTGCAGGGCAGTATTCCAACATAACGACCCCAAACACACCTCCAAGACGACCAGTGCCTTGCTAAAGAAACTGAGTGTAAAGGTGATGGACTGGTCAAGAATGTCTCCAGACCTAAACCCTATTGAGCATCTGTGGGGCCTCCTCAAACGGAAGGTGGAGGAGCGCAAGGTCTTTAAAATCCACCAGCTCTGTGATGTCATCATGGAGGAGTGGAAGAGGACTTCAGTGTCAACCTGTAAAGCTCTGGTGAACTCCATGCCCAAGAGGGTTAAGGCAGTGCTGGAAAATAATGGTGGCCACACAAAATATTGACACTTTGGGCCCAATTTGCACATTTTCAATTAGGGGTGTACTCACTTTTGTTGCCAGCGGTTTAGACATTAATGGCTGTGTGTTGAGTCATTTTGAGGGGACAGCAATTTGACACTGTAAGAGCTGGTTCACACTAATCCGACTCAAAGTCGCCCCTACTTTGGGCGACTTTGAAGTCGCCCGAGCAGCGTGACTTCATCGCGGCTTGCAAACGACTTCTCATAATAGAAGTCAATGCAAGTCGCTCCGACTTCGCCAAAAAATAGTGCAGGAACCCAGAGGCGTAACTAGAACCTTCAGGGCCCCGATGCAAGAAACCATGAAGGGCCCCCCAGACCCCTGGCCGGGGCCCTTCCCTTCAAGCCCGGGGCTCTTCCCACTAATCCTGGGGCTCTTTAATCTCATTGCATGGCCTTTTATTATGGTCCCGCATCAGGATCCTTTCACAAGTTCTGCAGTGGGCCCCCTTCCTGCAATCTTGGGGCCTCCCCACAGTGGTGAAATGCCAGGGCCCGGTCGCAAGTGTGACCTTTTGAGATCCTAGAAGTTCACCCACTGGTTTGCTACCGGGCCCCCTGGAGCATGGGGCCCGGTAGCGATTGCAACCCCTGCAACCCCTGTAGTTACGCCCCTGCAGGAACCTTTTTCTAAGTCGGAAAGACTTGAGTCGCTCTGATTAGAATGGTTCCATTGCACAGCATGGACCACTACTTGTCAGGCGACCAAGTCACCTGACAAGTCGGATTAGTGTGAACCGGCTCTTAAACAAGCCGTACACTCACTACTTTACATTTTAGCAAAGTGCCATTTCTTCAGTGTTGTCACAGGAAAAGATAGAATAAAATATTTACAAAAATGTGTGGGGTGTACTCACTTTTGTGAGATTATGTGTGTGTGTATATATAATATATATATATATCCAGCACAGCCCTTTCTAAACAAAGTGGGCACCTAAGTTTTCTCTTCTGCGTGAAAGTAACCCTGAAGGCTCCTTTACACTTGTATTCACACGTGCAGTGCCCTGTGAAGAGCGATCCACATTTGATTACCAGAGGGCATTTGACAGGCAGTGCAGAAGCATTATGTTGCCTCTTCACCATGTAATTATCGCAATACTATTTCACAATCGTGAGCGGCCCTATTGACTTACATTGGTTACGCTCAACAACAGCGCCGACTGCAGCATGCTGTTTAATTTTTGCTGCGGCATGTGTACAGCCTTGAGTGGCTGTATGCCCAAGGTAAGGTGGGTGATTGGGTAAAACTATGGCTCAACTACCTGGTTTTAACACCCACTAGCCACACGTGTGAATGAAGCATTATAGTGGTAAATGCTGGAGCATCTGACAGTTTCTTTTGTCCTTTGATGAAGTCCCTTTATTTTATATTGTATATTCAAACAGAAATTTTCCAGGTAGACATGTACAGAGTGTGGGTTTATGGCAGGGGGATCTTACTGCTGTTGTATCCAAGACCTGTAAAAAGGGCTGACTTTGCCAACTAGGCTCTTTCTATATCTAAAATATCACTTATGAATGGACTGACCCTTTAAAAGCAATGAATGAATTTTCACTTACCGGGCATTGATTGGTGTATTTGGGTTAAAAAAGTCATGAGAAACTTGCGTGGCATACCATGAAACTGCAATTAACGTGCAGAGACCTAAAGGAGAGAATAAAAGAAGGGTGCAAACATCAGATTAAACCATAGCGGATCTAAGGTTTGATTGGTGGAAGGATCTGATCTGTGATTTTTGGCATGCAGTATTTATATCTTAGGCTGGAGACCATCAGTTGTTTCATCATTTTAGCCAGAATTTTTTCAGGAATAAGTATTCATGCCCAACAGCAGAAGTCTCCAAACTTTCTAAACAAAGGGCCAGTTTGTCCTTGGACTTTAGGGGGGCTGGACTGTGGCCACTGGGAGAAGAAATTGCCCTGGCGTCAGTGGGAATTAAACCATGCATCTTTGGCATTAGGTAGAGGAATAGTGCCCATCAATGGTGTCAATGGGAGGAATAGTGCCCCATCATTGGTGTCAATGGGAGGAATAGTGCCCCATCATTGGTGTCAGTGGGGGGAATAGTGCCCCATCATTGGTGTCAGTGGGGGGAATAGTGCCCCATCATTGGTGTCAGTGGGGGGAATAGTGCCCCATCATTGGTGTCAGTGGGGGGAATAGTGCCCTATCATTGGTGTCAGTGGGGGGAATAGTGCCCCATCATTGGTGTCAGTGGGGGGAATAGTGCCCCATCATTGGTGTCAGTGGGGGGAATAGTGCCCCATCATTGGTGTCAGTGGGGGGAATAGTGCCCCATCATTGGTGTCAGTGGGGGGGAATAGTGCCTCATCATTGGTGTCAGTGGAAGGGATACTGCCCCATCATTGCTGTCAGTGGGAGGAGTCGTTTCCCATCATTCAGCTTCGGGTGTGGCTGCTGGAAGGTTCTCTGGCTGTGTGTCTGTTGCTGCTCCAGGTGATCTGTGTAAGAGGGGAGTGAGGTGAAATCCCTCCCAGCTCTCCTGGCCCCCTTCTGGGGAAGCCATGGAGGCCAGCAGGGCCTCTCCTGCTGGAGGCTCTCAGACATCCCCTGGGCGGATGGATGGCATCCCTGCTCCCAGTGGCGGTTTTAGGCACGGGCGAACGGGGAAGCCGCCCGGGGCGGCATTTTTTCATAACACGTGGGGGGCGGCATGCCCGGGCCGTGGACCGGTACCGGTCCGTGCATAAAATGGTACCGGACCGCCCGAGCCCCGTTCGCCCATGCCTAAAACCGCCGCAGCCGAGCCGAGCCGAGGAGCAGAGCATTGCTCCCCCCCCCCCGAGCCCGCCCATTGTGTGACAATAGCGAATGAAAATTCGCTATTGTCACACTGATCCTCCTCCTGGCCAATCAGGGAGCGGGTCCTCCCGCTTCCTGATTGGCCGAAAGGCAAACCCCACACGCCATTGGCCGAGGAGGAGGCGCCGCAGGAGGACTGAAGAGACGTGAAGAGATGTGAGGTAAGTGCTGTGCACGGACGGGTCTCGGGGGGGGGGGGGGGAGAACGCTGGCGCTCTGCATTGAAAAGTGGCACTCTGGCATGGCATCTCTACATTGAAAGGGGGCAATGCTGTGGCATCTCTACATTAAAGGGGGCATTGCTGTGGCGCTCTGCATTAAAAGGGGGCATTGCTGTGGCGCTCTGCATTAAAGGGGGCAGTGCTGTGGCGCTCTGCATTGAAAAGGGGCAATGCGTTTATAGGGGGCAACAATGCTGTGGCACTCTGCATTTATTGGGGGCAACAATGCTGTGGCACTCTGCATTTATTGGGGGCAACAATGCTGTGGCACTCTGCATTTATTGGGGGCATTGCTGTGGCACACTGCATTTATTGGGGGCATTGCTGTGGCACTCTGCATTTATTGGGGGCATTGCTGTGGCACTCTGCATTTATTGGGGGCAATGCTGTGGCACTCTGCATTTATTGAGGGCTGTGGCACTCTGCATTTATTGGGGGCAATGCTGTGGCACTCTGCATTTATTGTTATATTGTCATGTTATTTTTTTTTGGGGGGGGGGGGGCGCCGGGAGGGAGTCTTGCCCGGGGAGCAATTTAATGTAGAACCGCCACTGCCTGCTCCTGCGCAGCTCGTGGTTGGTGATCTCTCTGCACCTGGTGAGGATGAAGATGCTGGATCCATTCGGGAGCGAGTGGTGGCCGGGATCAAAGTCCTCAATAAGGAAAGAGACAAGCTCTACAAGCCTAGAGCGGATTTGAAACGCCTGAGAAAGCAGCGTGAAGGCTTGTTCAGCAAGAACCGTGGATCCATGGATTCAGAGGTCCAATTAGCGAAAGTCCGTGTGGAACATCAAGAAACTATCGTGGCCATGATGGAAGGCAGGGATGGTCCCTTCAGGGAGAAGTTTTGCAATGAACGATGGTTTGCAAAGATGGAGGTGGAGGAGGAGACGCCCAGTTCTGACCCCCTTCCCCCTTAAGGTGAGGTAAGCAGCCCATTGCCATCTCAGGGCTCAGGAGGCATGTTGAAAGTTATACAGGTAATGGAGTCTCCAATGCAAGAAGATCAGCTGGTGTTTGGTGGTGTGGAGGACTTACCTGAGAGTGTGCCTGATAAAATAAAGGATATAAAGCCCCAGGTAAAAGATAAAACAGTTTTTCTGCCTTTTAGCACCTTGCCTAGTGATGGGTTTCCTAATGACACTCAGTGTGATTCCCCTAGGCTCAGCAATGTTGTGCCTGCTGCTGATGTCTCTAAACAGGAAAAGTTTTGTTTAAAAAATTACATTTCTGCTGAAGAACCACAAAACCCAGAAGAGCCGATTAACCCCCCTTCTGCTGAGCTTAAAACTATTTCAGTCACTGTTGAACAGGACTCTACAGCGCAGCAGCAGGAAGCACCTGGTACTGCATCAGAAACAGTTATCCCTAATAACATTGCAGGCATGGTGGAACCCACCATTGTGTGTGGAACTGATAATGCTGCTTGTTTAGGCCAAGCTGGTAAAAATAATAATAGTAGTGTACCTGATAATGTGACATCAGTGTGGGGTCTTGGCCCTAATAAACCTACATTTGCACAGGTGGTAAGCTGTGCTCCTGGCAATATCATCAAGCCAGGGTTACAATCAAGGAGGAGCTCTGCTTCTAATCAGGGTTTTCCCTCGCAGGCTGCCACTATGAGCGCTATTGGATCTGGTCTTGGATCTATGGCTTCTGCTGGGGGTCCAAGGCGGAACGTAGTCCTCCTTAAATGGGAAGGTGGTGCAGTCCCTCTAGCAAGGCGTATGGTGGTGGACCTGATTTTAGATATGGGTTTTGGAGCTGATGACCTATATGCCCTGATACATGTGGCTGGAAGCCGGGAATACACAGTTAGTTTCACCAGACCAGAGGGTCTTGACTTGTTCTGGGAACAATATATGGCTCGGTGCAGGTCAAGACCCGAATGGGAAGGTCTGGTGCCAGTGGCAGTTTCCCAAAAGTCAACAGTAAAGAAAATTACTATTATCCTTACAAATGAGAGTGTTCCTGCTCGGGACTTAGAGGTCTGGTTGAAAAATTATGGGGATGTTTTGACCAGGCAGGATAAAATTCATGATGAGCGTGGCATCTGGACCGGGGGTTGGTCGGTAACGGTCAGGTTGGCTCAGGATGGGAATGTTGTCCGTCACCTGCCCTCCTCTGCCTTTATAGGGAGGGATAGGATGACTATTTTTTATCCCGGTCAGCCAAAACTGTGTCACCGCTGTGGAGAAAAGGGGCATTTTAGATCCTCTTGTTCAGCACTGATCTGTTCAGTGTGTCGGGGACAGGGTCATGTGGCCAGGGACTGCACCCAGGCGATAAGGTGCAACCTGTGCCTGCGCCTTGGCCACCCCTACAGCCGATGTCCTGAAGCCTGGCATAATATGGATAGAGAGGTGATAGATGACCTCTTAAGGCTGGACAGGATGGAGGATGAGGTCCCTGGTGTACCACCTTCCTCTGCGGTGACTGACTCCCCTGGTCTTGTTCAGGATCCCTCCCTAGTCCCTGTGCCCACCCCTCCTGTATCTGTAAGTATTCCTTCTGTGTCTGTCCCTGTGTCCCCCCAGCCTACTGTACCCGCTCCTCTTGTGTCAGAATCTGCCAAGTCTGTGCCCCCTGAGTCAGTTATTCCCGATCAGTTTTCCCTTCCTAAGTGTGACCTTAAAGAAGCCCCCCACCCACCAGGAGTGGTAGAGGGTACCAAAAAGGGTGCTGCTGCGGCTTCCTCTGTAAAGAAGTCTTCTGTGAAGACTTCAAAGAAGAAGAAAACAAGAGATGAAAGCATTTCTGAATCTGACCTGCAGTACCTGGAGGAGAGAAGGAAGGTTGTGAGGCGGAAGAGACGGACGGTGAGGACGGAACAGGGACAGGATGCCTCAGTGACCGTCTCCAACCGTTCTAGGGCTTCTGCTTGGGATATCTCCTCATCTGGGGATTATTCTGAGCAGAATTCAGAAATTGAAATGGAGTTGGAGGAGGCTTCAAGAAAGAGAGAGGCTTCTGGTGATGAGCAGCAGAGGGGAGCCAAGAAGCAATCCACTCAATAACCCAAATGGCGGTTCCCCCTCCGTTAAAAGTGGTGACAATAAATGTCGCCAGCATTAAGTCAGTAAGAGCTCGTTCTATGGCCTTCTTTTTGTTCAGCCAATTAGATGCTGAAATTTTATTTTTGCAGGAGACTAGGCTCACCTCCTTGGCAGATATTCATAAAGCCAAGAGAGAGTGGAGGTATGGTCCATCTTACTGGTCTCTTGCGGCCGAGCCTTACGGCGGGGTGGCGGTGTTGTTTAAAACCGGCATGGTAACTGTCCGGCGGGTTATTGAGGTGGAGATTGGGAGATGTATGGTCTTAGACATTCTTGTGGGAGGGCAGGACCTGCGCCTAATTAATATTTATGGGCCGCACACAAAGTGGGACAGGAAATGCCTTTTTACAAGGATCAAGCCATTTCTTTTTACATCCCGGCAAGTGGTTTTTGGAGGTGACATTAATACTGTGACTAGGCCCAAGGACAGGAAGGACTTCAATGACAGGCTGGGATATGATAGCGTTTTTTTAAATAGTATGGTTAGGGATGCTGGTCTTGTGGATGTGCACATTAAGCACCTTCCGGATGACACAGGGTTCACCTTTCATCGAGGTAATAGTCAGAGTAGGATAGATAGGTTTTTTTTGAAGGAGGCCTCTGCTTTCTCACCCCCAGTGGTGCAGGCAGTGGAGTTCTCTGATCACTGTATGCTATCTGTGGTCTTGAATGCTTCAGACTTCCCTCAGAGGGGCAAAGGCATCTGGAGATTAAATTCGACTCTCCTTGAGGCAGAACATGTTAGACAATCCTTTGAGGAATTCTTTCAGGCACAGGTGACCATCCTGGACTTTTGTAGCAGCAAGGCTGAGTGGTGGGAGCTGACCAAAAAGAGGATTGCTGGATTCTTCAGGGGCCTAGCCAATAAAAAACAGTTTAATAGATACATGACCTACCAACGTTTGCGGAGGAAGCTGGATATTCTTGTCTCGAGAGGAGGAGATCCTGGGGCAATCTCTGAAGTGAAAATCCTCCTCAGGAAGTGTCAATATGACCGGCATACCTCTTTGGTTCTGGAGAGGGACTATGGGAAATACCACTCGCCTGACCCTTACCAGAACTGCAAACAGGGTGTAGCTGTTAAGATGGTCGTTGGCCTTAAGGATAGTACAGGTTCCTTGACAAAGTTCAGGTCAGGGATCCTGGAGGTCGTGAGGTCTTTTTATGCTGAACTTCTTGGGAGGAGCACCTTCACAGCAGTTTTAGCTGTCCGGGAGGCCTTGGAGCAGTGCAGGGCTGCAGGCTGGGGAAAGTATCTACTGGCATTGGATCAGGCAAAGGCTTTCGATCGTGTCAATCATGAGTACCTGTGGTTGCTCTTTAGTAAGTATGGTCTGCCGGGTGGTTTTGTCGATTGGTTAAAAGTCTTGTATAAGGGGGCAGAAAGCTTCCCTCTTGTTAATGGTTGGGTTGGACAGTCCTTTGAGGTTGGCTCTGGGGTGCGCCAGGGTTGTTTCCTGAGTCCCCTGCTCTATGTGTTTGCAATCGACCCCTTCATCAGGAGGCTAGAGTGCAGCATGTTGTGTTGGGTACCAGTGGGAATCCCGGGTGAGCCACCTTTGAGGGTTGTTGCCTATGCGGATGATGTGTCAGTGATTGTCACTGGGACAGATGAAGCGGAGGAGGTGGTCTCTCTGACATCACGGTACTCTGAAGCATCAGGCTCCAAGATCAATCAGGTAAAGAGTGAAGTTTTTTGGATGGGAAAGGAAGGTGAGGGGTTTGATCTCCCGGACACCTTTCCAGTGCCCCAGGAAAAAATTAAGATATTAGGCATTGAATTTGGACCTGGCGATTGTGGCCTCAAAAACTGGGAAGGCAGGCTGGAAGTTGCCAATACTAAAGTGGTCAGCTGGAAGAGATGGAAGTTATCTCTGAGGGAAAGGGTTGATCTGATTAAGACTTACCTGATACCGATCTTCTTGTATGTCAGCCCTGTCTGCATCTTGCCAGTGTCTCTCTATGCTAGGATCTATAGTGTGTTCTTCCAGATGCTGTGGGGGAACAGACTGAACCCCATCAAGAGGAATGTCACCTATCTATCCAGGAGGGAGGGTGGCTTAGGTATGGTCAACCCCGTTCTTTTCTTTTCACTGCTATTTCTCAAGTTTAACATTGGTAGTATGCTTGCAGTGGAGCCTCCTGGATGGGCAGGCATGTTTAGATCTTGGTTTAGGCCTTTTCTGCGACTTTGGGAAGAAGGTGGCCAAGTGAAGAATCTCAGGGGTCATCGTGGTCAGCTTCCAGCCTATGTCGCTCCGTGTCTGAAGTTGCTGCGGCAGTGGCGACTGTCGGCTGAAGATCTCAGATCCGCTCCGAGGAAAGTCCTTATGAGCCGAGTCTTGAGCGAAGTCTTTCATGACCCACTGGCCTTAAGGGATTGCCCAGGCCCAATTTTGAGGGAAGGGTTAAGATTGATTAATTTGGCTAGAGTCCCCCTTAAATTCAGGGATCTGGCCTGGTTGTGCTTCCACGGGAGGCTCTATGTTCGGGGCAATTTGAAATTCCGCAGTGGGGTGGATCGTGGTTGTCCTCGGGAGGAATGTACAGGTGAGGAGGAGACTATGGACCATTTTCTGCTTCATTGCCCTTTTAACATAGAGGTATACAAACAGGTGGGGCGGGCCCTCGGTGTTCCTTTCCTCTCCAGGCTGGGTTATGCTGAGTGGGTGTACTGAGCATTCAATACTGGTGGGGGCTTTTGTTTGGATACACTTTTTTTAGTTAGTTTAGTAGTCCGTTATTACACATGGAACGCACGGTGTCAGGTCACCCTTCGGCGTAAAATCCTTCCTGTTCAGGTGGTGGTGTGTGACATTCTGCATGAGGTGGGGAAGATTCGGGCGCTTGAGAGAGACAAGTGGGGTCAGAGGGCTTGGTTGAAGGCGTGGAGGGGTTTCAAGCCTCCCTAACTGCCAGGAGTCTCTTTCCCGGGTGTGGCTTTCTGTCTCTTATCACCCTAGATTTTTTCTTAATGCTTAGTTTTTGATAAATGGCTGCATACATAGGTGATGGGTTGTGCCTCTTAGGCCCTCTCTGCTGCTTTATGTAAATAGTTTTCTAAAAATGTTGGAAGTGGATTATGTATATATTGTATATATTCTGCACATGGATGTGTATTCCTTTGTTTTCGGTTGGAATATTGTACTATAGTTCTGTTTTTTACTTTTGTATAAAATATGTTGCTTGATTCTTTTCAATAAAAGATCAATAGTGCCCCATCATTGGTGTCAGTGGGGGGAATAGTGCCCCATCATTGGTGTCAGTGGGGGGAATAGTGCCCCATCATTGGTGTCAGTGGGGGGGAATAGTGCCCCATCATTGGTGTCAGTGGGGGGAATAGTGCCCCATCATTGGTGTCAGTGGGGGGAATAGTGCCCCATCATTGGTGTCAGTGGGAGGAATAGTGCCCCATCATTGGTGTCAGTGGGAGGAATAGTGCCCCATCATTGGTGTCAGTGGGAGGAATAGTGCCACATCATTGGTGTCAGTGGAAGGAATAGGGTCCCATCATTGGTGTCAGGGGAGGAATAGGGTCCCATCATTGGTGTCGGGGGAAGGAATAGTGCCCCATCATTGGTGTCGGGGGGAGGAATAGTGCCCCATCATTGGTGTCGGGGGGAGGAATAGTGCCCCATCATTGGTGTCGGGGGGAGGAATAGTGCCCCATCATTGGTGTCGGGGGGAGGAATAGTGCCCCATCATTGGTGTCAGTGGGGGGGGGGGATAGTGCCCCATCATTGGTGTCAGTGGGGGGGGGGATAGTGCCCCATCATTGGTGTCAGTGGGGGGGATAGTACCCCATCATCGGTGTCAGTGGGGGGAATAGTGCCCCATCATTGGTGTCAGTGGGGGGAATAGAGCCCCATCATTGGTGTCAGTGGGGGGAATAGAGCCCCATCATTGGTGTCAGTGGGGGGAATAGAGCCCCATCATTGGTGTCAGTGGGAGAAATAATGCCCCATCATTGGTGTCAGTGGGAAGAATAATGCCCCATCATTGGAGTCATTTGAAGGAATATTGTCCCATTGTTGATCTCAGTGGAAAGAAAAGTGCCCAAAGAGCCAAATAAAGGCAAGCAAAGGGCCACATCTGGCCCCTGGGTCATAGTTTGGAGACCACTGCTCTACACCATAATGACTTCAATTATGGCAGTGATGTGGTATGTGGTCCATAGGTGCTTCACACTAAAGCCTGTTGGCCAGAAGCCAGTTAATTATTAGTATTGTGGTTGTGGGAGGATGCCAAAATACAATAAGGAAACCCACCAAACAGGAGAACAGATAAATTCTATACAGATGGCTTACCTGGGACTCCATGGCCACTCCCAGGACACTGTGTATCCCCAGAGCCTAAAGTGGTTGTAAACCCTTCCATATACCCAGTGAAATTACTGGCCTCGGTTGATACACAGAGATTAAACAAATCCTCCTATGTAAGTTGTACATGTTTATCTGCAACCCTCTCTTTTCTACATCCATTCAAAGTGCAACATTTATACAGTTTGTCTTAGCTTATCACAAAGGACAGAGAGCTGAAGTTACACTCTGCAGAGCTCGGTGAGGAGAGCTCTGAGAAATGATTGGAGGGAAGAGAAACACCTTCCTCCAGGAACAGAGCTAAGGCTGTCAATCACAGGCTGTGTGCTGGAGCTCCCTCCCCTGTCACCTTTTTAACTCTTGGTGTCAGGAAAACTTGTCAGAAGTGACTCATGGGGGTTTATTTACTAAATCTAAAGAAGGCAAAATCAGTCACACTTCTGCAGAGAAACCAACTGATAATGAACCAGGCCCTCCTATCCACAATGTGGTTTTAAAGGAAGGTTTTTATCCTTATGAATTTTTTGCATGAACATAAAAAGCCTTCTGAGTGCAGCAGCCCCTTGAATACTTACTTGAGCCCCATGTTGATCCAGCGATGTCCACGAGTGCCTCGGCCATCCAAGGCTCTCCCTGCTGATTGGCTGATACAACCTGCTGCTGTCAATCAAACTCAGCCAATGAGGAAAGAGAGGGGGTGGGGCTGAACCGCGGCTCCGTGTCTGAATGGATACATAGAGCTGCGGCTCGGCCCGGGTGCCCCCATAGCAAGCTGTTTGCTGTGGGGGCACTCAACAGAGCAGGAGGGAGGGGCCAGGGGCAAAACCATTGCACAGAACAGGTAAGTATAACATGTTTGTTATTTTCATAGGAAAAAAAAACGGGACATTAGTATCACATTAATATCCAAAGACGAAATTTATTAGAACAACAAAGGGTAGGAATCTGCTACAAAGTTTGCTAAAGTCCCTGCAATGTGCAGAGATCACCCAGAGGGAAATGTTACTTTTTAATTTTACCTGCCAAAATGAAAAGGGCTCCTCCAGATACAGCAATTCTGTCCTTAGCGATGGGATTACTGTCACCCACTTTGGTACATTTCATTCCCACAACACTGATTATTATTCCAATGAAGCCCAGAAGCATGGAAATCACCATCAGAGCCCGGATCGTCTGAATGTGAACTGCAGAGGAGAGAGGGAAAATTGAAGTCAGTGATTGGTAAGACAGAAGGCATGGGAGCTTTCCTGTATGAACCACAGATAATACAGCAAGGAAGATGTCACTGTAGCCTGTGAAAAGAGCACCTGTCTCCAGGGCCATCTTACCGAAAGGGCATGCTGGGCAGTTGCCTGTGGGCCCCACTTGCCTGGGGGGCCCCACCTGCCCAGTGAACCAGCCAAGCATTAGTCCAGATTCCCGTGTGCATCCCACCGCCAATCTTAGCAGGTGGCAAGCGCCTGTCGGCCCTGTGCTGCTTTTAGGACACTTGGGCAGTGGAGGGGGAGTCGGACTCTGTCTGTGAGTGTGTTCACCGGACCCAGCCGCCGAACTTGGATGCTGTCATTAGCCTGGCACTGCTGTACCAATAAATATTGCATTTTTATTCTCGTGGGTGATTGTGTAGAAAGGTCCCCAGTGCACTGCATTGCCCGGGGAGCCCTTTAATGCTCTTAAGATGGCACTGACTGTCCCCAATGTTTGTTTTTTATTAAAAAATGTTTTTTTCTGTGGCTATATTTTTTCTGTTTGTTTTCCCCTGTGACTAAAGCAAAAAAGAAGCAATGATTCCAACATTAAGGCTACGTTCACATGTGGGCGTAGCGGATCACGGGCAGAATCACTGCGATTCCTGTAATAAAGACCGATCACTGCTGCTCTCTCCCCTTGTGCAGGGTGACTGGTCTTGTCTCCGCCCCCTCCTGTAGTTTTCTGCAGACAGCCTGTAGTGGGTGGGATCTGCTCGCCTCCTCCCACAGCTCTGCTCTCTGCACAGGCTATGCTCAATATAACGATGATGTCACTGCTACTTTCACAAGGTAGTATCTGGGCTTGTAAAGGCAATTAGGCCCCTTTCACACGGGCTTTCCGCCTGGTGGACTCCATTTTGCTCAGCGGGGATCGATCCGCCGATCCCCGCTGAGCAGGCAGATGACAGTTCCGTCTCTGCTTACTTTGCAGAGACGGAGCTGTCAGATCCCCGCTCTCCTCTATGGGAGATCGGATGAAAACGGACCACCTGTGTTTTCATCCGATCCGATCCTCCAGATGGATGGAAAATAGGGTTTCCATCCATCCGGATTTCACGGACCACATCGGATCGGATAGCAGCGGGTGTCAGTGGACATGTCACCGCTGACATCCTCTGTTCCATAGAGGTACATGGAGCATCCAATCAGGTCCGCCCGAAAAACTGACAGGGACCTGATCGGAAAGCCCCTGTGAAAGGGGCCTAAGTGTACACAAAGTGGAGGTCAGGACTCTGTGCAGGCCAGTCAAGTTCCTCCCCACCAAAATCTCATCCATGTCTTTATGGACCTTGCTTTGTGCACTGGTCTAAATCATTTGGTGGAGGGGGGGGGGTGGGGATTGTTTTTCACTGGAGTATATCTGTTTGATTTGTGAACGCCGAAGTGCATGAAGATCCCCTAAAAGATACTTGTGTTTCATATTAGCTCTCATGCCATTTCTACACTTTAGAGCTTTCACCCACTGATCAAGAAGCCCCATTTTGGGAGATTTTCATAATGCATGTATTCATTCTTGTCTATGGCTGTAGATGATGCCCCAGTGGCGTAGCGTGGGTTGTCAGCACCCGGGGCAAGGCAAGTAATTTGCGCCCCCTAACCCATGGGATTTTAGCACTCGAGTCTCTTCCACTAGATAAGTTAAAGAAAGCCTTACCCCCTAAGCACATGTATTGTTTGTTATGAAAATACTGATGTAATTAAAGTAAAATGCATCTAAATACATGTTTGAATGACCAGCGTGCCCCCTTTCAATGCAGAGAGACCAGCGTGCCCCCTTTCAATGCAGAATGACCAGCTTGCCCCCTTTCAATGCAGAATGACCAGCGTGCCCCCTTTCAATGCAGAATGACCAGCGTGCCCCCTTTCAATGCAGAATGACCAGCGTGTCCCCATTCAATGCAGAATGACCAGCGTGTCCCCATTCAATGCAGAATGACCAGCGTGCCCCCATTCAATGCAGAATGACTTACCTGCAGCGGCGGCTTCTCCTCAGTCCCCCGCATCTCCTTGAGTCCTCCTGCCTCCTCCTCGGCCAATGGCATGCGTTCGCCTTTCGGCCAATCAGGAAGCGGGTCTTGGACCCGCTTCCTGATTGGCCAGGAGGAGGATCCGTGTGACAATAGCGAATTTTCATGTGGATGCAGGAGTACGGCCCTGAACACAGACCGTGTGCATTTAGGGCCACTCACCCACACCTGCACACTTATCACATTAGGACCTGCGGCTGTGATCATACAGCCACAACTGCATCCTCCTAGAGTAACAGACAGCTCCAGCCACACAAACAAATCACTTATTCACACTGTATGGACCAGAAATCCCGTGTAAATGAGCCCTTCATTTTTTATTTTATTTTTACAATTTTGTTTAATAACTATTTGCAATTTTTTAAAAAGGATTTAGCACAATTTTTTTTTTAATTCTTTTAAATGCTGTTTGATGGGCTTAGGTGAAATATCAGGGGTCTAAACAGACTCCTGACATCTCAGCTTTGAGACAGAGAAAGGAGTTGAGGACACACTCTTAATTTTCTTTCTCTGCAACCCCAGCTGCACTGAAGATGAACAAAGGCTCCTGTTTATTCATGAAATGAAGCATAGTAAACACAGTTTACTATGCTTCAGTTGTCAATGGACACAGGAGCGATTGATACTGATCACTCACTGTGTTCATTACTACAGGAAGGGGCCAGTAAATTACATATTTATCGGCACACAGCAGGCGGAATCAGATGTGGGCAGGACAAGGAGGGGGAATCGGTGCAGCAGGGAGGGAAATTACAGAAACACTGCACTGTTCAGCTCTACTTGTAGTATCTAAAAGCCGGCCAGGGAGAAACTGGCTTTAAGCTGCTGCAGAGAGCTGCACAGGGTATCATTCCTGTAATTGTTCCCTCTGCCGCACTGATCCTGATCCCTGTCCTGCCCACATCTGATTCCCACTGCTGTCCGTGCCCCTCCTGTGTCCCTGGACCCCCTACAGGAGGACCGGTGGTACCCCCTTATCAGTGGCCCTGGGGGCCAGGGATGAAGGTCTGGACTGCAGAAGACCTGTGTTTTTTTAACCGGTTGCAGACCGCCGCACGACTAAATACTGCGGCGGTCAGCCCCGGCCAGGCAGAGTGACGTATGGATACGTCACTCGCCTGTCACTGACTTGAGAGCCAATTGCAGGCGGGCGCACGCCCGCCGAGGCGCGCGCCTGCCGCGGCTCGTTCATTGACAAGTCAGTGCGTGTGACCGGCGGACCCGATGTCCGCCGGTCACACTACGATCGCTCCGGTGAAGGGAGAAAGGCGGAGCGGCTTATGTAAACAAGCCGCCTGTCATTCTCCCCTGTGTAAAAATGAAGATCAGACGGTTCTACTATGTAGGGCCGTTGATCTTTGTTTTTACACCAATACAGTTAGAAGCACGCCCCTAGGACACACTTAACCCCTCCCTGTCCAATAAAGTTAACCCCTTCCCTCCCAGTGTCATTTTTGCAGTAACAGTGCATATGTATAGCACTGATTACTGCAGTAATGTCACTGGTAAACCCCAAAAGTGTCAAAAATGTCAGTCAAGGGTCCGATCTGTCTGCCGCAATGTCGCAGTACCGAAAAAAAATCGCAGATCGCCGCCATTACGCATTAAAAAAAAACACCAAAAATGACAAAAATCTTTCCCTTTGTTAGTAAACGCGATAACTTTTGCACAAACCAATCAAAATACGCTTTTGCGATTTTTTTTTTTTTTTTACCAAACATATGTAGCATAAAACAAATTGGCCGAAAATGTTAAAAAATTTAGATTTTTACATTTTTTTTTTTGGGGAATTTCATATAAAAAAATGTGAAAAATATTGCTATTTTTGCAAAATTGACGCTCTTTTTTTGTTTATAGCGCGTGATCAAATAATCGCACAGGTGATCAAATACCACCAAAAGAAAGCTCTGTTTGTGGGGAAAAAAGGACGTCAAATTCGTTTAGGTACAGCGTCGCACGACCGCGCAATTGTCCGTTAAAGTCACGCAGTAAAAAATCGCAAAAAACCCCCTGGTCTTTTAGCAGCCAAATCCTCCGGGGCTTAAGTGGTTAATGCAGTCACATGACCGCAAAGGTCTGGCTCTAATGCTGGCCACATGCTAGTTTTGCTCAAAATTTTGTCTTAATGTTCGTTCATTTGTTTCCAATCATCATTGGGGTCAAATTGATATTTGCTTTTGACCGCAGTAAAAATAAAAATTCGAAGGAGCGAGATGGAACATTTTTCTCCATTGAACAAATTTCTAAAAGTGTATGCCGTTTTCATTGGAGAAAATCCATTTATTTTAACACTGACTGTTAAAAGCAAATTACATTTTGAAGTACTTTTGAATGAATGTTCATTCAAAAACCTGCTAGCGTGTGGCCAACTTAACTCCTTCTGGTATAGCTGGTGGTCGGGAACCCTCTCTTCTCATCACATGAGTGATCGGCCCTGGACACAGCTGATTGTGGAAGCCCCCACTGGGATTCTCGCTGCTAATCAGAGTGTGGAAGCATTCGCAGGTGTGAATCCCCCCTAAGCGTTGGTGGATGAAATCACTGGAATCCATCTGCATTTTTGGTTCTCTGCATTGGACAGAGGAGCCGGAGTTTTGCAGTCACGTAATAGAATAAAACAATCGTGGAAAAGTTCTCTGGGGTTCTTGTTCTGTTCTAAAATTGAGTCAGACTAAATGCTGCTCAGCCATTCATGAGAAGCTTTGTATTTTATGGATGAATGAGATTGTGACATCATCCACCCAATTCTCCACCTCAACCAATCACAGGAAGCCTTGTATTCAGTAATAAAATACAAAGCTTCCTGCGAATGGCTGAACAGCATTAATCCTGACTTGATTTTGTTCAAGGAACGGAACCAGGAGTCCCTGGACCACTGCTAGAACATGCCGATATATGCTATATACACTATATTGCCAAAAGTATTGAGACGCCTGATTTTACATGCACATGAACTTTCTTTTTTTTTTTTTTTTAAATCCAAAGTTTATTAGAAAACAAATAAACAATACAGGAAATATTAGAAAGGGGGCACAATTAGCCCCCCTTTCATATGGGCTGGTGGAAGGGGTTAAAAAATAACTTAGAATAAAGCAGGTTAGGGGGGATAAATGAGGCCCATAGCTCTCCTCAGCCAGTTTTCCCGCCAGAAGGGGTTACCAGGCAGTTTAGTGGGTTTTTTAAAAAAAAAAAACAGGTGGTTGTTAGGCAGTTTAGGTTCTCTCTCTAAGGAATGAGCGAATGAGCCCCTTTCTCCGCCCGCTCACCTCAGCCTATGGGGTGGAGGTTACCTCAGGGAGAAGCATACTTAAGCTGCCTCCCGCCCCTCAGGGGCTCACATCTCTCCATACCTTCCATCTGGATTTTTTCCCCTCCCGCCCTCCCCTGGTTTGTCGCGGCTTCAATAAATTGTCTGGTTTGGGTCACCTCTAGTTTAGAGGGGGACGTGTACTTTTTGATATATGATGTTGATGTGGATAATGTTTGGTGGATGGTGATCAATTGTTTTGATCTTCTGTGAATGACGACCCGAGTTTTTTATGACTGGGTTGGTCTGTTATTTATATTGATATTTATAAAGATGGTTTATGTTATTTTGAATACCAGTCAATAAAGAAGCCGCGGCCGTTTTTTACCAAAAAATATAGTCCGAGTGCCTTTATTTATTATTAAAAAAAAAAAAAAAAAAAAAAGGGGGAGTGTTTATACAAGTTTTTAAAGTTTTAAGATATAAGGTGATATAAGGTAAGTTTAAAATTATCTAATCTCCTTCCTACCATCCCATACAGTAATCACAGGAGAGATAACACTGCAACCTTCCTTTACAGGAAATACACAGCAGAGTACATAAATATATGGGGGGTATAAATATGTACAGTAGAACCCACCAATAGCATCTTGAATCGCACAATAGCAAATAAGTGCACAGGACCATGGGGTTCAATCTTCCGGCCAATGGGCTCATCTCAAGGCACTATAATCTAAGCCCCATTAGTAAACAACAAATGTGTATTGTATGCTCTCTATGATACAATAGTGCAAAAAGTGGTTGTATGACCTAGAACAGAAAGATAAAAAAAGGAGAGAAAAATGGAAAAGAGGGTAAAAGGGGGGGGGGGAGAGGGGAAAGCTGTAAGTAAGAAAAGAAAAACAGGTGAGAGTCTCCCAAAGACTAGATGCATAGAAGAACACCCTGAGTTAGACCTGCAAAATGCTATCCATCAGCAATTGTGCCGGGGCTAAGCCCGGACTATCCAACCAATCCTGCCAAACTGTATAGAACTTTCTAAGTGCGTTTCTATTGCGGTAAGCCAATTGTTCTTGTAACAGAATCAAATTCACTCTAGTAATCCACTGTGTCACTGTGGGGATCGTAGGGCTCATCCAATAACTAGCTAAAACTTTCCTAGCCAAATATAACAGGCGTTGGACCATAGGGTACGTGCCCGGTGGATACGGTTCAGGGTCCAGTATGCCCAGCAGGCATGCCAGAGGATCAACAGCTAGCGTAATATGGGAAACCCGGGGCACATGAACTTTAATGGCATCCCAGTCTTAGTCCGTAGGTTTTGGAGTGTGTCTATGGGAATGTTTGACCATACTTCCAGAAGCACATTTGTGAGGCCAGGCACTGATGTGGACGAGATAGCCTACCTTGCAGTCTCCGCTATAATTCATCCCAAAGGTGTTTTGGGTTGAGGTCAGGACTCTGTGCAGGCCAGTCAAGTTCCTCCACCCCAAACTCTGTCATCCACACTATATTGCCAAAAGTATTGGGCCACCCCTCTGAATCATTTGGTGTTGGGGGGATTATGGTGTGGGGTTGGGCTTAGCCCTTTAGTTCCAGTGAAGGGAACTCTAAAGGCCTCAGCATAGTGAGCATACCAATACATTTTGGACAATATCATGCTGCCAACTTTGTGGGAACAGTTTGGGGATGGCCCCTTTCTGTTTCCACATGAATGCTCACCAGTGCACAAAGCAAGATCCCTAAAGACATGGATGAGCGAGTTTGGGGTGGAGGAACTTAACTAACCTGAACTGAGTCCTGACCTCAACCTGATAGAACACCTTTGAGATGAATAAGAGTAGAGACTGCGAGCCAGGCCTTCTCTGCCAACATCATTGCCTGACCTGACAAATGCACTTCTGGAAGAATGGTCAAACATTCCCATAGACACACTCCTAAACCTTGTGGACAGCCTTCCCAGAAGAGTTGAAGCTGTTATAGGTGCAAAGGGTGGGCCAACTCAATATTGAACCCTAAAGGCTAAGACTGGGATGCCATTAAAGTTCATGTGCGTGTAAAGGCAGGCAACTTATCTTATATCTTATACTTGATTGCTGGGTGGAGTGCTATTTGTCCACATATGAATGTTATGCATCCAGTCTGGTAAGGGGCTGACCTATTGGTGGTGGATTGCACAATTCCTTTCGGTAAAGAATACCTTGATTGCTATACCTGGTTTTGGCTTTCTTTATTTATTTTTGTGAATGTTTACCTTCAATCTGGTAAGCAGCTTTAGAGCCGGTTCACATAGGCGCGTCCCGACTTGCCGGGACGACCTGTGAAGTCGCGGAGCACAGCTCGCACCGTGACCTCGGAGCGGCATGCACTGACTTCATATCATTGAAGTCAATGCAGGTCGCTCCAGGTCGCCCCCAAAGTAGTACAGGACACTTATTCTAAGTCGGAGCGACTTGTGTCGCTCCTTTTAGAACGGGTCCTGTGCTAATCTATGGCAGGCGACCCCCGGCGACTTGTCAGGCGACCAGGTCGCCTGACAAGTCGCCCCAGTGTGAACGGGGTCTAAATGTTGGTGGTGGACTAACCTATTCCTTATTTTCACACAATTTTCCAGTTTGGGTTTATCACTGGTGGCATACTGTTATTACATATTGTTTGTGGGATTTTACGCTATGGCGTTCTTCTGCTTTTTTCCATGATTTTACACATCCAAATTCTTGAGAGGTCTATCACGGATATCTACCAGCAAGATCGTTGATTAGGATCCTGGGCCTTTGTTATACTGTGCTCTGGTAAGCATATTACCAAGTGGGAATCTGGATTGACACCATTTCTTCACACAAATTCACTATATATTTGGACTATATTTGGACATTTATTTGATTTTGAATTTTCTCATCACTTGATAATTTTTGGACATTTATTTAGTCCTACATCACTGAGCGCGACTTTTTTTTACATATAATTTCTAAAGGGTGTGGTCACACTTGAAGTTGCTGCTTATTTTACCTTTATCACCTCTAGCGCGGTTACTCTCTTTTATATTATTTTGTGTAGATCAGATATGTTATATTCTCCAAAAAATGTAACAAGAAAGGCAGGAACTCCTCATAATGGTCAAAGTAAGTGTGCAGACCTGGAAACTTATAATATCCCAGAAAGATACAAGATATTGTCAGGGGATTTAACTGTGCAGTGGGCATCATAAACTAAAATATAATTTTAGGGTGAACTGACCCCTTAAGAGAGCAGTTGATCTTACATGATTCAACTGTCCTTGGGGCGTGGCTCCAATAGAGTGCTGTTGAATGCTCTATCATGTAAATGTAACACCCTCCTAGATGGGTGCTAGGTTCATTAAATTTAGTTCTGGGCTCATTGTAATCAGTGGGCTTCCCCCTGTCTATCTGGAAAGGTTCTGGAAGATAGTGGCAGGGAGAGCCAAATCATCAGCTTCATATTGATGCAAACCTGGCCAATCCCTGGGGAGAGGTGCCTAGATGATGGCTAGGCGTGTATATAAATACTCTGGGACCTGGAACAGAAGTGTCTTGCCCATAAGGAGAAGATCACAGCTGGGGGGCTGTTTGACTCCTGAGCAAGCATGCCATGTGTCTGCTGTTTATCAAGGTCCCAGCTGGGTCGCTGGGGAGCCCGTTCTGTTTGAAAGTTGTTGGAGCTGAGCGGAGGGATTCATTGTCTGGGGATCTAGTGTGGTATCACGGGAAAAGTGTCTGGGAGATGTTGGAAGGACCAACTATCGGAGGACATTAATGAGTACAGGCTGGTGTGAGAGATTCCTGAGACTTTTTGCTACTCTTTTGCTAGAGTCAGTTTTATCCAAATGGGCCATTGTGTGTGGTGTTCTGACAAGCTCAGTCCATTAACTGCTTGTGCAAGGACTCTGCTCAGATCCTAAGATAAAGTTTAACATTCTCAAGTGTTTACTGCAAAGCTCACTCCACTATTTGCTATTTATTACAAAAAGTTACTGGAGTATCCCACAGTTACATGGATCCTGTTCAAGTTCTACAATGGCTTTTATCAATCTTTTCAACACAGAGGAACCCTTCAAATAATTTCTCGTTCTCAGGGAACCCTACAAAAAATGACTATATCTACAACTCATGATGCATTAGTGTGATGGTCAGTGGGAAGAATGTTCCTTACACTTGTGGTTATTGGGGAGCATTACCTCCCTACAGATAGCTAAAATGATCAATGGTGTCAGTAGGAACCTATATGAGAGGAAGAATTTGCTCATTGAACCCCTGGCAATCTCTGGAGGAACCCTAGGGTCCCATGGAACCCTGGTTGAGAAACTCTGTTCTACAATATTTCAAACTATTCAGCGGCTCCTGCGGGGGTAGCCCTACATAAGCTCAGCTAAGCTCCTTTAAACAACAAAAGGATATGTAGGGCTCTGTAAATTCTGGAAATAACCAAATGCTAAGCTTTCTGGTCAGTTCCAAGATTGCCATTTGGGGCCTAATTAAAATAAAACTTCCCAACAGGGCCTCCTGAGACTGTGGGCCATTCCTTTGATGTCTAGGCTTGGCTACACTCCTATTCATGCTACAACAGTAATAACAAGCATCATTACATGTTACTTAAGGAATGAAAGAGCCCTAGGAACTCTAGCATGGTTCCTTCTATCTGCTGTCACATGCTCCTATTACCCCGATCCTGTAAATTCTACGCGATATCGCCTCCGGACAAAACATTCCAGGAATTTGCCCATTTTTTTTTTTTTCGAGATATAATTAAATTGTGGCTAATTATGCGCCCCTTGTCAAGTCAACATCACAGCAGAGTATTATACTGGAGAACTATTTGTGCCGTTCTGGAAGAAATACATTCTTCTGTCTCACATGTGAAATAATCTCTTTGTTTTTCTAATTCCTCCCTCTCAGAGCTGCCCGAACTTTCATTGCGGAATTTTAATTTTAAAGTAAATGCCAAAATAGATCTGAGACCTGGTGAACCTGATAGTGAACGGAGACGGTGGCGCAGGGGCTAGGGGTTGACCTGAAACGCATTGTGCAGTATGGGAAAGTCATTAGCTAATATTACAGGATTTGTCTACAGAAGTTGGATTGTTGGTGGGTTAATTAGATTTTACGTGGCGCCTTTCCTTTTTAGGACGGGAATGGGGAAAAAGAATGGAAATTAACAGTATGCCATCTAAGTAGTAGCATTTTATTGTCCATTCTCACTAAAGATTCTAGTCAGATCTAAAGCTCTTTAATAATATGTATTTTATTAATATATACAGTTTAAAACCTGTGGTTGCAGGGGTAGCCATGCAGCAGAGGAAAGCCTTTTCTTGTGCAATTTTATTTATCTACTACAGGAGTTTACGTAGCACTGGCAATTTGCATTGGCTTGTACATTCACATCCATCCCTGCCATCAAGGAGTTTGCAAAATAAGGTCCCTACTATCTCACATGCATACATACACATATTATGGCATTTACAGTGCCTTGAAAAAGTATTCACACCCCGTAGAAATTTTCCACATTTTGTCATGTTGCAACCAAAAAAGTAAATGTATTTTATTGGGATTTTATGTGATAGGCCAACACGAAGTGGCACATAATTGTGAAGTAGAAGGAAAATGATAAATGGTTTTCAATTTTTTTTTTACATATATCTGAAAAGTGTGGCATGAATTTGTATTCAGCCCCCGTTACTCTGATACCCTTAACTAAAATCTAGTGGAACCAATTGCCTTAAGAAGTCACCTAATTGGTAAATAGAGTCCATCTGTGTGTAATTTAATCTCCGTATAAATACAGCTGTTCTGTGAAGCCCTCGGAGGTTTGTTAGAGAACCTTAGTGAACAAACAGCATCATGAAGTCCAAAGAACACACCAGACAGGTCAGGGATAAAGTTGTGGAGAAGTTTAAAGCAGGGTTATGCCCCATACACACGTGCAGATTATCTGCAGACTTTTGTCTGCAGACTTACCAAAACCATATAATATGAGGTCAAACCTAAACACTTTCAATTTGTATGCAATCCGGCAGGCCCTTGCACTACATAGAAAAGGTAAGTCTGCAGACAAAAGTCTGCAGATAATCTGCACGTGTGTACGGGGCATTAGGTTATAAAAAAAAATATCCCAACTTTGAACATCTCACGGAGCGCTGTTCAATCCATCATATGAAAATGGAAAGAGTATGTCACAACTGCAAACCTACCAAGACATAGCCATCCATCTAAACTGACAGGCCAGGCAAGGAGAGCATTAATCAGAGAAGCAGCCAAGAGGTCCATGGTAACTCTGGAGGAGCTGCAGAGATCCACAGCTCAGGTGGGAGAATCTGTCCACAGGACATCTATTAGCTGTGCACTCCACAAATCTGCCCTTTATGGAAGAGTGGCAAGAAGAAAGCCATTGTTGAAAGAAAGTCATAAGAAGTCCCGCTTGCAGTTTGTGAGAAGCCATGTGGGGGACACAGCAAACGTGGAAGAAGGTGCTCTGGTCAGATGAGACCAAAATTCAACTTTTTGACCTAAAAGCCAAAACATGATGTATAGCGGAAAACTAACAATGCACATCACCCTCAACACACCATCCCCCATGTGAAACATGGTGGTGGCAGCATCATGTTGTGGGGATGCTTTTCTTCAGCAGGGACAGGGAAGTTGGCCAGTGTTGATGGGAAGATGGATGGAGCCAAATACAGGATAATCTTAAAAGAAAACCTGTTCGAGTCTGCAAAAGACTTGAGACTGGGGCGGAGGTTCACCTTCCAGCAGGACAACAACCCTCATTATACAGCCAGAGCCACAATGGAATGGTTTATATCAAAGTATATTCATGTGTTAGAATTAGTGATTGACTGATGTCGTTTTTTTAATGCCAATACCGATATTTTGGTCATCAGATATCGGTATCGGCCGATATTTTCGGACATGTAAAAAAAACTATTTTTTTTTTCTAAAGGTACTCATTGTGGAGGGATCTGGGGGTCTAAAAGACCCCAAACCCCTCCTTGGCACTGAAAAGCATTCAAAACGCCAAGTTTGGCTGTATGGAATGCTGTCAGTTTTTTTTAATTTGGCGCAGAGTTCCCAGAAGTGATGTCATGACATCACTTCCGGGTTTTTTACATAGGGACCCGGGTCTTCTTTTCGGCGGCGGCGGTGGAGGTAGGATGCCCGGGTCTCCCGGTGGGACGGGAGACCCGGGCGAGCCGCGGAAGGCGGCGGGAGGGGGGGATGTCCCCTCCCGCTCCTTGTAATAACAGCCGAGCGGCTTCTCAGCCGCATCGGTTGTCATTACAAGTCAGCCGACCGTTGGCTATGGACCCCGGTACATGCACTTTCCACTAAATATCGGCAATATCGGTAACCTCAGGGGCCGATTCCGATATATCGGGGAAAGTGCATATTGGCCCCCGATATATCGGTGTTGCCGATAATCGGTCGATCCCTAGTTAGAATGGCCAAGTCCAGACCTAAATCCAATTGAGAATCTGTGGCAAGACTTGAACACTGCTGTTCAGACGCTCTCTATCCAATCTGACAGAGCTTGAGCTATTTTGCAAAGAAGATTGGGCAAAAAATTTACTCTCTAGATGTGCAAAGCTGGTAGAGACATCCCCAAAAAGACTTACGGCTGTAATTGCAGCGAAAGGTGGTTCTACAAAGTATTGACTCAGGGGGGTGAATACAAATCCATGCATGCCACACTTTTCACATATTTATTTGTAAAAAAATTTTTAAAACCATTAATCATTTTTCTTCTACTTCACAATAATGTGCCACTTTTGTGTTGGTCTATCACATAAAATCCCAATAAAACACATTTATGGTTTTTGGTTGTAACATGACAAAATGTGGAATATTTCAAGGGGTATGAATGAATACTTTTCAAGCACTGTAGATGGAAGTCAATTAACCGAACATGTTTTTGGGTGTGGGAGGAAACCCATACAGGGAAACCATGCAATCTCCATGCAGATCGTGTCCTGACCACGACTGGGCACCCTAGTGCTGCAAGGAAGAAGTTAAAAAGAAGAGGAGGATGGCTATACATTTAATATAGAATATGACCTAAAGTTTGCAGTCATTGTCCCCTGTGTGTGTGAGATCTAGTTTAGTAGCCGCTTTCTCCATCATTCTTTGATCTCCATGGCAGCCAGCTTCTTATTTCATGCTTTGGGTGACTGGGTAGCTCCACCCTGCTGACGAAGTCCCGTTTGACATACTGCATACGGGGGAGGAGCTACGTTTTGGATGACGGCACCCGCTGCCATCCAACTTTGACCGAGTTGTTACCAAGCAATGACCTTACCTTTTGATCCTTACAATATCGGATGACATGCGAGTGTGGTATATTTTTAATAAAATCTCAGTTCTAAAGCAGAGAGAGCACTTTTTGTATTTCTCGTCCACATGTGCATTGGATATCTCCATATTTACCCCAGGGGGGGGGGGGGACATGAGCAGTTGACCTTCTGTTAGTTCAGGGGCCCAAACAAAATATTCGGTGCAAAACACCTATCTCCTGCGCTCTGAGAGGTAATCGTCTAACCACATCCAGCCACACTCATGCGGCTACCGAAGACTTTCTACTTGGCTTTGCTTTGATACTTCGGCCTTGCAGCCCTTTTTCAAGACCAGGGTAGTCTGAGACCACTAAAATAAAAAAAAAAAAACACAAGGGCGCACCAGGCCTAGTGCATTATCATCTATAAAGGTTTTATTGAATAAAAGGTATAAAAATACTAACAGAGTCTTGATAAAAGCATATCAAATGGATAGAGACTCTGAGGAAGAGGCGATGCCTCGAAACGCATAAGCCTAGCTTCAGACGACACTACACCGTGTGGTTCTGATGCGGTGAGCACTGTATCCATTTGATGCTTTTATCAAGACTCTGTGAATATTTATATACCTTTTATTCAATAAAACCTTTATAGAGGATAATGCACTAGGCCGGTGCGCCCTTGTGTTTTTTTTTTTTTTTTTTTAGTTCAGGGGTCCACCTGTTGAGGTGAGCGAGCAATTTACCCATTGGTGGAGGGATTGTTACCCATGCTCTGTCACCGGATAGTCTTCTCCGTGGATGCCTCGTTTGCACTCTGGGCTCTGTGGTTCTACTTGGAATTATTTGGACAAATTTTTTTTCATTTGGACTGGTTTTTAATGTTTATTGCGCTGCACTTATTTTTACTTTGATGGCTACACATTACCTGGGGACACACAATAGCAAAGAGTTTATTCCAAACAATACTCGCAAGACATGCAACACAAGATACAGGAGGTGTTGATGCGTTTCACACAACAAAGTGCTCAGACTAAGCACTTTGTTGTAAGAGACGTGTCATCATCTCCTGTATCTTGTGCTGCATGTCTTGCCAGTATTGTTTGGAATAAACTCTTTGCTATTAGAAAGTGTCTCACTGTGGTATGTGGCCAACCTCCTCTTCTTTTCAATGTCTGCAGTAGCGAGCCAGGCAGGCACCTACAAGTGAGGACTGTGAAGGGGTTTACTTGTCACCCACCTGGAGTGGTGCTTTTCCCCATTTGCAAGGAAGAAGTACTGGCCACTAAGCCACTGTGCTGCCCGTTCATACCATACCATGGCATGGCAGGGTTTCTCGTGTTTTCTGGTCAACGCACCTTTTAGGCAGGCTCTTCAAATGGTTCTCAAGAACACTTGGGCCACTCCTTTACAAACAGACAGCATGCCACTCATCTATTTCTACCTGTGTAGTCCTCCTGCCATTTGCTGCTATTATTTTTGTGATCTCTACAAGTGAAGATATTCCTATTGTTCCAGCAAAGTGGTAAAGAACCATTAACTGACTTTCTGTTTCTTCAGGATTCCTCCAATCATAACTAGTCTAGTATAGACTTTATTCTATCTTACCAAGCCCTGATGAAGGGGGCTAATTGAACCCCCAGATTTGTTGGCCTTGTTTTTTGGGGGTTTTTTTTTTTTTTGCTACAAGATTTTAAATCAAATCAAATCTAGACCTTATACATTCTCTCTGGTGCTTTCCTTACCATGCACCAAGGATTAATTCTGAGCTATTAGCCGACTCTTGGCTTTCACTCCTGGAGACCTGCCAAAGGGGAATGACTTCCTCTACGATAGTTTTAATTCTTTCCTGAAAACGCTTTCCACAATACAACATCCAGCTCCCCACCACTACCTCCTGCTCTTATCTTTACAACCTGACCGCGTCACTTTAAGATATAGTGTATCCATTTCGAGTAGCGTACACAGGAAAAACAGAGCAATCGTAAAAAAATCCATCTAAACAAGAAAATATGCTTAAAGTGGTTGTAAAGGCAGGAGGTTTTTACCTTAATGCATTGGAGTAAACCCCCCCTCTCCCAATCACAGCCCCCCTAAATACTGAGCCCAATCTCGATCCAGAGGTGTACCAGAGAGCAGCGGCTCTCTCCTCACAGGCTCAAACACAGCAGCGGGAGCTAATGGCAATGTCAATCAAATCCAGTGGGGTGGGGCTGAACCACACTGTGCGTGTCTATAGACACACACAGCCCGGCTTAGGAGCGAGCTTACACAAGTGCCAACAAAGCAAGCCACTTGCTATTGGGGCACTCAGAAGGAAGGAGGAGCATAGAGCACTGGCAGGGGACCCCAGAAGAGGGGGGTTCAGGGCCGCTCTGTGCAAAATGATTGCATAGAGCCAGTAAGTATACCATGTTATTTTAACAAAAGAAATAAAGCCTTACAATCACTTTAAAGTGCAAGTAAAGCCAAAACCTTTTTCTTTAGTTTTGGATAGTGATTAGAACACTTGTCAGTTTTTATTGCTGCCTGTACCCCAGTTAGGGAGATTCACGCTCTTTATTTGTCCTGTCCTGTGTGAATGAATGTTGCAGCCATGTGAGCAGAGTCCCACGCGACCACAAGGCTTTTATAAAGTGACCGCTAGTGCGGGGAACTTCTCCCCGTACTGCTATCACAGGGAGAGGAGGGACCAATGAGCTGCTGCAGCAGCGGGAACATGTTACATGCTCCACTCTAAAACAAGTGGAACATGTAACATGTTTCCAAAGGTGAACCTAATCCCTTAACAGTTAAGCGTTTGACTCATCTAATCTCATTACCAGTGATGGCCCTTCTATTGGGGGTGCAGGGGCGCCACCCCCCCCCCCCATCCATGCACCTGGCCCCCTAATCTACATGCAGGATGCTGGATACATGGATTAGTTTAGTTTAAAAAAAAAATAGTATTTTTTTTTTTTTTAAGCACCTGATTAGAGCCAGAGGCTCTAATAGACTTCAAAAAAAGGGTGGGCTCGGGGCGCAGAGCACTGTGTCCTGAGCCCACCCAGCTGTATTACAATAGTGAATAAATACTCGCTATTATCACACTGATTCTCCTCCCAGCCAATAAGGAAGCGGTCATGAGATCCCTTTCCTGATTGGCTGAATAGAGAAGCTTTTACTGGCCATCAGCCAGGAAGAAGGAGGAGACGCACGGCCAGAGGAGGTAAGAATGCTGGCTGTCCGGCTGGGAGGGGGGGGGGGGCGGGTTGGTGTATTGGCTGGCTGGCTGGCCGGCCGGCCGTCACCGGGGGGGGGGGGTGGTGTATTTGGCTTACAAGACAGGAAGTGAAGAGAAATCTTCCCAATGGGACACGGATAGCAAAAAACATTCCAAAAACACGCAGGGGTTATCCCCCTCCCGTACTCTATCCAAAATGGAAAAAAAAGTTTTGCCTTACACTTTAAAGTATAGAGGAGAATGTAACGAATCTAACAAATACACGCTTTTCACAATCTGATAGCGTGCAATCAAAACCTTTCTAGCACATCTGCTTTTCTTAGTATAATCACATATTTTCGATCGTACTGCATACTGTTTCCACATATGTGGTTTTAAAAAAGTTATTTTCCATGAGAATGACTTTCTGGTGCGGCTGTCACTGACCCTCGTAAATTCAGGTTTAGGTGGGGACCGATTCATTCATTCTCATTTCCTTTCTATCATTACACAATGCTCAACATTTGTCATGTATGAGAACCGCCTGGATGAAATATTATTGGATTAATGCTAAAATGGCTTGCCAATTTAAATGTTTTTACTGTAATCATACAGTTTGGATATGGAATGGACCCCTGTGTGCGCAAGATAAGGTGAGGAAACAAAACCTTACAAATCTTTTTATGCCTGTATCTGGTTAGATGTTAGTAATAGAGATTAGGTAGGGTGAAGAAGGGTGGGTGCAGTAAAATGAAGGCATAGGATCTAACATTTGCTTGACTTCCTTCCAGTGCTAATCATATGGGCCAACCTTTGAAAATTTTTATTGCAATAAAGTGGGTCAAAGGCCACAGATGTTGGACAATGTGCAGACACCACCTGACTACACTCAGGAAGCCAACTCATCCCTAAACACCAATGGTTCCATTAGGCCCAGTGAGAGGGGAGAGGAAGGCGCGTAAGGCCCAGTGAGAGGGGAGAGGAAGGCGCATTGGGTCCAGTGAGAGGGGAGAGGAAGGCGCATTAGACCCAGTGAGAGGGGAGAGGAAGGTGCATTAGATTTAGTGAGAGGGGAGAGGAAGGCGCATTAGACTTAGTGAGAGGGGAGAGTGAGAGGGGAGAGGAAGGCGCATTGGGTCCAGTGAGAGGGGAGAGGAAGGCGCATTGGGTCCAGTGAGAGGGGAGAGGAAGGCGCATTGGGTCCAGTGAGAGGGGAGAGTAAGGCGCATTGGGTCCAGTGAGAGGGGAGAGGAAGGCGCATTAGACCCAGTGAGAGGGGAGAGGAAGGTGCATTAGATTTAGTGAGAGGGGAGAGGAAGGCGCATTAGACTTAGTGAGAGGGGAGAGTGAGAGGAGAGAGGAAGGCGCATTGGGTCCAGTGAGAGGGGAGAGGAAGGCGCATTGGGTCCAGTGAGAGGGGAGAGGAAGGCACATTGGGTCCAGTGAGAGGGGAGAGGAAGGCGCATTGGGTCCAGTGAGAGGGGAGAGGAAGGCGCATTGGGTCCAGTGAGAGGGGAGAGGAAGGCACATTGGGTCCAGTGAGAGGGGAGAGGAAGGCGCATTGGGTCCAGTGAGAGGGGAGAGTAAGGCATATAAGGCCTAGTAAGAGGCGAGAGGAAGGCGCATTAGACTTAGTGAAAGGGGAGAGTAAGGCGCATTAGACTTAGTGAGAGGGGAGAGTAAGGCATATAAGGCCTAGTGAGAGGAGAGAGGAAGGCGTATTAGGCCCAGTGAGAGGGGAGAGGAAGGCGCATTAGACTTAGTGAGAGGGGAGAGGAAGGCGCATTAGACTTAGTGAAAGGGGAGAGTAAGGCATATAAGACCTAGTGAGAGGAGAGAGGAAGGCGTATTAGGCCCAGTGAGAGGGGAGAGGAAGGCGCATTAGACTTAGTGAGAGGGGAGAGGAAGGCGCATTAGACTTAGTGAGAGGGGAGAGGAAGGCGCATTAGACTTAGTGAGAGGGGAGAGGAAGGCGCATTAGACTTAGTGAGAGGGGAGAGGAAGGCGCATTAGATTTAATGAGAGGGGAGAGGAAGGCGCATTAGACTTAGTGAGAGGGGAGAGTGAGAGGAGAGAGGAAGGCGCATTGGGTCCAGTGAGAGGGGAGAGGAAGGTGCATTGGGTCCAGTGAAAGGGGAGAGGAAGGCGCATTGGGTCCAGTGAGAGGGGAGAGGAAGGCGCATTGGGACCAGTGAGAGGGGAGAGTAAGGCATATAAGGCCTAGTGAGAGGGGAGAGGAAGGCGCATTGGGTCCAGTGAGAGGGGAGAGGAAGGCACATTGGGACCAGTGAGAGGGGAGAGTAAGGCATATAAGGCCTAGTGAGAGGGGAGAGGAAGGCGCATTGGGTCCAGTGAGAGGGGAGAGGAAGGCATATAAGGCCTAGTGAGAGGGGAGAGGAAGGCGCATTAGACTTAGTGAAAGGGGAGAGTAAGGCATATAAGACCTAGTGAGAGGAGAGAGGAAGGTGCATTAGACTTAGTGAAAGGGGAGAGTAAGGCATATATGACCTAGTGAGAGGAAGGCGCTCTCTAGCTTTAGTAAATAAACCCCTTAGTGACACCATGATTGGGTTTGGAAATGCAGGCATCATTTGACCAGCCTCAAAAAGCCCAACACATCCCTAAACCGCAATGGTTGCATTAGGTCCCCTGAGAGGGGAGGGTAAGGCTTGCTTCAGACACCTCCAGCCTGTCAGGGGAATAGTGTGGTGGTTTGACAAGATATTAAAATTTGTTTGGAGGCCTCCCTGCACAATGAATAGGCCATAACCAGTGGTATCTGCTTATAAGTGCTCACATTTCCTCTGTTCTCAGCTGCATATGAGCTGGGAGGAGGAGAAGCAGCAGCACACTGAGCTTCCCAGTGAATGGCTGTGCATGGGGGGGGGGGTGTCAGGACTAGTGTGATCATTGGAGGAGAGTACACGAAGTTCCCAACATAGCTAGAGAACTGACCATGCTGTACTTTCCTGCTTAGTGTAGTCAGTTTCTAATAAGAAAATCAGATAGACTAGGAGGAACGTGAGGAATTTCACATAAGGGAAGCAATACAAAGAAAACAGAATACTTTCTCATGCAAGTACATGGTACAGCGGGCATATATCAGGAATATGGGGTAACAAACGCTTTAATGTTTGATCAAACAAACAGAGCCAACAATTCTGTAGTTACAATGCAGAATATTCAGGAACAAACCAAAAGGCACACATAATCAAGATCAACGCCTCATAATAATTAAATTTACAGGAAATTAAATAGTTAAGACAATTCTAGGTTCATACCATAGCATAGGAATTAAAGCAGACTTTTTTAACCAGGGTGCCTTTAGGTTTTTGCAGGGGTGCCTTGGCAAAATGCCTTAAAATTACCCAAAAATGCATACAAGCCAGCCGGTGGATGAAGCCGGTCTTATCGTTACACAAAGCCACAGGTGCACCATTTCATCCATCCAACCACCGGCATCCTAACAACCAGTGATGTCATCAGTGTTAATAAGAAGGGTGTTGATTGCCAGCACAGCATTGCAGTTGCAATTTGAATGACAATTGTGCGGTCATGCAACACTGTACCTAAACCAAATTTATGTAATTTTATTTCCACAAATAGAGCTTTCTTTTGGTGGTATTTGATCAGAAGGTTTTTTTCTTTTTTTGCTAAACAAATAAAAATAGACCGAAAAGTTTGAAAAAAAAATATTTTTTTTGTTTGTTCTAAAATTTTGTAAATAAATATGTTTTTTCCTGCACTGATGAGCACTAATGAGGCCGCACTGATGGGGTGGCACTGATGGGGTGGCACTGATGTTGAGGCACTAACATGCAGCACTGATGGGCACTGATAGGCAGCACTGAAATGCAGCACTGGTGGGCACTGATCGGTAGCACTGATATGCAGCATTGGTGGGCACTGATTGGCGGCACTGATGGGCACTGATAGGCGGCACTGATGGGCATAGGTGGGTGGCACTGATAGGTAGCACTGATATGCAGCATTGGTGGGCAATGATGGGCACTGGTGGGCGGCACTGATAGATTACAATGATAGGCAGCACTGATGAGGAGGGCACTGGCAGGCTCCCTGAGCACTGATTGGCATCCCTGGTGGCATGGGTGGGCATCCCTGGTGACCATGGGTGGGCATCCTTGGTGGCTCTAGTGGCATCCCCAAGGGTCTGCACTGGTAATCAATGCTCTGATTACCAGCACAGACCCCCCCCCCCCCCCACCTGTCAGGAGAGCCACTGATCATCTCTCTTCTACCCGCACCTGTCAGGCGCGAGCTGAGGAAAGCCGATCAACGGCACTTCCTATTTACTATGTGACCAGCTGTGATTGGACACAGTTGGTCACATGGTAAAGAGCTTACGTCATAAGCTCTTTACCAGGATCAGAGATGCGGTGTGTCAGAGTGACACACCGCACCACCGCAGAGCGGTCTATCCTGCTGGACGTCATATGACGGCCAGTCAGGATAGAGCAACCACTTTGCCGCCGTAATTTTGCTATATGACGGACGGCAAGTGGTTATGTAGAAAAATGTAAACACATTAGTTTTACATAATGCATCAACATCCACACATGTAGGAGACCCAATGTTAGAGGTGCAAACTGGTACTGACTAGTATTCCAATGTTTCTCTTCTTCCTCAGTTTTTCTCCATCACTCAGCTAATGTGACCCCAAAGCTGATGGAGAGAGGCAGGGGAGGATCAAACAAGGATGCTATACAGACGACTGACATCCAACTTATCAACTGATGAGGCTATTGATTGTTAGGAGGTTGGCAGCTAGAAGGTCGTAATGGTGCACAATAAAAACCTGTGGCTTTGTGTAACTCAAAAGCAGGCTTCATCCACCCGCCAGCTTGTATACAATTTCTGGGCAATTTTTAGGCATTTTGCTGAGGCACCCCTGAAGAAACCTCAAGGCACCCTGGTTTAAAAAGGCTGGATTGGAGCACCTATTATGTTCTTATTGCTGTCTGTGTCCCTGTTAAAGAGATTCTCCCTCTCTATTTGTCCTGTTTACCATTATCATTGAAAGTGAAAGTAAAAGAAAATCCCAAATTTTGGGTTGTCCCCAGAAAAGTAATAGAGGAGAAATCTTCCAATAGGGACACTAGTTCTGGTGACCTAGATATTTCCCAAGAGTTCCCTTAATTTGCAGGGATTTCCTTTCACTTCCTGTTTGGCTATGGGACAGGAAGTGAATGGAAATCTCCATGATGGGAGACAGATGGCGAAAAAATAATCTGGCAGGAGTTATAACCCTCCCTTGCTCTATCCAAAATTAAAACAAAAAAAAAAAAAGTTTTGCCTATATTTCTACTTTAATGTTACTAGGGCATTCCACCACATGGCTGGGCTCACATAGACCGGAACCATCAAATGTTGAGCCAAGGGCTCACTCTATAAATTGAGGTGAAAATAAAAATAAAAAAAGAAATACATGCATCGCAACTATCCACGCCAGGACAACACCTGGTGGCCAGATAAGCATATAAATTATCCAGAATGGAAAGTGTCACCGCTGTGCTCTTTATGTGAAAATTGGCCACTTACCAAATCAAATGATCCACCAACAGATCATATGCATGTGAGTGGAAGTGCCTCTGAAGACAAATGGTCGGCCAGCTCCGGGGAATGTATCCAGGCTTCTGGTGCTCCTTAATCTGGTTAAACGCATCATGTGGTTATAAAAGATAATAGAAGACGCTCATAGTGCATTATTGCATATAAAGCTGGTTTATTAAATAAAAATTGCACTTACATCAAGGACAATGAATTTGAGCGATATGGGATAAAATCTTGCACAGCCGCCTGCAGTGCGGTCCACGGTAGTTGTCGTCGCTTTGCTAGCACCAAGAAGGCATCGACAGAAGGCATCAGCCTTCATCCCAGTCAATGCCTTCTGAGAGGAAACGCGTTGGATTGGAGATATTAAAAAAAGTGACGACAAATAGCGTGGACCACACTGCAGGCGGCAGTGCAAGATTTTATCCCATATCGCTCAAATTCATTTTCCTTGATGTAAGTGCAATTTTTATTCAATAAACCAGCTTTATATGCATTAATGTACTATGAACGTCTTCCATTATCTTTTATAACCACATGATGTGATTAACGAGATTAAAGCGGAGTTCCGGCCTCAAAAATTTTTTACAATAAAAAATACCCCCGGGACAGTCAGGGCTAGTGCATTTCAGCAATGATAGCCTCTGAACTGCCCCAGGGTTCACTTACCTTTTAGAAGAAATACTTACTTTGAAAATGTCTTGTCCAGAGCTGCCATCTCAGGTGTGGGCAGCTGAAGCCAGAGCGTCCTCTTCTGTGTCCTCTTCGGTGACGTCGGAGTCCCAGAATGCCCTGCACCGGCCCCGCTCGTCACTTCCGATGCAGGCGCGTCATCCCTGTACAGCTTCTGGGCATGTCTAGAAGCTGTGTAGCAGGGAATGACGTGTCTGCACCGGAAGTGACGAGCGGGGCCGGTGCAGGCGCATTGACTCCTGGAAGCGATGACGTTCAGCTCCCAGGAGTCAATGCAAGCAGGAAGTGAGGGCGCGGCCCGCGGCCACAGAGCGAGGAAGTAGAAAGTATATTTTAGGCGCTCATAGGGGGTGCTACTCTTTTTGTTGGCTGCTAGTAAAGGCAAGTGGTCAGGTGGTAGTCAATAAGGGCACTGGCACATCGGAAAGCTGCTAGCTTAAAAGGCCTTGGAAGGGATAGGATGGAGGGTTCATGTGCCTGTGATATGGAATGGTGGTGATGGGCTAGTCTCGGTTCAGGGAGGGGAGAGGCAGGGGTGTGAATCCACTGTTCTTCAGGTGGATGGGGGAGTTGGGCTTGGCGGCACTCTGGGCTGCTATGGGCCCCTTCTTTTATGCAGAGCGAGGAAGTGGAAGGAAGGTAAGTATACTTTCTTCAAAAACAAGGTAAGTGAATCAAAACAAAAACATGATTATCCAATTCTTTTTCAGGTTACTTAGAGCAAGTGGATGTCAAATTTTCGTTTTGAGGCTGGAACTCCGCTTTAAAGAGGAATTACTGCCTCAAAAACTACTTTGGGCCATCCGCTTGCTCAGTGTCACCTAAAAAAGAAATGGATAATCCCAATTTTTTTTTTTTTTAATTACTTACCTTGATATTGAAGAAAATATACTCACCTTTCTTCTACTTCCTCCCTCTGTGGCCGCGGCCCGCGCCGTCTCTTCCTGCTTGCATTGACTCCTGGGAGCTGAATGTCATCGCTCCCAGAAATCAATGCGCCTGCACCGGCCCCGCTCGCCAGTTCCGGTGGAGGCGCGTCATTCCCTGCTAAGCTGTGAAGGGATGACGTGCCTGCACTGGAACTGACAAGTGGGGCCGGTGCAGGCGCATTGTGGGACCGAAGAGGACGCAGAAGAGGACGCTCTGGCTTCAGCTGCCCACACCTGAGATGGCAGCGCTGGAAAATAAATGTTTTAAAGTAAGTATTTCTTCTAAAGGTAAGTGCAACCCGGGACAGTACAGAGGCTATCCATTATGAAATGTACTAGCCCTAAAAAAACATTTCCGAGGCCGGAACTCCACTTTAAGGAGTACTATAATGCACACGGGACGTTTTTACAGCGGCTGTTTTTGGCGTCAGATGTTTTTTTCCGTAGCTAGTAAACTCCCCAGCATGTTATCCTATGTGTCCATGCACACACAGGCTGTTATCTGCAGTTTTTGGCAGGGGCGTTTTCTGGCTATCAAAACAAAAATCGAAAACGAGTGGGTTTTGAGTGGCGTTTTTCCAGCTGTTAAAATGCTCCAATGTCGATAAACATCGTTAAACGCTGATAAACGCCAAAAAGTGCTGCTAACTGGCATTTTTTGAGGTTTTTGATTCCATTGCTTTTTTTAAGCCTGGGTTGTGTTTGGAGGTGTCGTTCATGGAACATAGCCCCTATTCACACTGGTGCATGCTGAACACCGCATGTGATTTGCACCAAAAACGCACCGCATTCCTGTGCACATCACATGTGATGTCTGTGCAAAGCGAAATTGAGCCATATACTGTATTTTGTATGGCTCAAATTGCAACACAGTTGCACCAAAATGTTGTAGGACCCTTTTTTATTTTTCCTCCACACCTAATCACATTGCATGGGTGTGAACACCCATGCGATGCGATTCTGGCAAGCGCACTGCATTTTGCAATCTGTTTTGGGGGTATTGTTCATGGAACATGAAGCCCCCGCTGACATTGTGCCAATTTTTGGCATGCGATTTGTCATGTCGAATCCCATGTCAAATTGGAGCGCACCTTTTTGTATTGTTTAATCACTTGCTGACCACCTGCCGCATATATACTGCAGCAGGCTGGCTCGGTTGCGTGAATCGCTGTACCTGTAGGTATGGGGGCGCCCCCATTCATCAGCGGGGAAGCTGATCCACGGGGCCTGCGGCCGCGATTACCACAGGGCACCTGCGATCGCTCCCCGTGAAGACAGAACGGCAGCGTGCTGTTGTAAACACAGCAGACCGTTGTTTTCTCAGGAATCAGCACAGAGCTCCTGTGTTAGTCCTGTTTAGGATCACAGGTCTCTGTGTTGATTCCAAAAGCCCCTCCCCTTTTCCGCATCATATATGAGTCTCTGAATTTGACTTTTCTTAGTCTGTTTCAGTCCCTGTACAGCAGAGCACAAACTAGTAAAAAAGAAGCACATGGGTCCAATCAGTTGTGCTGCAGTGCAAGGAGCATGCTGATAGAAGGGGACAATGGACTGACAATGAGATGAGCTCATCAATTCGCTGCTTTTCATTTCCCAGTCCAGTCACTGGGGGGGTGGGTGGGGGAGAAATCGTAAATGAAAGTCAAATTGCAGTAGAGATAGATTAGGTCTCCTTCCCTGCCAAACTGGGCTGTGCTTTGTGGCAACTGTGTAAATCTCAGAACTGGATGGACGAAATACAAAACCTTTGGCTGGTAACATGGCTTCCTTATGTGAATTTCATCTGTATACTGAGCTGTTTGTCTGAAGTTCAGTTTTAGCATGATAAAAAAATTAAAATAGAAGATAACAAAACCAGCCTTTGTTGCAACATTTACATTCAATCCAGAGATTTCCACTACAGTACAGAACTTTATTATACTGCCACTAGAGGTCCTCAGTCTGACCATTCAACCCACTTCATCTGAGCTCTGCTGCTCAGTCCTGGGAGATACCATTCAAAACTTTCTATTGCGGCGTAATGATGTCACTAACTGTACTCGGAGATAAATGCTATCTCCTGAGCCGCTGTGGACACACAGATGATCCTTTAAGGGGACATACATCCCAAATGTTCTAAGCGGTTTACCCAAGTACACTGGAGGATGTGCACATACAAATGTGAGTAAGTATTTTAATAATTAAAAAAAAAAAAAAGTTATACATTTCAACACTATGTTGGTTTTGACGGGAGTCATTTTGGTTGGGGGGGGGGGGGGCATGGAACACAGCTTAATTTAGAGAGGTTGAGAAATCCCTCTCTCAGCTCCCTATGCCTCTCTTATGTGTAAGTCACCCTGTGTCTATTAGGGGCACAGGGGGACCAAAGAAATGATGGACAGCTACTTAATGGACATGGAGGATTATTTCAAACGGGCCAGTAATATTCATCAACCATATATCTCAAAAAATATTTGGAGACTATTCCTGGCCTGTTTGATTCTGAACATGTTTCATTGAAAGAGCCGGTCACACTGGCCTCTGTTCTATGTCCTTCAATGTAAGAGACGGACAGTCTTGTTACTGGTGGTCTCCTGCTATTGTCTGTGCATTGAGGTGTGATGTGTTTTCTGTTAAGCATGTCTGTCCCATTGTTAATTAACTCACCTATTGTTTCTGTCCAGATGGCTAGATAATTCGCTCAGGTTAATTATATTTCTGTACACAATTTAATCTGCATACGATAATGTAATCAGGAACCTGACCTGTGTGTGGTATATATTGTGTGTGAGTCTGTTCAATAAATGTTCCAGATCTATACAAGCTATTCTCGGCTAGTTTTGAATGGAGTGCTGTAATATCTGATATCTATGTTCAAGACTGAAGGAAGCGGTATCCTGACAAAAGCCTACAAACGCAGTGTGGGTCGCTGTTCCGTTACATTGGTCATCTACATTCTTTGAGCATTACCAATCCGAGGGTCACTGAACACCTAAAGCAAGATGCTCCACCATCGAAGGAAAGCCCCCAGCCAAAGGATATTAACCCCTTAGGTGAAGGCCTTATTTAGGTGTATAAAATGTTCGGCTTAGTGAACACACAGAATCCATGGAAGAGCACCTACTTTAGGATCTGCACTAATTGATTTGGACTTTGCTACACTATTCACCTTTTATTGGAATATTTGGTGTTATTGTTACTTGTGTTATCATTTATTACACTTTATTGGTTTAACATTTATTCACCCTTAGTTGTCATTGGAGGGAATGTTGATTTTATTTTGCACTGTATACCTTGGATAAGGGTCACCATCATAATTATCTGAGTTTTTTTTATTCAGAATCCTTTTGTAGTTAGGAAGGTCAGCACTTCTGTATTTAATACTTTGGATAAGGATCACCATAACTATTATTGAGTTTATCTGTTTTATTTGAAGTTTTCTACAGTTAAGAGGGTCAGCGCTTCACTGTTTCTTATTTCAAGTTAGGAATGATTGGGACTAGATGTGAAAATATGTTTTTTTTAGGCACATATATAAAAAGTATCAAAATGTATTTGTACATAAGAACAACATACAATTTAAAAGAGAAGGAACATTAATGACTTACATGAAAAGTGAAACAAAACCATAAACCCCAATAGCAATTGCGGTCATATAGCCAGATCCCTTAATGCAATAATGGCAAACCATGGCACCCCAGATGTTTTGGAACTACATTTCCCATGAAGCTCATGCACTCTGCAGTGTAGTTGAGCATCATGGGAAACGTAGCTCCAAAAAATCTGGGGTGCCAAGGTTCACCATCACTGCCCTAAGGGAATAATGATAAAAATACCAAGAGCCCCTCGAGGGATGTCGGCGTGGCCGCGGTGCTATATGGTGGTGATAGGAGTATCAGCTCGACATGTTTCGCGAAACCACTTAACTCACCACTGAACATTATAAAAGCTGGTAAATTAGGATGGTCGGTACATACAGTGTGGATTCGCCAGGAGTAAAGCAAGGCCAGCAAAGCTAGTAGGTGGACCTATAATTTTAGATTTTAAAATGTGAAGGGGTCCATGGAGGAAAAAATAATCCCAAAAATTCTTGGAGGTATTAAAGGTACTTCTTATTTGCCGGAAACTTCTTTGTGACAAATATCGCCCTAGGCATCTGCAGTAGTGATCATATTATTCCCAGGAAGGACTTAATATGAAGTGGTATTAGATCCATATGGTATTGATGTGAATCTGATGGTGGCTCCACAGTGCGCCCGCCATTGAAACCTATGGGGAAGCCACTGCCTTATAGTTAGGAATTAGTTGGGGTGGGTTTGGGTGCTCTTCTGACCCTGTGTGGCCAAGCCCACCCGCTAGCACCTGTAATGGGCTAGTCATGTGCAGCAGGGACTTATGCCTCGTACACACGCATCGATTATTGGCCGCAAATTTTCGGCCAACATCCGATCGGCCGATTTTCGGCTTGTTAGTATGATGCTTTCGACAACCGACTCCGACTTTTCGGCCGAATAAAATCTGGTGTGCAGGCTATAAAATTTTTGTTGGCCGTCAACACAACGGCCGATTTTCTGTCAGTCAGTACAGATTTCAGCAGACAAAAATCAGATGAGCAAGACTGGGCATGCTCAGAGAGGAAAAAACACACGGAACGTAAACCAGAACATGACATCACTTCTGAAGTAGATTTTTGTTGGCCGAGAAAATTCGTGTGCAGTCTAGGCACATTCCAACACCACTCTGGACAAAAGTCGGACGATCGGTCGGCCGATAATCGTTGCATGTGTACGAGGCATTACCTGCCTTGCAACTGAATGTATACAAGGATTGCGTATACAGGGCAGGGAAAGCTTTAGCCACAAATGATTGGCCCAGGACATGACAGTACATATGACAGCTTCCCGGTGAGCCTGGCCACATGGGTTAAGAAGAGCATCCAACACTTTTAATAGCTAAAAACTGCTTACTAGGCCTTGTTAAAGTTTTTTTTTTTTTGTTTAATCAAGAGATCGGGAAATAAAATGTATAGATACATATCATATAATTCAATTCCTCCTAACCGCATTCCCTTTTTCTCAGATCAGAAGGTATATCTCAACCAGATATCATCATTCTTTACTGATCTGACCATTTAAAACCTAAATCTGTTTGCTATGAGCCACTGTTTGCCTACTGAGAGCCCAAAAATATGTTTCTTTTTGGTTTTAGAATTCTGTAAATGCTTTTTAGGTCAGCTGACTTTTTTACCATAGAATGAAATCCTGGCCTTGAAATCCAGACAGCCCTGCCAGATTGCACAGCCAGGTTGGTG